>NC_053389.1:462759414-463073372 GCF_905171765.1 Bufo bufo | reverse complement strand
AATGAGACAAACAGCGGTAATTACCCTGTAGATGGCACACAGGTAAACACTGAAGAGGATGATAAGCTGGGGTGCCAAGAGTTGGACCCCACCAATCTGATATTGATAACCTATTCTGAGAACGTGTCATCAAGATCATTAAACCGGGCAGCCCATTGAAAGCAAATATCTGAACTTCTGTTCGCAGACAAGTGCAGCACTTTCCCAATAATCACATACACGAAATAAAATTAAAAAAATATATTCAAAGAATAAACATAGATTAGAATTAATTTTTAATTAGTAAAAATATAGAAGAGATACATTACCTTCAGTACCCGAAATAATGTTACTTCTACATTTCTGACATTTTCCTAATCCTTGGTGAACTTGGTGCTTATTCTGCCCCTGACTTGTCATCTCTGTTACAGTATAAGGTTCCAGTGCCAGTTTTGAACCATCTGGAAAAGCCATAGCATTTAGATGCCAAGCTTTCATGATTAATACATATAGGACAAATGACGTTGTTGTGCATCCTAAACTTGTATATTTCGTATAGAATATTATAGTCCTCTTATCCAGGCAGATAATGTTTAAAATGGTCTGTTGGACTGTATAGGGTCTACTGAAAAGCCTGTGCATTACCTCATATTTTGCACTGCGACCATTACCCATGTTGTATTCGGTCCTTTCATATTTTGACAAACCTGTATAGACTTGATCTTAGCTACAATTTTACAATATGTCACATGGTATTAGTAGTGTACTTTCTTTACTATGATTATAACCTTAAGAAATTCTGGAACTATTTATTGCCTTTTTATCACTGTTGGCATTGTATCATTTTAAAAGGTAAATTCTATAAGGCAATATAACCAGGAGGGATAGTGTAGACATTTCACTGTATTGTCTGTTGTATAGTATCTATGAAGCTATTCATTCCATAGGCATGCAGTGCAAAAAATGCCCTACTTCTTACAGGTCCCCTGCCAAATGAAACCTACAGCACAGCTGGGACAACCATTGTTGCACATTTTTTAGATTTCTCTATGAATTACTCCTTTCAGAGACCCTATGGGCCCAAGTTCAAGCATTTACCAACTATATAATATATATTTATATATAGTAAACCCATGATAATTTATGAATTATATTTTGTAGTGCACTGTCCTTCAACCGTTTGGCTCTCTGGTTGTCGCAAAACAACCCTCATTGTATTTTGACAACCTGTGGCTATTGGGGAATGAGGAGAGTTGTAGATTTGCAACAGCTGGATAGACACAGGTTGGAGATCACTGCTATAATGCTGGACTAGGAATATCCCTAATTTTTAAAGGGGTTGTCCGGAGTGGCGCATCGGATCTTTTTAGACCCCCGATGCTCCCCTTGCCCTGCGCAATTCAGATCCAGTGACGTACCAGGTTCTCCATGGGCAATGCTTTTGCCTAGCAGTGATCCTGAAGACCTCACCGGCACTAATGGGCAGTCTTTTATTTTTATGTTATCACAAAATGCTATTTAAGGTGAATTAATTTGCCTTTCAGATGCATTTATGAATTTGTCATAAAATTTATTTTGTTCAAGCAATAAGCATCGAAGGAAAATTTGAGCTAGCACAGTTAATGTGTGACATTGCCATAAGCATCAGTGGATATAACATTTACGGTATATTTCTGTATTGATGTACAATGCTATTTGCATAATGAGGGGAGATAGTCATATGCGCCAGGTAAAGGCCTTGCTTTGAACCTCCAGGCATCAACAATTTCGAACATAAAAAGGATTAAAAAAAAGTCAGCATTGAGCAATAAATTAGTTTACTAAATTTAGACTGTCAGGTTTTTAAAAAAATGACTCTACCCTGGAGCCTGTAAAGAGTATATAAACTGTTGTATGTTATTTGACAACTACCTTACAAGCAGGTATTCTTAAATAAAGCTTAACTACCAGAGCACTTAACATACTCTAAGTTTGACATATTCTGGTTATTTTAGTCTGTCCCCCCACCCCCCCCCCCCCCCATGTGGATTGCAGACACCACATGGCTATACTCATTTACGGTACCTGCGTATGTCTATATAGGTTGAAAGCATACCTTGAAGCCTACAACCTATGATTTCAAAGGCATGATGCACAGGATCTCTATACACTATAGAAAGAAAGCATTATGGTGGTCTTGACACACAGCTTTTTGTGGCAGTTTTTGATGCAGTGATAGACATCCTTCCTTTGTACTTTCATTGGCTTCAAACCAACCCATATCTGGCTTTGGCTCAAAAACTGCTATAGAAACTACCACAATAAGCTGTGTGTGAGACCACCCCAAGAGTATAGCTTCACTTTTTCAGGGTTTTCTTATGCAGTTTTTGAAGCTAAAACCAGGAGTGAATTAAAAAATGAGAAGTAGTATCTACCCTTCGTATTTCCTCTGCTTTCATGACGCACGTCTGATTTTGACTTCCAAAACTGCAGTAAGAAACTTGAATGTGCGGCTGTACCTTGAGATTGCAGAGTGGAAAAACAGGATTTTACACGTCGTCCTGATCCTTCCTCAACTATAGAAGAGCGAGTAGAGTGAGTTCCGGGATTTCTGTTATTGCAAAAGACTGGGAATTTATTCCTTCCCCATGCACCATGCATCTGAGCTCCCAATCAAACTACATTGCTTGAGCTGCAGTATCAGACACAGACCGTGTACTTAGGTGCTGTTGCTTCTAGATAAAAAACAGACTTTTTTTCTCATCTAAGGCAACCCCTTATTTTATTTCCTGGGATATCCTCTATTATGCTTTCTAGTATGATTAGATTCTTGCACAATGACCAGAATATTTTGGATAATTACATTAGCAAGCTGCTGTCTAGACAGAATAAATCAGATGAGCAGAATTTTTCATAGCAAGCAATTGCATTATAGTTTGGTTTTATTCTATTTTAGTTTAGAAATTGCATTTTTGTTTGGCATTAGTTTAATTGATGAACCTAGGCTGATAACTAAAGCAATTGTTATAACACAGTTCATATGTTTTATCAGAATGATGTATAAGGGGAAAACTAAATTCATTACAGGCTGTAACTCGATGAACAAGCATTTTGCTCATTCATCGGGTGATCGGCAGCACATTCACATGATCGGTCATAGTAACGTTCGTTCCTGATAATCAACCCGACAATTGTGAGGTGTAAATTCGTCTTTCTTTAGACATTTTGAAGCAACCTGTAATTTACTGATGGGCTGTAATTTACAGCCTATATCAGTAAATTACAGGTTGCTTCAAAATGTCTAAAGAAAGACGAATTTACACCTCACAATTGTCGGGTTGATTATCAGGAACTAACGTTACTATGACCGATCATGTGCTGCCGATCACCCGATGAATGAGCAAAACGCTTGTTCATCGAGTGAAATGATCTTTCATGCAGAACATTAAATCACCGCTTCTGCTGTGTGATCTGCAGAAACAATGAATGTGTATGAGGACAAGTGATGTCCTCATACAGTGGAGGTGATCTCTGCATGGAAATGCTTCCACTGAAGAGCAGGCAATTTTCAGGAAGGAATAGTCCCTTCCCAATAACTGCCTGCTTGGTTGGCACTTGTAAATGCGCCTTACGTCTGTGTGCATAGACGAAATATAGGCTGCTGTAAACAACAGTCTATATCCTGTTGTCACTCGTAGAGTAGTGGTGGTGATTATGAGTAAATGTTAACCCCTTCTTGTTAAAAACAAAAACTACATAAACTGTGCAGTTTAGAAGGATAAAAATCCACTTCAATTATTCTTAATGGCAGCCCAATTTTCAACACATATTCAGGGCGTCTGTAACCGCCTTGAATTTATTGATATTTATACTAGGTGTACTAATGTTATACCATTCAATAAGCAGTGTTCTATATCAGATGAACCTTCTCCAAATATTTACATTGCCGCATATTCCTCTGCTCTACACTTTGCCTTCCACATTCTAAATACAGGGACACTTGCACTACTTCAAATACTTTCAAGTTTGTACTTTTTCCTTTGCTTCCTTTTTGTTACTTTACATCATGATTCTTTTATATCTATTAATCTTATTTATAAAATATTTACACTGAACTTGAGGTGGCAAGGATGGAATGTAATGTCATGGTGTAGCTACCGCTTTACTGCTATGTTTGGTATTTCATTTGGACCTGGTGCTTCTATTGCTGCGTTGTGGAATGCATACTCTATAAATACATTTATTTCTTTGTCAGAGTTTACTTCTGATCTTCAGTTCAGCTCAGGAAGGAGACTGGGGGTCATGTACCAATGGTTACACCAGTTTTTTGGTGAAGAAAAGTTGTAAATGTAGAAGCTGCTTTGCATCAAAATGTGCAACTTTTAAGCATTTTCCTATATCATCACAACTTTTCCAAAAGGTGCACCAACTCATTTAACAACCTGTGTACCAGAAAACTGCCTCATTGGAGTAGATTTCTGTGCTGGCACATGGACAGCAGAACATATGGAAAATTTATTAAGAGGTGTATAGTCGGATCTTCCTCCAGTGTCGGATCTTCCTCCAGTGGGTTTTTACTAAAACGACAGTATTTAGTAAATGACCCGTTGTCTTATACAGGGCTGGCATATATTTTGGGGCTAAATTGCTTGTTGCCCTTATAGGTTTTCATAATGTCGGTAAGGAAGCGTTTCTTCTGCTCATTCAGTGAAGGACACCACTGCATTTACATGATGGCTATTGCGATCCCTCATCCCCATATAGAATCATTATTTCTGGGCAGCAAATCGTTGTGATGATTGATGTGCCTGCACCAACGACAGGATCACCCGATGAACCAGCATTCCACTCGTTCATCAGGTGATCAGCGGCACATTTAGATGGGCAGATTGTCGGGAACAGGAATTCACGATGATCTGCCCAAAAATCGGGCAGTCTCAATCCACTTTTACTGTCTACATAATAATTTAAGGCCCTTTTAAACTTCCGAATTGTGAGAGGGGGGGATATAAACATTAGTACAAACACTTATTTCTGATAATCTGCTTGTGTAAAGGTGCTGCCAATCACCCGATGAACGAGTGAAATGCCTGCTCATCAGGAGAAATAATCATTCATGCAGACATCTAAATCATTGTTTGTCTGCTGTAGTGTTGAGCGCGAATATCGCCACTTCGAGAATTCGCGAATATTTAGAATATAGTGCTATATATTCGTATTTGCAAATAGTGTTGAATATTCTAATCGCAAATTTATCGCAACTATATTACATTGCCGATTTACGCAATCAAGTAATCAATGACTGGAGATGTTGTCTATGTTTGTCCCGGGGTCTGTGTGCACAATGCCTCCACATTTCTTCTCCACTGGTTTTATAAATGAGAAGTATTGTTCTTTCCACTGCATTCCTGTTAGGAAACATCTATATAAAGTTAAAGTGATATGTTTCAGTGTAAATCCTATATCCTCATAAAAGGTTCATCTTTAGTTTGAACTCATTTAAACCCCTGTGCTGCTCTCTTTGCCATGCTTTATTAGTTCAGGATGTAATTAGATATGATGATGATCTCTCCTCCAGCTATTCTGACATGTTCAGCGTTGATGCAGGGCTGTTCCAAAACCGATAATAGCTCTAGAGTGCAGACAAAAACTGTGATGCAGCTTATAAAAGGTGTTAATGGAGGGAATCCAATTTTGGATCCTAATGATTGTACTAAGAGCATGGCTGTTTAGGGAGGGTTTTTATACTGAGGATTAAATTACTGGTTAAGAATCTTTAATCTTAAAATATCTGTAACCTAATCTTCACATGTCCCAATGAATAGCCATATTTAGTTTCCATTTTAAATTTTTAAGTGTTTTTTAGAAGTTTAATATGTGGCCTACAGGACAATATCCTCAGATATGTTCATTAGTAATACACATATAGTATATACATATGTAGATCATCTTACAATCAGCTGATCACTAAAGGTTTGACCCTTGACAATCCACTGTAGCATTCCATGGTGCCATTTTAGATGAGTAGGCATGCCATTCATGGTTAAGGCATGTCTTCCAGGGCAATAGTTGCTTTTTGCAGCAGCTTTTCTCTAACTAAAAGAGGGGGTCTTAAAGAGGACTAGTCATCACAAAATTTAGCACAATCTGAAGACAGCATGTTATAGAGCAGGAGGAGCTGAGCAGATTGATATGTAGTTTTGGTTTTCTGAGATGGTGACTTATCTTCAGCAACAACTCTGCCAATTAGCTCCATGTGGAGGCCGTAGCACTCTCTGGAGCACAGCGAGCTTCTCACAGCTTGAGAAGAGTGAGATTTTTTTTTGTTTTGTTTATTTGCTGTAATATATCCAGCATTAGAAGGCTAGAATCTGTTTATTTTTCCAGTAAACAAGAAGATTGTTGAGTTGCACAAGTTCTACAATTTATAAAATTTTTCATGTTTTATTATGACATGTTCTGGCTGGTACCCGGAGAGGAAACAGGACAGATGCATAAAAAGCATTTTCAATTCAGATTTCTAGATAAAACCTAGATCCATCATGACTAGAAACCCCAGGTATATCATCTGGGTTGCTGAGTTAGTGTGTGCTATGTCAAAATATGTTTACTGGGAGGAATGAACATCATGTCACTAGGTTCAAATATGCAAATACCAAGTATAATATTTGTACAGTAAGTGTATATACGGCCAACATTTTGGGACTACTTCTACATATCTAAATAAGTATGGTAATGTGAACTCTTGAAGTATACTGTAAAATTCAGGCTTCACATTTGATTTGTTCCTTGTTAAAAAAAAATCTGTGTTTTAGATCTATAATTTGGGTATGTGAACTTTTTATATGTTTAATCGCAGGGTACACAGAGCCAAGTGAAATGAACAGCAGGGTGCCATTACAATGGCCAAGCATAGCATCAATAGCATTGATGTCTATAGTCATTGGATTTGCCTTTGGGGTTTTATGTTGGAAGGTAAGTTATAATATGCTGTACCTTGTTTATCTAGTAAGAAAGTGGTAATCCTAGTTAAAGGGATGCTTCTATAAGAAAGGGGAATTTTTTGAAACACAATATTCATAGAAAACTATTTTTTCAAAGATACCCATAGATCACAGCATAATTTCAAGCTGCTCATTGAGAAGGTGCTCCTTTCTCCTGGGGCACCATAGCCACAGAGATTGGAAGGCCAACCCTTGATTACATAGTGATGAATACAAATTTTTGCATTTCAGGAAGTTTTTGAACCTATATGTATGTCTAACCTAAAATATATATTTCTCATTTGTTAAGGTAAAGCACAGAAGAGGTCACACAGAAACCGAAGTCCCTGATACCTCCAATTATCAAAGAGAGGCTAATGAAAAGTATGTTTTATGTTCCTTTCAGAATTTGATAGACTGCCTGCTTTACAGTATATATTTTTCTGTCTTTAAAGGGATTAGCCCATGATTGTTAAAATTTTTTTTAAAATCAGACATCTTATAGTACACGACAATCTCTTTATAACAAAACTAGAACCAGGGCTGTAGCTCACATGGATCCAGCGATTGCCCCATTCATTGCTCAAATTGCTTTGCTAGATTTATTTCAGGCTGGCAGCTCAGGGTGTGTGTCCTTTCTTGGGCCTCCTGCACACGACCGTTTTTTTTCCCCCGTTTACTGGCCGTTTTTTGTGTTCTGTATACGGAACCATTCATTTCAATGGTTCTGCCAAAAAAACGGAATGTACTCCATATGCATTCCATTTCCGTTTTTCCGTTCCGTTTATAGATAGAACATGTCCTATTATTGCCCGCAAATCACGTTCCGTGGCTCCATTCAAGTCAATGGGTCCGCAAAAAACGGAACACATACGGAAATGCATCCGTATGTCTTCCGCTTCCGTTCCGTTTTTTTGCGGAACCATCTATTGAAAATGTTATGCCCAGCCCAATTTTATCTATTTAATTACTGTACACTGTATATGCCTATGGAAAAACGGAACAGAAACGGAAACACAACGGAAACCAAAAACGGAACAACGGATCCGTGAAAAACGGACCGCAAATCACACTGAAAAAGCCATACGGTCGTGTGCAGGAGGCCTTAGGGTGTGTGTCCTATCTTCTGCAACTCTTTTCCTGTAGCTACCACAGATTCTATCAGTAGATATGGAACTGAGCATGTGTGTCCACTTCAGCGATGTTGCTGAGGTGGATAGAGATAAGGAAAAGTACAAACAGTACGTGGTGCTATGCAGATACAGTACATTCAGTGGCTATACAAACATTTTAATTACATGCTATTACAAATTTTTTCAGGTTCTGGTTTGGATAGGATATTTTTTCATGGGACTACCTTTTTAATAAATAGATTTTTTTTTAATTAATAATTTTTTAAATAAATTATAATACTAGAAACACATATGACTTGGTTAAAATGTGGTGGTTGTATACATATAACGTGTATAGAAGCCATGGCCATAGATGTATTTGATCCTAGGACTATGTTCACATCTGCGTTCATATTTCCATTTTCTGCTTTCATATAAGAACATAAAAGTAATAGCAGTGCTGGATCCATCAGATGACTGTCACCAGACGGATCCCTAATGGTGTCTGTCAGCTTTCTGCCATGGTGTCTCTCTTTTTAATGAAACAGATGTTGTGCTGTTTGTTTCCCACCGTTTTTGATGGAGCTTCCACTAAACATGTAGGTGGAGCCTAACATGATATGCAACTTTTTTGGAATATATGAATTAGTATACTGTCTCCCATTGCATTGAAGTAGAATAAAACCATTAATTCTGTTATGTGATTAATTAGTAGCGTAGCTAACATATCCCCTGTTATCTCTTTTTAGTATGCTACAGCAAACGGCAAGAGAAATCTCTGTAATATAGACACTTTCAGCAATATCTGGTAAGTAATTAGTCTGTAAATGTAGAAATCCAGTACAATTTTCAATATTTACTGGTACAGACACCGTGAAATAGTTTTGTGACAAATGGTGGCCAACGATTCTGAAATATCACACCTAATATTGGAGTATCTACCCAAATAGTATTCATTATGCTGCCCAAATCACTGCATTGGTGCATGTGATGGGCCTTGTACTTTCTCGTTTTCTTAGAGCTATCATAGCCACTTAGGATCATAATAAGACCATACATCTGTCAAACATGACCACATAACTTTATTTTCAATGAAACATTCTGCTAACACAACCTTATATTGCACACCACCTGAAATTTAAAATTGCATGCCTTAATGGGGTTGTGACAGATTTTAGAAACCATGCCACTTTGGGCATGGTCCATGTCTGGTATTGCATTCTACTGTTTGTGGAAAAAAAACTGTTTTTTTTTCCCCATTAAATGCCAGACCATTAAACAGGTTCTCCCTTTCCATGATTCTTTTTTTTTTTTTTGCCCAGAGTACTTTCAACACTGCATATTGTTGCCCCATATACCTGTTTTTCATGTGAGCACTTTCCTTGCCCTGTTCTTGGCATCATGTTCTCTCTCTCCAGTAGTCACACCCCCTCAATGTAAGCTAGGCAGAGCAAACCCTGAGAAACATTACAGAGCGAAGCATGCTGTGTTTGGTTACTAAACCGAGCAGAAAGTTGATGAAAATAGGAAGTTCTGCATGTAAACATCATGCCAGGATGCAGTGATGCTGAGAAAAGGGAAAAGAAAGTGCTGACATGAGAAACAGGTATATGGGTCAAAAATATGCAGCGTTTGGGGTATTCTGGGCAGATAAAAAAGGTTCCATTTCGAAACTGGAGAACACTTTTAATCCAGATCCACAGCAATCTGTTTCTACTAGACTAGTTCAGCACTTTCCATTTGAGGTTCACATCATAGGATGTTCATAACATTCACGTATATCTCCATTTTATCTACAGGTGTCAGCACTCTATTAGCTTTATATCTGGAAAAGTTGAACATACTCCTTACTCTTGTGATGGAAAAAACTGTTATTGGACTCATTTGAGATAAATTCAGTCATTGCCACCTGTATCGACACCACTTGCAAGAGTTTGTGCCTCACTGGATTGTTTACCATGCACACTTGCCCTGTCTGCTTAAGACAATAGCTATGGAGAACCTGTAACAGAAGACATATGGAGAACCAGAACTATGCCAACTATGAAACTCTTAGGGATCAGTTCCATGGTAGAGACATCATCCTGTCAAGATGAAAAACAGATTTTAGGATTACTGGATAATTTAGTCTGTTTTTCTTTTTTCGTCTGAGTTGTTTTTACTTTTTCCATCACATGATGGAGCATACAATGCAGTTGTTTGATGAAATATGTAACACTCCTTATGATCCTGACTCCTGGAATACTGTCACAGCGTGTGGATATACCCTTCTGACAGTACTATATGCAAAAATGAAGAAACTTTCACAGTAAGATATATATATATATATATATATATATATATATATATATTTATTTTACACACTCAAAGTTCTCCTAGCACAAGAGTCAGGATATACGTATATACTTTTTAAATTTCACATAATAAATATATTTTTTTATATTGGACACACATTTATGTACATAAAGTATTATAAAATATTCCACTTACATTGAGTCGGTAACTGTTGGCTGAATGGGCCTTTTAGATATAAATTAATACAAAATAATTATAAATAATATAACCAAATAGGAATTACATAATCTATTTAAATCCATTTCACTGGGAATTATGGTGGCATAGCTCTGATTGCAGTCATACAATGAGTTGATGACAGTATTTGTGCCACAAAGAATGTTTTTCCAGCCAAGTACCATGGTAAATTAGGACTGGTGACCGTGTAAAAAAATGCATTCAATTAATGCGTTGAATGGCATAACAAAGGGGTCTGTATTTATATACAATTTAAATTATTTATTGCAACCATTTACTATAGTAAAAATTGTGATCTTAAATACTTTATTACAAATCTGACATCATAACACGAATTATTCATTTAAAAACATATGCCAGTAGTAACATTTGCTTGCAGTGCTTCAATGGAATCGGTTATATTTTGCTTAATTTTCACCTAGACCAATAGTCTTGACATGACTATTCATGAATTATATATATTTTTTTATCATGTTCTATTTAGAGATGAGCGTATCGAATCCCACGAAGTGGAATTCGATCTGAATTTCAGGATAAATTTGATTAGTCTAGAAGCCGAATTTCCTCGTGCTTCGTGTCAGCGAATCGATTTAACCTGAAATAGTATGAAAAACACAAATTCAAACTTGCCACCTCAATTTGCTCTTGACGGGCCGCCAGCCTCCATCTTGCTTAAAGATCTCGGGCGAAATCCCGTGCGGCGGGAGAGTACATCACTCCAGCCGGCATGATGATGTGGTCTCGCGCCGCAAAGGATTTAGGCCAAGATCTTCACGCAAGATGGCGGTGGCCGGCCCGTCGCAAGCAAATGGAGGTGGTAAGTTTGATTTAATATATATATATATATATATATATATATATATATATATATATATATATATATATATATATATATATATATAGTTAATTTTACACTCAGATTCCGCAATCATGTATGAACGTGGCATCTGAGGGGTACAATGACTGACTAGGGCGGCGCTATTGCAGCTCCCTGTCATTGCACCCGCTACTTAGAAAAAAATACGCTTCTTGACAAAGTTATTCTTCACAAAGCAAATTTCTGGGTGAAATTCATTGAATCAGCCATATCTAACTTCGCTCATCTCTAGTTATATTCCATATTTTTGAAATGTTATATTAGTAGGAAAGTATCAGTGTTTCAGGGCTAAGCATTTCTATTGTAGAGTCAGGTTCTACCATATACATATTTCAATAATAATAGTTTATCTGGGCATCTTTAGCTGTGCAGAACTTTATGGGTAACTTAACACGGAAATAAAGGACTCTTGGAGACAGGATACTGAATGGTCAATCAATTAGTAGTAGAAAAATTGTAGTAGCAAAACAATTATCGGTCATCAGTTTAGGGTCCTTTTACATGTGTCCTTTTTCAGACCAGAATAAGCGCCAACTGACGGTAGAACATGCCCTCGGTTAAAGGACCTTTCACACGTGCACATGCAAACTGAAAGGTGGACAATCATTCATCCTCATTCTGTTTGCTTATTGTCAGCAGCCCATCCCCTGTTTATATGAGTAAATGGTGTGCTAACCATTAAGTATTCTTATGAAAGGATAAGAAATCAGATTAGCTGACAAAGGAGGATATGCTCATATGTCGGCTGATCACTGCATTAGAGGAATAAACTTTTTTTTCTGTCTAATATTTATTGGTGTTTTTTTTCTGTGCATACCTCTTATGGAGTAAAGTAGTATATGCTACTTGTGTTATATAAGGTTCATATATTATAGTTAGAAAAAAAATATATAGATTCTTGGATTCCTGGCAAGTCTAATGGCCAAATGGCCCTTGACCTTTCAGATCATTAGACCTGGTGGCTTCACAATATGGAGAATGATATACAAGTCAAAGGTCAGGTCCCCTTGGAATATTTCATACAGAACCAAACACTACATTTCCATAATTACTTCATGAATTGAATTCTCATTACTGTACATGTCAATATACAGTCAGATTAGTAAATAATAGCTGCTATCAGAAGAGGCTTGGCAACATATGATAGCATAAGTAATGTCTCAAATGGAAAAAGGTAAAAAAAAAAAAAAAAGTAGTCCATATAAGAACAATGCTAATGCCCTAACAAAAAATCATGTTCTAGAATGTGGTTAACACTAATAATTTTCAGTTTTGCTAAATGTTTCTCATATCCATAACGTGACCACATTTTAGCATCTGGATTATGTCCTTCTGAGAGTTCAAATGGAACAAATTTAGACCACTTAGGGATTCTGTTCTTGTTTGTTTAGTTCCAGTATAAATGCTGGAAGTCTGGGTATAAAAAGGATCCTCCGGGAATACTGAGTTTTTAACAAGTGCCCACGGCCTTCTTCTCTTAACAGAAAATTCATATTAATCTGTTCCCTGCCACTCCAATCCCTGCACTGCCCCTGTGGTGTCCATGTTCCAGTCCCTGCAGTGTTGGTCACATGCACTCCTGCAGCCAAAGACTGGCATCAGCAGTGATGTGCTACTTGTGGCCATGTCACTGCTGAAGCCAGTCATTGGCTGCAGAGGAGAAAGTCAGCATGCCCATGCAGCACTGGATGTCAACACTGCAGGGACCGGAACATGGACACAGC
This sequence comes from Bufo bufo, assembly GCF_905171765.1. NCBI lineage: Eukaryota > Metazoa > Chordata > Amphibia > Anura > Bufonidae > Bufo > Bufo bufo. The sequence continues at coordinate 463,060,186 of NC_053389.1, read as the reverse complement.
GGGGCCTGCATGGAGGACCTGAATGGTGGGGAGCTGGTAAGTATGATACTTCTGTATAGAGAGGCTGGCTCAAAAAAGTATTCCCAGAGAACTCCTTTAAGGAAGTTATACAGATGCTAAAATGTGGCCATTTTGTGGTTTGTAAAACCAGTGTTAGTGTAGAATATTTTTTTGCTTCTGTTTTGTCTTTTACATTTAACATACATACATGTAGAATCACTTGGTTTTATCTTAATGCCAAAGAAAAGCAATATGCATTTTAATATATGCAATCAATACTGTGTGCTTTTAAATTTTAGGAGAAATGTTCCATGCATGCCCACATACTGTACTTGCAGAACATCATACTAATGTAACCTGTGAGACCAATACTTTTTTAACCCTGGAATAAAATCCTATATCAAAAAAATTCTATTTTTTACATAGAAGAGCATGAAACAGTTAAAGCTTATTCATGCACTTCTGGCTCACTATTATTGGAATAGGTGAAAAGACAAACCTTGAATTTTAATGTGTTTTTTTTTTTATTATTATTATTATAATTTTTTATAGTGGAGATTCCTGAATGTATCTTGCTATGGTGAACCAGCTTCTCCAAACATATTGTAAAACAGAAAATATAACTGCCCTAGTATATGATCATTAGATGATATAACCAACAATAGTTTTGATGCCCACCTTTCCCAGCTTTGATGCCCATGTAAAGATGGATGAAGTTTCATTTTCCCACTACAGCACCACACACCGGTCTATGGTTTGTTTGTGGAATTGCAATTAATCCCCATTCACTTCAATAGCACACACAACCCATGACACAGCTAGGGTGCTATTTTTGTGATTTTGTACAAGCCTTTAATTTGGTCAAGAAAGAATTGGATGGTTTTGCAAACCAGAAGTGTGACAATTAATATTGGCATACATTGATTTCCACCACTCCTGACAGCTGGCTAAATATTGGTATTGCAACTGAACCCCATTTCAATTGAATGCACTGCACCAAATTTAAAAGTTTACAGTTGGATATATTTTAGATATTTAGAATCTATATAACTCCAAATTTTTGTCAATAGATCCAACAAATCATGATCTAGAAGAAAGCATCTGGAGTTATCTTTTTGTTTTTAACACCCAACTTATTCATTGTATTTGTTTTCACCAAGAGGATACCAAAGTAATGTTCCTTTGGAAGACACTTTAGTTGAAATATAAAAATAAAACTTTTGAAATTTGATAACTGAACAGACGTGGCTTTTTGAATATGAAGAGTATTTAATGAAAGTAAATTTGGGGTTTAAGAATTTATTTCTGAGGTTTAAACTATAACAAATGGAAAAGATATGTTCCAAACATAATATATACAAAAGACAAGTTTATGAATCTTAAGATTCATTCAATTTGATCAGGAGAATGTAAGTTCAAAGTTGCAAATGATTATTTGGAAAATTGTTATTGTTTTATGCTTTGAAATGCGTGATTTCTTTGATCCTTCACTATTTTATTTCTTTTTTTAATTTGTTTTGCAACATTTTGAGGTTTCCATTATGGAAATACTTTAAAAGTAATGTATTCTAACAGATCCAAAGCATTGCCATTTGTCTATAGGCTGCATAATGATCATTTATAATCACACTGTCACCATTTTTCTTTTTACTTGTGGTATGATGGTAATATATGTCGAAAACATTGCCGTTTTTACTTGTGGTATCATAAATACATGTTTTGTGGCACTTGAACTAATGAGGATGTTTACAGCAACAGTGCAGGTAGAATGTTATGGTTTGGATAATTGACTGCAAGCCAAAAGAAAAAAAAATGTCAATCTTTTATATATTGTGATATGTATATATTTGTTTTTAAAATTTATGTATGTCCTGATTTATTTTTTACTGGTTTGAATTTGGTATTGCTTTGTATACATATACTTTATTGTTATAAATAAAGAATTCTATGCACTGCCATAAAATGGGTGTCTTCTCATGATCTTAGTAACGTACATTTCTACAGGGCTAACATATTTCTTAAATGTTTACATAGAGTAGTCCTATTGACAGGGGTAAAATAATGCATGGAAAGAATTTTAATGGAGACATGAGAGCAGAGATGCTGTTTGAATCGGCCTCATCTAATGATAGAAGCAGATATACCATTGAGCTATACTTGGATAAGCACTTGTATAATATGTTTTTTTTTTTTTTTTTTTAACTACATGAATGGAAAAAGCCATTAAGCCCTTACTTTCTATATGGATGTAATAAACAGCCTAGCTCTCTAGAGTTCATTGAAAAGTTAGAGCCTCACTTGCTGTTATGCAGATGCGTTAATAGAGCATTATTTCAAACTCCATTACACTGGAACTTTATTATATAGAAAGCCACCTTACTAATAATCTTACCATGAATAATATAACGTGTTTCAAGCTCCATATGTTTGTTCTGTATTATTTATGAACCAAGTCTGTAAGACATCCTAGTAATGTAAGCTATGTCTACAGTGAAACACATTTGGCATAATCTGGCAGACATAATACAGATTGGAAAAGTTAGTTATAGCAGGTTTTTATTTTATGAACGAGAATGTTCATGACCTGAACTTTTCCTGACCTGTCAAATCAGACAGTTGCACTTTGGCCTTTTCCACACAATGACTTGATTTTTTTTTTTTCTTGCCACAATCCATGCTCACATATTTAATCACTGCTAAAACTCGGGATCTACAACCTTATGACTTTGAATTTTAGTTAAAATTGGGCAGAGTGCTGGAATATAATTAGGTCATAGTTTAATATCTTAGGCGTCAAAGCCACTGTGCTACCATACTTATGGATACACTTTCATAATATTCTAATAACCATCAGGAATTTATTATGGTCTAAAATGAGCAAAAAATAATTGCTGAAACCTGTCAATCCAACCTAAATCCAATCTCTGGGACCCTCCCCAATATAGAGAATTCGAGTCTAATGTCCCCTGTTTAACAATTTTCTGATAGCCTCTCTTTGTAGAGAACAGTCAAGCCATTACGTTAATTACCTTGGTCACCTCCTCTCCACCTACTCTAGTTCTTCTTATGTTCAGATGCCCAAAAGGTACATGATAATATGTGTATTGTCTGACTAGTCATTTCTATAGAGATAAACTATGGGGGTCATTTATGAAGCTGAAATACGCCTATATTAGGTGTATTTCAGTCACAGATTGTGGCGCAATAGTTAGTTGCACCATAATCTGCGACTTTTCCCCACTCGCGACAGGTCTAAAAAAAGTGGATGTGGCGTGGGTGAGGAAAGGGGTGGGCTGGTAAGCTCGTCTCATTTACCATTTTCTACACCTGTTTAGACGTAGAAAAAAAGGTCTAAATGTAAGACCGCTAGGAAGCGGTCTTACATTTAGAAGCTGCAGTGGATTCGCCGAAGTTATGGCGAGGCCAGCGCCTCTTCATAACTGCGGCAGATCCACCACTAACTATAGGGGTCATTAAGACCAGTGTCTAAAACACCAGTGTTAAATGATGCATCCCAATGGTTACTCAGAGTCAACATGCTTTTAGTCATTGCCACCAAACTTAACATGGTGCATAATCTATCATCAATATACTAAAACAATCTTTCACCTTGAAAGTTTATTTTAGTTGAAATTGTCCATTTTAATTAACTTTAGACTGTGTATAATCAGCTTTAGTATATGCAGCACAGGAATAAGTGTATATGTAGATCCTTTTGCATGTTGCAGCCTTAAATCAAGTGGGGTTGGGTCTATAGTTGCATATAACAATGAGCTTGTCCATGGTTGAAGTGGCAACTCTAGACATATATGATCAAAAGTTATGGGTGTATATAAATGAACAAAGTTTAGTATTTGTGCCAGGTGAAACCAATTCTAGGATGGTAAATTGTAAATCTGTTGGTAAAGGATTTGGGGTACTATTGTTATTTTGATTGAGTTTCCATTTATATTGATTCTCTATTTAAAAAGTGCATTATGTAGATGTATTTTGTGAGTGTGCATCAAACCCAAAGTTAATCTAAATGAACTTTTAGACTGGAGTGGCAGTGGAAAGATTCAGTTTCATCCATGTTAACCAACAATCCAGGAACACGCTGTGTGACATTCATAGTTATTTCCTGGTGTGTTGAGAACAGAAGCAGGAAACTTAAAACAGCATGGCCCCAGCCACCATCAGAATGTCAGTGATGGGGAATCGGCAAAGTGTGTATACGATCGTTGATTTCTTTAACCATTTGTAGTCTAAGGAACATTTTGATTTATATTCCCCATTCTTGTTGATCTAACTGTGGCATGAAAAACAGTATCAAACTGCCACAGAAACAGCAGTGCTTTTCTTAAAAACTTTTATCAATGACCCTAAGGGCCCATTCACATGACCAATTTTGCCTTTGCAAAATCCACTGCGTATTTCACTGCAGCAACTGCTGGATTTCCGTCGCTGTTTTGCACTTTGAATGCCAAAAACCCACTCGTGGTTTAACCCCACTGAATGGATCTAAAGTGAGAGCAGACACCTGAAGCGGCTATCAGCAGTGTCTCTCCGGACTCTGCACAGAGAAGGGACTTGTCCCCTCTTGGTGCAGTCATGGCTTCAAACCACAGGCTTTGCAAACTGCTGTGTGGCTTCTCATTTAAAACATTGTAATGTCGACACCATGAGGGTCATTTATTAATCTGAAATACGCCTAAATTAGGCGTATTTCAGGCTCAGATGGCGCAATGGTTAGTTGTGTCGCTATCTGCGACTTTTCCCCGCTTACTCCTCGCTCACACCAGGTCTAAATAAGTGGGTAGGGCGTGGGCAGGGAAGGGGCAACAAGGAAACTGTCTTACATTTAGACCTGGCACTGGATGCGCCGAAGTTATTGAGAGGCCGGCACCTCTCAAAGGGTGAGCCCGGCACCTCAGCTATGGGTGTTTATTAAGACCGGCGTCTAAAACACTAGTCTTAATAAATGTGCCCAAATATGTCCATCACCAGAATTTTGGTGTGGAGTCTGAGCCAAAACTTCTGTGTCAAAATCCACTACACGAATAAGTCTTAAGACCCATATAACAAATGCAATGTTTGGTCCTCCAATAGTTTTATTCAACCTGACATAGATTACTATAGACTTCTTTGTTGATCTAAGCCTTTTTTTAGATAAACCATGGGAGGAAAGAACATCATGGCTATAATCTGGATATTAAAACGTGCAGCCATATGTTCACATTTGTTTTCCTTTAGTCTGTTTCAGGTTCTGCCTTTGTTAAGCCACAACTCTCAAAAGAAATAACCTTTAAAAAACATTGTTGCGGACCCCTTTGGAGCTGCCTAGACCTTGATTGAATGAACTTCGGAATTGAAGTGTCTGGTATTGAGATCTTTTATTATACAGTATAGTCAACGCGTTTCTGGGGCAGGATTACCCCCTTTGTCAGCCAAAAACCCACTCATTGCAGCCTCAACTTCACAGACTGGAATATCACCTTCACACCTAAATTTAGTAGAAAATCAATAGAATTTCTAGACATCATCGTAACCAATCAAGACAACAAAATTATCACAAAAACCTTTAAGACCGTAGACCCAAACAGCTATATCCAATATTCGAGTTTCCATCACAAGAAATGGGTCAGGAATATTCCATATAGTCAATATAAACGCATAAGACGCAACTGCCCAATGATACAGATTTCAGTGCACAATTAAAACTACTAGAAAAAAGATTCAAAGAGAAACAATATCCCGAAAAAAATCAGATCCGACGCAAACAAAAGAAGCCATGAATTAACACGATCTGAATTTTGTCCTTCTACAAATCCTACAGAAACACTGGCATATCCTACTACAAAACCCATACCTCAAGAAATATCTACCAAACAGACCGAAAATCACATACAGACGAGCCCCCACAATCCGAAATCTACTAGCACCAAGCAAACCAACACCTTCTGAAAAGACACCCCCCCCCCAAAAAAAAAACAGACATTAAACAAAACCCCAAAAATACAAACAAATCGGGCAGTTATAAATGCAACAGCCAATGCTGCCTCTGTTGTAAGACCATCACACACAAAAAAAATCCTTTTCCTCAAACGCCAACAAGACCTCTTTCAGCATCAAATATCACCTAACCTGTTAATCATCATATGTAATCTATATGATTGAATGCCTGTGCGGACTGCAATATGTAGGACACACCACCCAACCATTACACTGCCGTCTAAATCAGCACCGTCACAATATACAGAAACTGTACACCAAACACTGTCTATCTAGACACTGTATGAGTACCCCTGAAATAGAAAAACACCAGACACATATCACCCCAATAGACTTCATACCACCTAATCCCTATAATAGATTCAACCTCCTCCAAAAAAGAGAAGTGTATTGGATCTATCAATTGAATACCCTCACTCCAAATGGCCTGAATGAAATGCATGAAATGATATTATAAATGCAACAATAAATATAAATACCCTAACCCGAGTATACCTATGATTTAGGTACCTAGAATACACACCTGTGTATTTACACTGCTCAAAAAAATAAAGGGAACACTTAAACAACACAATGTAACTCCAAGTCAATCACACTTCTGTGAAATCAAACTGTCCACTTAGGAAGCAACACTGAGTGACAATCAATTTCACATGCTGTTGTGCAAATGGGATAGACAACAGGTGGAAATTATAGGCAATTAGCAAGACACCCCCAATAAAGGAGTGGTTCTGGAGTGGTAACCACAGACCACTTCTCAGTTCCTATGCTTCCTGGCTGATGTTTTAGTCACTTTTGAATGCTGGTGGTACTTTCACTCTAGTGGTAGCATGAGACGGAGTCTACAACCCACACAAGTGGCTCAGGTAGTGCAGCTTATCCAGGATGGCACATCAATGCGAGCTGTGGCAAGAAGGTTTGCTGTATCTATCAGCGTAATGTCCAGAGCATAGAGGCGCTACCAGGAGACAGGCCAGTACATCAGGAGACGTGGAGGAGGCCGTAGGAGGGCAACAACCCAGCAGCTGGACCGCTACCTCTGCCTTTGTGCAAGAAGGAACAGGAGGAGCACTGCTAGAGCCCTGCAAAATGACCTCCAGCAGGCCACAAATGTGCATGTGTCTGCTCAAACGGTCAGAAACAGACTCCATGAGGATGATATGAGGGCCCGACGTCCACAGGTGGGGGTTGTGCTTACAGCCCAACACCGTGCAGGACGTTTGGCATTTTTCAGAGAACACCAAGATTGGCAAATTAGCCACTGGCGCCCTGTGCTCTTCACAGATGAAAGCAGGTTCACACTGAGCACTTGTGACAGACGTGACAGAGTCTGGAGACGCCGTGGAGAACGTTCTGCTGCCTGCAACATCCTCCAGCATGACCGGTTTGGCATTGGGTCAGTAATGGTGTGGGGTGGCATTTCTTTGGAGGGCCGCACAGCCCTCCATGTGCTCGCCAGAGGTAGCCTGACTGCCATTAGGTACCGAGATGAGATCCTCAGACCCCTTGTGAGACCATATGCTGGTGCGGTTGGTCCTGGGTTCCTCCTAATGCAAGACAATGCTAGACCTCATGTGGCTGGAGTGTGTCAGCAGTTCCTGCAAGATGAAGGCATTGATGCTATGGACTGGCCCGCCCATTCCCCAGACCTGAATCCAATTGAGCACATCTGGGACATCATGTCTCGCTCTATCCACCAACGTCACGTTACACCATAGACTGTCCAGGAGTTGGCAGATGCTTTAGTCCAGGTCTGGGAGGAGATCCCTCAGGAGACCGTCCGCCACCTCATCAGGAGCATGCACAGGCGTTGTAGGGAGATCATACAGGCACGTGGAGTCCACACACACTACTGAGCCTCATTTTGACTTGTTTTAAGGACATTACATCAAAGTTGGATCAGCCTGTAGTGTGTTTTTCCCCTTTAATTTTGAGTGTGACTCCAAATCCAGATCTCCATGGGTTAAAAAATTTGTTTTCCATTTTTAAATTTTTGTGTGATTTTGTTGTCAGCACATTCAACTATGTAAAGAACAAAGTATTTCATTTCATTTTTGCTTCCTGGGGGACAAGAACTGGCACCCCAGCACAGATCTACTGCAGCACAGCAACAGTGGCCTGCTCTCTACCTAACACACCACTCGAGAAACAGGATCTGAGCTGTATGAACACACAATCGGGAACATATCCTCAGAACCATTCCCCACAGAAAACAGAATAACACCCACTTATGCGGCGCCACCCTGCACCCCAGAGGAAGAACCATGCATCCTAACAGATGGACTGCACATTGCGATCTACATTATGTTGTATTTTAAATCTATTTAAATCTATATATGTAACTATTGTTCTGTATATGCTATATATGTTTATCTATTCACTTAGCTTCACCCCTTACCATTAAGCCCCGCCACCTCCCAAGCCCACCAAAAACAGTCTTTTAAACCTTGTGTAGCCTGTCATACTGTAAATAGTCCTGACAAAGGGGGTAATCCTGCCCCAGAAACGCGTTCACTATACTGTATAATAAAAGATCTCTTAATACCAGACATTTCAATTCTGAAGTTCATTCAATCAAGGTCTAGGCAGTGCCAAAGGGGTCCGCAACGACAGTTTTTAAAGGTTATTTCTCTTCATCTGCCACCTGCCTTGAGCACATGCAGAGGACCGCGGCCGCAGCCCAAGACAACTGCACGCTGGTCGGGACACCAAATAACCAGCAAAGCGATCTACAGTTGTTGTGACTCTTCACAACAACATCTGGTAAGCAGACTCATAAGCTTTTTAACATAATAAGGAAGCGTTTAATGCACATGTGGCGCTCTACTCTCCCAATTTTATCTCTACATACAACTCTCAAAAGAGCATGTAAAATGAAAAAATATAAGACTATTAGATAATTACTGAAAAAAGTTTTTTTCTACTTAGCAGGTGTTGCCTTTGCTGACCCATGACTCTCATATGAACCTAAAAAAGTAAAAAATATAAAAGGCTGAACTCCCATGTGGCTGAATAACTGGACATTTTGATAGATCCAACAAAAAAATAAAAATAACAAAGTAAGCATTAACCACCCAGAAACTCTCTGGACCTCTCTTCAAGAAAATTTGTGAGAATCAATAGGAATCCAAAACAAAAGGACAATATCCAGATAAATGTCAAATGGAATGGGCACTGAGCCAGTTAGAAACAGGAACATCTCTTTTTGTATTTATTCTTGGCATAGTCATAAATTATAATCCACATTTACTTGAGCTAGCATGTAAAGTGGATGAAGGCCTCATTATTCTCTGTACAAAGTTATGGCATCCTAAACAACAGCATATGACATGGAGCCAGTTTAACATCCATAGCTGTGAGGCATGAAATGTTCTATTCATTGGTAAGGGTGAAAAATATTAAATTGAGATATATTGTATTTCTTGGTTAAGAGGAGTCAAGTGCTATCCTGGAGTCATTTTCACAACATTTATAGAAAATCTATTATTTTCAATAAAAAAACATTGTTGATGATGAATATTCACTTGTAAAGTGATTTAGCACCTACAGTAGATCTCAATAAGAAGAATATGACCACAGCTATGGAAAGTCTTGCGGCACTTCCTTCTCCCTACAATAGGGGTCTTTGTATAGACATGTTGGTGGTGCCTTCAGCTATTAACACTTTTTTTTCTTCCTATTGCATGAAGTGAAGACCTTTGAAAATCCCTCCCTCTGAATGTGAATCCATTTAACAAAGCCTTGCACTGTATTTCAGGCAGACTGTGGCAATGAAATTGCTAATTATTGAAACAGAATGGATTATTCATAGTCATACTCATAGCAAACAAAATAAGGTTTAAATTTGATTAATCATTGATTCAGAGAAATGCAAACAAGTGTACTACCCATGTACTAAGCAAGTTAGAGATGAGTGCTTTTGTAACCCCGTGGTAACTGGATGACTCTTCTTTAACTTCACTGCCCAGAGCATTATTATACTTAAACATACATTTAATGATAAATGCTGATTTACAATTTTTTACCACTATTTTTTTAATTTGGTTAAGGTCCTTTTACATGGACTCAGACCAATTATCGGGGATGAGCACTTCTTGTCAGAAACGCTTGTTTCTGATAAGTGACCTGTGTAAAAGGTGCAGGTGATCACCAGATCAATGAACAACCGCTCATATCTTTCAACTGGAACCTTAAAATCATTGTTTTTGGGAAGCAAATCCTGTTGTGTAAACAGCGATCTGATGCCAAGAAACAATGATTTTCATATGGAAAAGCAATCACTCTAGCGATTGCTTGGTCACATTTAGAGGCTTGGGCAGAGAAGTGGCAGATGAGGTTTAACACTGACAAATGTAAGGTTATGTACATGGGAAGGAATAATGCAAGTCACCCGTACATACTAAATGGTAAAACACTGGGTAACACTGACATGGAAAAGGACCTAGGAATTTTAATAAACAGCAAACTAAGCAGTAAAAACCAGTGTCAGTCAGCTGCTGCCAAGGCCAATAAGATAATGGGTTGCATCAAAAGGGGCATAGATGCCCGTGATAAGAACATAGTCCTACCACTTTACAAATCACTAGTCAGACCACACATTGAGTACTGTGTACAGTTCTGGGCTCCTGTGAACAAGGCAGACATAGCAGAACTGGAGAGGGTTCAGAGGAGGGCGACTAAAATAATAACTGGAATGGGGCAACTACAGTACCCTGAAAGATTATCAAAATTAGGGTTATTCACTTTAGAAAAAAGACGACTGAGGGGAGATCTAATTACTATGTATAAATATATCAGGGGGCAGTACAGAGATCTCTCCCATCTATTTATTCCCAGGACTGTAACTGTGACGAGGGGACACCCTCTGCGTCTGGAGGAAAGAAGGTTTGTAGACAAACATAGAAAAGGATTCTTTATAGTAAGAGCAGTGACTATGGAACTCTCTGCCTGAGGAGGTGGTGATGGTGAGTACAATAAAGGAATTCAAGAGGGGCCTGGATGTATTTCTGGAGTGTAATAATATTACAGGCTATAGCTACTAGAGAGGGGTTGTTGATCCAGGGAGTTATTCTGATTGCCTTATTGGAGTCGGGAAGGTATTTTTTCCCCCCTTAAGTGGGGAAAATTGGCTTGTACCTCACAGTTTTTTTTTGCCTTCCTCTGGATCAACTTGCAGGATAACAGGCCGAACTGGAAGGACAAATGTATTTTTTCGGCCTTATATACTATGTTACTATGTTACAATTCCACTGATGATCAAGCAATTATAAGGAACATTTGGTTCATTCCCAATAATTGCCTAACATATTAGTCCATGTAAAAGGACTTTAATCCCTTAACGCAAAACGCCACACTCGGTGGCCTTCTCATGATGCTGCTGCTGCATCCGCCACCTCCAGACTCTGTCATTGTGCCACTCGGTGGCGCTCCTGACGCTGCTGCATCCCCCACTTCCAGACTTTGTCATTGTGCCACTCGGTAGCCTCCTCATACTGCCGCCACCTCAGACTCTGTCATTGTGCCACTCGGTGGCCTCCTCATACTGCTGCCATCTCCAGACTCTTTCATTGTGCCACTCGGTGGCCTTCTTATGATGCTGCTGCTGCATCCACCACCTCCAGACTCTGTCATTGTGCCACTCGGTGGCCTTCTCCTGATGCTGCTGCTGCATCCGCCACCTTCAGACTCTTTCATTATGCCACTCTGTGGACTTCTCATGCTGTTCCCACCCTCCCCACTTCATGACTGGGACAATACTGATGGATTACTGAGCAAATGCTGACTGAGTGAAGGTGGATGCTCCACAGACAGGATCTGTTTTTTGTGGGTTATTGTTCTGGCAGATCAGAGGAAGGGCAAAATAATCAGTGACGCCAACACAAACTTACTGCTGACACCCTCTCCACTTTACTTCTATAAGCGTTTATTAGAACAGGTTCTGTAGACTACTATGTGGAATCAGCTGACGACGGTGTAAAAGGAGTGCGCTTCTTCTTGGTGCTAACATCGACCTGTAAGGCTGAGTTCATACTTGAGTTATTTTGTCGGTTTTGGCCCCGTGACTGCCCATATAAGTGAAGTGTGCAGTGATTCTAAGAGCGACGGCTGTCATTTGCATGTCATACTGACTGACAGTATTATTTCACTACCCCAGGAGACTCCCTATGTGTGTTACTGCAAGGCACTGTGTTCTACACCCCTATAAAGGCTCTCTGCATCCAGGAAATAGCAGTTTTTTTTACGCGATTCGCCGCAAATAAATTCAGATCGAAGCAAATCTTTTCGAAAAATTTGGGTAACCGGCCAAATCAAATTTTTGAGAAATTCGCTCATCTCTAATTAAGATCCTTTTACATGGACTGATCATCGTGTCAATAAGCAGGCATTAGCATTTATAGAAATAATAATTGCCCTGTGTAAAGGTGCTGGCAATCCACTGACAAACAAGCAAACACAATTTCATTTTGTGTCTTTCAGCCAGCAGCAAAAATCATAATTTCCAAGCAGCAAACCATGTTGTGTAAATAGGGTTACGCTGCCCAATGATATTCTGTGGAGCTGAGCAATCATACTAGGGGGTCTCTCGACTCCAGACAGAGGATATGATTGCTGCCTGTAAATGCAGTTCTCATATCTGCTTACGATCAGGCAATTATAGGAAATGTTTGGTTAATTTTCGATAATTGGCTGGTAAATTGTCCTGTGTAAAAGAGGCTTTACAGATGATGAAATTGATCTGAGTTGGTAATTTACACGCACAGATATTTTGTTAGGGTAGAACCAGTTCTATTCCTTATCTGTGAAGATTGCCCCAAAAGAAAACGTTTCTGTAATGCAGTTGTCTTTCAGATCTCTCAGATTTCGATGCAGTTTACACAACAATCGAAGTTAAACAGAGTGACATTCATCCGAATTTCAGGAAAAATATGATTTGCCAAGGATATGAATTTCCTTGCACTTCGTGGTAATGAATCGTTTTTTTTCCTAAATTGGTGGCTACATGTATTACAAAGTGAAAGTAAGTAGCCTAGGAACGCTGTGCAGCCAGAGAATTAGCAGACCCTATGTTGTCACATACCTATCATCGCATGCGGTCGCTGCCATTTCACTGTGAACTGAGCATAGGGAGAGATATGGCAAGCGCTAAAGTCAGTGTTTTAGAAAGCTTTTAATTGTAGAATATTGGATATGGAGAGTGCAGGGACAGTGCAGGGAGAGTTTTTAGACACTGTAGGGAGAGCTCAGGGAGACTGCATGGACAGTGCAGGCTCAGTGTAAACGCCCTGTGCATCTTGTTCAACTGCTGCGCCATTCATTCTTAATCTGTTCTGTTATACATAGACTTACTGTGTATTAGACTTAGTCTCAACAGGCGATCTAATATATAGGCGCATTTATCTGGTTCAGCTGCCGAGCCATTCATACTTAATCTGTTCTGCAATACATATACTTACTGTGCGTCAGACTCAGTGTCATACAGTTGTGTTCAAAATAATAGCAGTCAGACATCACTAACCTGATCAATCACTGTTTTTGGTAGAAATGATATTTCTACATGGCAAATAATTTACTAGCAGGTATAGTAGAGTAAAATAAATCCAACAGACCCAATAGTCATGACATGCATGCTGCTGATTCTGTGTAATTGAATCACTAATTGAAAGGGGCATGTTCAAAATAATAGTAGTGTGGAGTTCAATGAGTGAGGTCAATCATTCTTTGAAAAACAGGTGCCAATTATTGCCCTTATTTAAGGAAGGAAGGCAGCAAATGTTGTACATGCTGGTTACAGTGCATTACTCTCTGAAAATCTGAGGAAAATGGGTCGTTCCAGACATTGTTCAGAAGAACAGTGTACCTTGATTAAAAAGTTGATTTGAGAGGGGAAAACATATAATGAAGTGCAGGAAATGATACGCTGCTCAGCTAAAATGATTGCAAATGCTTTAAAATGGCAACCAAAACCTGAAAGATGTGGAAGAAAGCGAAAAACTACCATTCAAATGGATAGAAGAATAGCCAAAATGGCAAGAACTCAGCCAACAATCAGCTCCAAGATCAAAGTAGGTCTAAAGCTACCTGTGACTACTGTTACAATTAGAAGACGCCTAGGTGGAGCCAAGCTATCTGCAAGAAGCCCCCGCAAAGTCCTACTGTTGAAAAAAAGACAAGTGCTGAAGAGGTTACAATTTGCCAAAGAGCACATTGACTGGCCTAAAGAGACATTTTGTGGTCTGATAAAAGTAAGATTGTTCTTTTTGGGTCTAGTGGCCAGAGATAGTTTGTCAGACGACCCCCAAACACTGAATTCAAGCCACAGTACACTGTGAAGACAGTGAAGCATGGTGTCGCAAGCATCATGACATGGGGATGTTTCTCATACTACAGTGTTGGGCCTATTTATCGCATACCAGGGATCATGGATCAGTTTGAATACATCAGAATACTTGAAGAGTAGGGTTGAGCGAACCTGAACTGTAAAGTTCGGGTTCGTACTGAACTTTAGGATTTTTGGACCCCGGACCCGAACATTTCAGTAAAAGTTTGTGTCACAGCCACTTTCTCTGGCTGTGACCTTCCGTCCTTGCTCGTTCGGCGCTCCTCGCTGAAGTTCTTTTTCTGTGTGTCATTTGTGGTTCTTTATGGGTTAACTCCTGTGTGCCTATTAGGAGTTAATCCTCTGTCTGCTCCATGGGTGTGGTCTCTCTGCTGCACCCATGGAACCTGTATATAAGGCTGAGGTTTCCTCAGTTCTGTGTCAGCTCTCCTGGTGTGTGTTGTCTTGTCCTGCTCCTGGTTTGTACTCTCTCCCATGCTGCTGACCCATGAGATCCGTGTCTGTCTGTGCTCTGTGGGTTTCCCTATGTCACAACCAGACAGCTGAGAAGCTCTGACAGGAGCCGTCCAGATCCTCCTCCTCCTTGAGTTTCTTTGTTTTGGTTTCTGTTCCTCACCTCGTTAGGCTATCTCAGCTGTCATGCAGTCAGACTCATTACCTTCCTTTAAATTCCTCCCCATAAGGTAGTAGGGTGCGGCTAATACAACTTCCTGGAATGTGTGTGCATACTGTTCTCAGCTCCCAGCTCCCAGTTCCCTGTTCCCTTTCCACAGTCGTCTGCAGATAAGTTCTGTTTATGTATTTATTATTTTCTGTTGTCTGGATCCAGGTGACCCTGACTCCCTCCGTGTCTGTGTAGGGAGCCGGTGGTCGTGTCCCCTCACTATTGTAGGGCCTTCAGGTTAAGATAGCCGAGGTACGTGGATATGCGCCCATTCACCTTTTGAGTGGTCGCATAGGCTGAGCAATAAGGGAGAGCGGCAGGTCGATTGCAGGGGTCTCCCTTTTTGTTCCTTAGTTGTGGATCCAGTGAGTCATCGTTTGTATTTGTATCATCTTGTTTCCTGTACACCATCCGTGACATTATTAGCCGCCAAAACCGTCTCAAGCATGGATCCGGTTACACTTTTGGCTGAACGCTTTCAGGGTCTTGCTTTGGAGGTAGCTGATCTCCGTAAGACTTTTTCTCAGTTTCAAGTGACCGGTTCAGCTTGCGTTCATGGAGTTTGTGCTGAGCCTAAGATTTCGCTCCCGGATACGTTTTCCGGGGGTAGTGAGAATTTTGTACGTTTTAGAGAGGCTTGCAAACTCCATTTTCGCCTTCTTCCCCATTCTTCCGGTGATGAAGAACGAAGGGTGGGCATCATTATATCGCTGCTCAGGGGTAATGCTCAGTCCTGGGCCTTTTCGCTGCCGGAGGGGGCACGGCCCCTCCGTTCAGTGGATGAATTCTTTTTAGCCCTGGGTCAGATATATGATGATCCGGATCGTATTGCTCTGGCTGAGTCTAGACTACGTCTGTTATGCCAGGGTAAACAATCCACAGAGATATACTGCTCAGAATTTCGGAGATGGGCAGCAGATACGGGTTGGAATGATGCTGCACTCCGAAGTCAATTTTGCTATGGTCTTTCAGAGGGATTGAGAGATGCATTTGCCTTTCATGAAAGACCTACCTCCTTGAATTCTGCTATGTCTCAGGCTGTTCGTATTGACAGGCGTCTTAGAGAGAGAGGAGAGATCTCTCCTTCCTGTCATACTCAGTCCCGGGACAGTGCAGCGGTGTCATTCTGTGCACAGGGGTCTCAGTCGCTGTCAGCCCCTTCTGAGCAGGAGCCCATGCAGCTGGGGTTGATTGCCTCTGACAATAGAGGATTCAGCCCGCAGGGGAGGGTTTGTTTTTGTTGTGGAGGTATAAATCATCTGGCAAATGTTTGTCCCTCTAGGAGATTCAGGCAGTTTTCTGGGAGTAATAAAGAGACAAAAAGGAAGAAATCTTTTAAGAATGTTCCGTCTGTTACTATTGGCAGGGTTGAGGCGGAAATTGAAGGTTTTCCTTTTGCTTGTAGTTCCCGTTTTGTCCTGCCTGCTAGGGTGGCGCTAGAGAGCAAGAGCATTTTTTGTGAGATTTTTGTGGATAGTGGAGCAGCTGTCAACCTCATTGATAACCAATTTGCAATAACTCATGGTTTCCAGGTATGCACTTTGGGAAAACATATTCCTGTTTTTTCTATTGATTCAGCTCCACTTTCTCAGAAATCATTAAAGGGCATAGTTCACAATATCCGTTTAATTGTGAATGATGCTCATGTTGAGGATGTGTCATGTTTCGTCCTTAGCGGTTTGCCTACTCCTCTAGTGTTGGGGCTACCCTGGCTCACTAAACATAACCCCACCATTGATTGGCAAGCGAGGCAAATAAATGGTTGGAGTAACTTTTGCAGAGAGAATTGCCTCATAACATCTATTTCTGAGGTTTCTACTAAAACTGTACCACCTTTCCTCTCTGAATTTTTGGATGTTTTCTCTGAGAGTGGAGTTCAGGGTTTACCTCCGCACAGGGAGTATGATTGCCCTATTGATCTCATCCCAGGTGCCAAGCTGCCTAAATCTCGTTTATACAATCTTTCCCAACCTGAGAGGGTCGCTATGCGTGCTTATATCTCTGAGAGTCTGAGAAAAGGACACATACGACCCTCGAAGTCACCTGTTGCCGCTGGTTTTTTCTTTGTTAAGAAAAAAGATGGTTCTTTAAGACCTTGTCTGGATTTCAGGGAGCTGAACAGTATCACTATTCGTGATCCTTATCCGCTTCCTCTAATTCCGGATTTGTTTAACCAGGTTGTTGGGGCGAAAGTCTTTTCCAAATTAGACCTAAGAGGGGCATACAACCTGGTTAGGGTCAGAGAAGGAGACGAATGGAAGACGGCTTTCAATACCCCTGAGGGCCATTTTGAGAATTTAGTTATGCCTTTTGGTTTGATGAATGCCCCAGCCGTTTTTCAGCATTTCGTCAACAGCATTTTTTATCATTTAATGGGAAAATTTGTATTAGTGTATTTGGATGACATTTTGATTTTTTCTCCTGATTTCAAGACTCATAAGGAACACTTATGTCAGGTCTTACTCATCCTGCGGGAGAATAAATTATACGCGAAACTGGAAAAATGTGTGTTTGCGGTTCCAGAGATCCAATTTCTGGGGTTTCTTGTTTCCGCTTCTGGTTTTCGCATGGACCCCGAGAAGGTTCGCGCTGTGCTTGAGTGGGAGCTTCCTGAGAATCAGAAGGCGCTGATGCGTTTTTTGGGCTTTGCTAATTATTACAGGAAATTTATTTTGAATTATTCCTCTGTTGTTAAACCACTCACTGATATGACCAGAAAGGGGGTAGATTTTTCTTCCTGGTCGGTCGAGGCACGTAAGGCCTTTTCTAATATCAAGGAGAGTTTTGCTTCCGCTCCCATCCTAGTACAACCTGATGTTTCGTTACCCTTCATAGTTGAGGTTGATGCTTCTGAGGTAGGGGTGGGTGCGGTCTTGTCTCAGGGTTCCTCTCCTGCCAAATGGCAACCGTGTGCCTTTTTCTCAAAGAAGCTCTCCTCCGCAGAGAGAAATTATGATGTGGGAGATAGGGAATTGTTGGCCATCAAGTTGGCTTTTGAGGAATGGCGCCATTGGCTAGAGGGAGCCAGACACCCTATTACCGTGTTTACTGATCATAAAAATCTGGCCTACTTGGAGTCAGCCAAGCGTCTGAACCCGAGACAGGCCAGATGGTCTTTGTTCTTTTCAAGGTTTAATTTTGTTGTTACGTTCCGCCCTGGGGTTAAGAATGTGAAGGCAGATGCCCTATCACGTTGTTTCCCGGGAGGTGGGAATTTTGAAGACCCGGGTCCCATTTTGGCTGAAGGTGTGGTGGTCTCTGCCCTTTTTCCTGAATTGGAGGCAGAGGTACAGGCAGCCCAGTCAGAAGCTCCTGATCTTTGTCCTCCTGGGAGGTTGTTTGTGCCTCTCGCTTTGAGACACAAGATTTTTAAGGAACACCACGATACGGTCCTTGCTGGGCACCCGGGGACAAGAGCCACACTGGATCTCATTGCTCGGAGATTCTGGTGGCCTGCGCTTCGTAAGTCGGTTGAGGGTTTTGTGGCAGCTTGCGAGACTTGCGCTCGTGCCAAGGTCCCTCATTCACGGCCATCAGGTCCTCTCCTTCCTTTGCCCATTCCTTCCCGTCCTTGGACACATCTGTCCATGGACTTCATAACGGACTTGCCTCGTTCCTCGGGGAAGTCTGTGATTCTGGTGGTGGTGGACCGTTTTAGCAAAATGGTGCATTTTATCCCTTTTCCTGGTTTGCCCAATGCTAAGACGCTGGCGCAGGCATTTGTTGACCACATTGTCAAATTGCATGGGATTCCTTCAGACATAGTCTCTGATAGGGGCACGCAGTTTGTTTCCAGATTCTGGAAGGCTTTCTGTTCTCGCTTGGGGGTTCGCTTGTCATTCTCTTCTGCTTTCCATCCGCAGTCGAATGGCCAGACAGAGCGTGTCAATCAGAATCTGGAGACATATCTGCGCTGTTTTGTGGCGGAGAATCAGGAGGATTGGTGTTCTTTTTTGTCCCTTGCTGAGTTTGCTTTAAATAACCGTCGTCAGGAGTCCTCTGATAAGTCACCATTTTTTGGTGCATATGGGTTTCATCCGCAGTTTGGGACTTTCTCTGGAGAGGGCTCTTCTGGTTTGCCTGATGAGGACAGATTCTCATCCTCTTTGTCATCTATTTGGCAAAAGATTCAGGATAATCTAAAGAACATGAGTGAGAGATATAAGCGTGTGGCGGATAAGAGACGTGTGCCTGGTCCGGACCTGAATGTTGATGATTTGGTGTGGCTGTCTACCAAGAATATCAAATTGAAAGTTCCCTCCTGGAAGTTGGGTCCTAGGTTTATTGGGCCTTACAAGATCCTGTCTGTCATCAATCCTGTTGCCTACCGTCTTGATCTTCCTCAGACTTGGAAGATCCATAACGTTTTCCATAAGTCCTTATTGAAACCTTATGTTCAACCGATTGTACCCTCGCCTTTGCCTCCTCCTCCGATTGTTGTTGATGAAAATCTTGAATTTCAGGTATCTAGGATTGTGGATTCTCGTCTTGTCCGCGGTTCCCTCCAGTACCTCGTTCATTGGGAGGGTTATGGTCCTGAGGAGAGGATGTGGGTCCCAGTGACGGACATTAAGGCCTCTCGTCTCATCAGGGCTTTCCATAGGTCCCATCCTGAGAAGGTGGGCCCTGAGTGTCCGGAGTCCACTCCTAGAGGGAGGGGTACTGTCACAACCAGACAGCTGAGAAGCTCTGACAGGAGCCGTCCAGATCCTCCTCCTCCTTGAGTTTCTTTGTTTTGGTTTCTGTTCCTCACCTCGTTAGGCTATCTCAGCTGTCATGCAGTCAGACTCATTACCTTCCTTTAAATTCCTCCCCATAAGGTAGTAGGGTGCGGCTAATACAACTTCCTGGAATGTGTGTGCATGCTGTTCTCAGCTCCCAGCTCCCAGTTCCCTGTTCCCTTTCCACAGTCGTCTGCAGATAAGTTCTGTTTATGTATTTATTATTTTCTGTTGTCTGGATCCAGGTGACCCTGACTCCCTCCGTGTCTGTGTAGGGAGCCGGTGGTCGTGTCCCCTCACTATTGTAGGGCCTTCAGGTTAAGATAGCCGAGGTACGTGGATATGCGCCCATTCACCTTTTGAGTGGTCGCATAGGCTGAGCAATAAGGGAGAGCGGCAGGTCGATTGCAGGGGTCTCCCTTTTTGTTCCTTAGTTGTGGATCCAGTGAGTCATCGTTTGTATTTGTATCATCTTGTTTCCTGTACACCATCCGTGACACCCTACTTGTTCATTCTGTCACGAGTTGGTGGTCCCAGGAGAGACCACCGCGTCGTCAAGCAACAAAACAAATGGAAATCAGGTGCAGACACACAAGAGTTTATTGCACAAACAAAAGCAGGGAAGGCAGCACAGACAAAACATGAGCTCTATGTACCATCAGGACAGTGGGAGAAAACCCCCACTGCGCCACTGTCTAGTAATACTCCAGAGGGGCATGACTAAGCAACTCCTGGTATTCACTAGAGCCCTAGATGGTAGGGTTAGACTTTGCCGCAGGAAGTTGCCAGGGTCCACTCTGGAGCGTGAACTAGACAGTGACAGCAGGAACGAATGGACAACAGGTACCAGAAGGTACCGACGGCACATAGGCAAACATAACAGACAGGCAAATATAAAACAGGGCAACTAATAATACAAGTAGGAGTTCACGCAAGGGAGCAGGAGTGACAATGAGCAGAGAAGGACTTGCTCCACCAGTAGTAAACTGCATGGCCTAGCGCATGCCACTCTGCTGCAAAGGCTTGCTGAACACAGACATATGAATACACACAAAGTAACTAAAACATAACTGGCAGAACAGATAACAGAAAGACAGGAAAGAGGACGTCAAAGAAGACGGGAGAGAGGACGTAAATGAACAAGTAGGGAAACCCACAGAGCACAGACAGACACGGATCCCATGGGTCAGCAGCATGGGAGAGATTACAAACCAGGAGCAGGACAAGACAACACACACCAGGAGAGCTGACACAGAACTGAGGAAACCTCAGCCTTATATACAGGTTCCATGGGTGCAGCAGAGAGACCACACCCATGGAGCAGACAGAGGATTAACTCCTAATAGGCACACAGGAGTTAACCCATAAAGAACCACAAATGACACACAGAAACGGAATTTCAGCGAGGAGCACCGAACGAGCAAGGACGGAAGGTCACAGCCAGAGATAGTGGCTGTGACAGTTCGGGTTCGGGTTCGGTGTTCGGCGCTTTCTTGGCGCTTTTTGAAAGGCTGCAGAGCAGCCAATTAACAAGCGGTTAACTGTCTGACCTTAGAAGCCATCACAGCCATGCCTACTAATGCATGGCTGTGATTGGCCAGTGTAGCATGTGACCCAGCCTCCATATAAGGAGTGCTGCACGTCACTCTGCTGTGCTTAGTGTAGGGAGAGGATGCTGCTGTTGATTTCAGGGAGAGAATAGGAGAGAGTCTTTGCTCAAAATCTGAATCTAACTCAGCGATCTACATACATTGTGTTTTGTGGGTGCACGGCACAATTTTTTTTTCATTCCCAGAGCCCATTGACCGAAAAAAAATAACTTTAATAGGTCAGTTAGGTGGGCGGCGGCGGCCATTTTATGCAAGCTAAGTGCACCAGCACTGCATCTGAGTTTTTGGGACATTGAAAATCCCAATTTTTTGGGCAATATACAACATCTGGATTAGTCAGTGTGCAATTTAAGCTAGAAATACAGCCATCATTTTCTGGGGTTTTAAAAACACACTTTTTTTTGCCAAAAAACACTATTTTCCTGATCTGCAAGTGTTAAATTCAAGTTTAATATATACAGCTTTCATATTCTGTTATCAAAAAAACTTTTTGGGCAATATACAACATCTGGATTAGTCAGTGTGCAATTTAAGCTAGAAATACAGTCATCATTTTCTGGGGTTTTAAAAACACACTTTTTTTTGCCAAAAAACACTATTTTCCTGATCTGCAAGTGTTAAATTCAAGTTTAATATATACAGCTTTCATATTCTGTTACCAAAAAAAAACACTTTTTTGGCAATATACAACATCTGGATTAGTCAGTGTGCAATTTAAGCTAGAAATACACCCATCATTTTCTGGGGTTTTAAAAACACAATTTTTTGCCAAAAACCACTATTTTCAGGCCTTGCAACATCAGTATGTGTGAAATTTCAGGCTTATATACTGCTGTCAAATTCAGTTGTTAAACAAACACTCGTTTGGGCAAAACAACATTAGTTGGCAGCCTTTGATGCAGATGTCATTGTGAGATACAACCTTAATACATTTGGGTTAGATTCAAAGATTTGAAATACCGCCATTTGGTGCACCAATCTTTAATTCAGGCCTACTGTGGGTCAGGCCGTGTGAGATACACCCTGTATATACAGGGCTTATATTCTTTCATTAATAAAACACCCTTTTTGGGGCAAAATACACAATATTTCAGGCCTTGCAGCATAAGCACGTTTGAAATTCCTGGGTTATATACTGCTGCCATATTGAGTTATTAAACAAACATCCGTTTGGGCAAAAAAAGTTTATTTGACTTGCTCATCTCCAAGGAACACATACATCTATGCAGAGAGGCATCTATCGGTGCTATCCACTTATCAGACCATTCCCCAATATATATTACAGTATTGGCCCCAAATGAGACACCCTCGAGTTTCAATTGGCGATTAAATGAGACCCTTCTGGGATACCAAGATTCAGTGGAGCGGATCTCCAGGCACCTTAAAGAATATTTCTCACTAAATAAAAGTCCAGACATAGCTGCCAACACCCTCTGGGATGCCCATAAACCAGTTATTAGAGGACAATTTATTAACATTGGCACATACCAAAAAAGAGAGAGAGATAGAGAAATAGATGACACCCTAAAAAATATCCAGGCGCTTGAGTCTGGCCACAAAGCCAATCCCTCTGACTCTCAACTCAAAAAGCTATCAGAATATAGGGCCAAATTTAGATCACTCTTAGCTAACAGGTCAGCTAAATACTACATGAGCTTCCAGCACAAATTCTTCGCACACGGAGATAAGGCTACCAAATTCGCAATGAATAGGATCAAGGGAAGGAGATCCACTAATTATGTCCACCAATTATCCTCACATGATGACACCCCTATTTTTGCGGTCAATCAAATTGCTGCTCAATTCCGTTCGTTTTATAACGATTTATATAATCTTCCCCCTACTCTCGACCCAAAAACCCTTGTCCCACCAATATCTTCTTTTTTGGAAACAGCGAAACTTCCCGCTATTGACTTGGAACAGAAGTCAATGCTTTCAGCACCTTTCTCCTTAAACGAATTAAAGAAAGCTATGAACCAAATGCCGACAGGCAAAAGTCCTGGCCCTGATGGCCTTCCATTAGCATACTACAAAACGTTCCAAGAAATCCTTCTCCCTCATCTGTTAGAAGTTTGTAATCAGACACTTAAGGGAACCCCCCTCTCAAGAGAAATGACGGCGGCCCACATAACTCTCATCCCCAAAGAAGGGAAAGACGCTAAACTTTGCTCTAATTACAGGCCCATTTCCCTCCTAAACATAGACCTAAAGCTCCTGGCCAAGATGTTGGCTAATAGATTAGCCATTCTTCTACCTCAGCTTGTTCATGGGGATCAGGTGGGTTTTGTCCGCAGCAGAGAAGGCAAGGACAATACCACAAGAGTGATTAATGTTCTTTGTCATGCTAAAAAGATTTCCTCTCCCTTGCTTTTACTCAGTACAGATGCTGAGAAAGCATTTGACAGGGTCAACTGGTCATATTTAAAACAAGTGCTGCATGGATTCGGCCTACCTGGTCCCTACATTAAAGCAGTTTTTTCGATGTACGAACAAGCAACAGCCTCAGTACTAGTTAATGGTACTATATCCCCCTCCTTTGCTATTAGAAATGGGACTCGGCAGGGATGCCCTCTCTCGCCTCTTCTATTTATACTAGCTCTCGAACCACTTTTAGCAAATATAAGATTGGACCGGGAGGTGTTGGGTCTGTGTTTGGGAGGCAGGGAACAGAAAATTGCAGCTTTCGCGGACGATGTTCTCATAATGACGATAAATCCAAAAGCGTCTCTACCCCGAATCCAGTCCCACCTAAACACATACAGCATATTGTCAGATTTTAAAATCAACGCGAATAAATCGCTGGTTTTATGTTCAGGTATTTCTCGGGCAACCAAAGAGCATTTAATGTTAGATTCCCCATATAATTGGTCCTCTCCCAATATTACATATTTAGGGGTCAAAATTAGTCCAGATATCACGGAGCTCTATTCTCTTAACTACATTCCCTTAAGAAAATCCATTATGGAAGCAATAGATAACCTGGCCAGATCTAGCCCAACACTGTCTTGGTTCGGTAGAAAGAACCTTCTTTCATCCTTAATACTTCCCAAACTCACATACTTGCAGCAAGTTCTACCCATTCCCGTCCCCAAGTATTATTATGACTCCATTATGAAAAAATTTAGGTCTTTCATTTGGAATGGAAAGAAGGCGAGACTCTCTACTTCTCTCCTCATTAAGCCTAGGCAAGCGGGAGGAATAGGCCTACCAAGTCCGGAGCTATATGGGAGGGCCATTCTCATCTCACGCTTATTAGCTTGGATGAGCCCCTCTCCACCTTCGGCTGTAGTTCAGATAGAGCTTGATATATTGAACAGACCAGCTAGAGCGCTTCTCTTGGGCCAGGAGACGGTCTTTCCTGGACACATGTCACCTTATCCAATTGTTCGAGCAATGCTGGAGACGTGGAGGTGGTTATCATCCACACATGGCTCTATCCCATTCCCCTCGCCCACTCTGACTGTAAAAGATGTTTTAAGCACGGCCCCTTCTGCATTAAGAGACTCCACTTCAATAGGTCTGAAGTCTTCTTTAACACCAATAATATCCTTAGCTCTCCCTAATGGGGATTGGATGGACCTAGGAGACACAAATACCCTACTTAACCCTCATCCTCGAGATTTTTTATCTGTTACTTACCTTAGGGCCTACATAAAACAACACGTCAAGGTGGGCGACCTCCTACGCCCTCTAGTTTGGCTGGAAGCTTTGATATCACAACAAACACTGCCTAGAAAACTCATATCACGGTTATACAGTAAACTACGCCTACCCCCTATGGTAGCCAAACCATCCTTCATTATGCAATGGGAATCTGATCTCAATGTCACACTTTCTTATGAATCCCTACCTAATTTACTAGAACTCCCCCACGGGGTCTCTCGCTGTGTCAGAATCAGGGAAAACAGTTATAAAATCCTTACAAGATGGTACAATACACCAGACAAGATAGCAAGATTTGCTGGTTCTGCTTCTGATACGTGCTGGAGGTGCCTTGGAGAGAGAGGAACTTTCCTCCATATTTGGTGGACCTGTCCACTTATTCAGAAGTGGTGGAGCGAAGTTTTTTCTACGGCTAATAACGTTTGTGGAACAACGTTTCAGCCTTCCCCGCAAATTGCCTTACTCTCACTGTATCAAGGGAGAGTGAATGCTAAACCACCGTTTGTATTTACACAGATGATTTTGGCAGCACGCCTCCAACTCCCTAAATTTTGGCTACAGACTACTGTACCAACCCTGGACCAATGGATTCAAAAAATTGATCAGATACATAGATTTGAGGAATTATCCTCTTGGGAATCCCGCACGCATTTGACCTTCCTCAAGAAATGGTCAATGTGGCTCAAATATAGATCCCCCAAACCATGAGTTCAGCTCCGTAAAACATACGCTAATTGAATTATTATGGTAACCTCTCAACATAAGCACACACCACTTCATCTGCTCCTTCAGATACCTTGGCATCTCAGATGATAAACCATAACACCTTGCTGTAAGGTTTTACTCCCCACTTCGGGTCTTGACTCTCAGCTTTATAAATACCTTGGATATTAGAAGTGTATCTTAAAGTCGCCTGAGACAGGCTTGTACCTTGACTCATATTCCATGTAATGTATGATCTCTCACTTGTACTCACTCTATATTGTACTATTATGACATGGCCTGCGTGCCTATACCTTGACACCTGGTTACTTTCCTGTTATATTGTAAAAGTTACAATAAAAAGATAAATAAAAAAAAATAAAAAATAAATAAAAAGTTTATTTGGCAGCCTTTGCTGCATATGTCACTGTGAGATACACCCTTAACACATTTGGGTTAGATTCAGAGATTTGAAATACCGCCATTTTGGGCAAATAAATCTTTAATTCAGGCCTACTGTGGGTCAGACTGTGTGAGATACACCCTGTATATACAGGGGTTTGATTCAGGTATTTAAAATACAGCCATTTTGGGCAAACAAATCTTTAATTGAGGCCTACTGTGGGTCAGGCCGTGTGAGATACACCCTTTACATACAGGGGTTTGATTCAGGCCTTTAAAATACAGCCATTTTGGGCAAATAAATCTTTAATTGAGGCCTACTGTGGGTCAGACAATGTGAGATACACCCTTTAAATATAGGGGTTTGATTCAGGCATTTGAAATACAGCCATTTTGGGCAAAGAAATCTTTAATTGAGGCCTACAGTGGGTCAGGCCGTGTGAGATACACCCTTTACATACAGGGGTTTGATTCAGGTATTTGAAATACAGCCATTTTGGGCAAAACAAATTTTTAATTGAGGCCTACAGTGGGTCAGGCCGTGTGAGATACACCCTTTAAATACAGGGGTTTGATTCAGGCATTTGAAATACAGCCATTTTGGGCAAAGAAATCTTTAATTGAGGCCTACAGTGGATCAGGCTGTGTGAGATACACCCTTTACATATAGGGGTTTGATTCAGGTATTTGAAATACAGCAATTTTGGGCAAACAAATTTAATTAAGGCCTAGTGTGGTTAAAGGCGTGTGAGATACACCCTGTACATACTGTCGTTCTATTCAATTATTAATTAAACACCCATTTAGGGCAAGATACGAAATTTGAGAAATATGAAGAGAGCGTCAAATAAGGGACGTGGCCCAGGTCGTGGTGCTGCTGGTGGAGCTCCTGTTGCAGGGAGAGGACGTGGTCGATCTGTGCCAGCTACACGCACAAGTGAAAACCCTTTATCAGGTGCGAGTAGGAAACAAAACCTGCAGCGGTATTTGGTCGGGCCTAATACTGCTCTATGAATGGTGAGGCCTGAACAAGTACAGGCGATAGTAGATTGGGTTGCTGACCGTGGATCCAGTTCATTCACATTGTCTCCCACCCAGTCTCCTGCTGAAAGACCACAGTTGGCACCTGCAGCCGATGTCCATCAGTCTTTCACCTCACCCCCTTGCAAATCAGCCAAGCAGTCTGAGCCCCAAGTCATGCAGCAGTCTCTTCTGCTTTTTGATGACTCTGTTAGCAGGGTTTCCCAGGGCCATCCACCTAGCCCCGCCCCAGAAGTGGAAGAGATTGAGTGCACCGATGCCCAACCACTTATCTTTCAAGATGAGTACATGGGAAGACCATCGCAGCACGTCTCGGATGATGAGGAAACACAGGTGCCAACTACTGGGGCCTTCGAAAGTGTGCAGACCGACAAGTAAGGCAGGGGTGTAGACTGGGTGGAAGATGATGTGGAGGACGATGAGGTCCTCGACCCGACATGGAATCAAGGTCATGCGAGTGACCTATATAGTTCGGAGAAAGAGGCGGTGGTCGCACAGAGCCACCAGCACAGCAGAAGAGGGAGCAGGGTGCAAAAGCGGAGCGGCCGTCCTCTAGATAGTACGCCTGCTACTGCCAACCGCAGCAAGGGGCCGAGCACACCAAAGCCAGCTCCAAGGAGTTCCCTGGCGTGGCAGTTCTTCAGAGAATGTGCTGACGACAAGTCACGAGTGGTTTGCAATCAGAGCCTGAATCGAGGCATAAACGTTCTCAACCTGAGAACAACCTGCATGACTAGGCATTTAAGTGCAAAGCACGAGCTGCAGTGGAGTAGACACCTCAAAAACCAAGAAAGGTTTCTGGCTCCTCCTGCTTCCTCTTCTGTTTCAGTCTCAGCCTCTTCATCCACCTCTGGAGTGACAGTGCCACCTGCCACCCCACAAAAAGAGGATCTGCCAGCAACACCAACACCTGGGTCACCAAACAACTCCACAATGTTCCACGAAAGCGTTCAGCTCTTCATCTCCCAAACGCTGGAGAGGAAGAGGAAGTGCCCCCCTACCCACCCACGATCCCTAGCCCTGAATGCCAGCATTTCTAAATTCCTGGTCTTTGAAATGCTGTCATTCCGTCTGTTTTAAAGGCCTTATGGCGATGGCTGTCCCACAATACGTTGTGCCCAGCCGCCAGTACTTTTCCAGGCGAGCCATCCCTTCCCTGTACAACCAAGTAGGGGACAAAATTAGGTGGGCACTGCGCATCTGTGGCAAGGTGCACCTGACTACGGATACGTGGACCAGTAAGCACGGTCAGGGACGTTATATCTCCATAACAGCACACTGGGTAAATGTAGTGGCGGCTGGGCCTGAGGCGGAAAGCAGTTTGGCGCATGTCCTTCCACCACCGAGGATTGCAGGGCGCTTCAGCCAATGTGGACAAGCTCACGTTCATTAAAATGAACCAGGCATGGATCCCTCAGGACTTGTCCGTACCTTGTGCAGAATAGACATGTATACCGGCACTAACCAGCCATTGTTATACTGCAGAGCAATTGCTCATTCTTGTTTTTTGGATATTTCACATTCTTTTAGAGTGCACCCTAATTTTTAAAAATTTTATTAAAACCAAAAACCTGTGTTGGCTACCTCGTCGTCCTCTAACGCCGCTTCCACCTACACCGCTACGTCCACCGCCTCCTCAAACTCCTACTCCATATGGAACTCCACCTCATAAATCAATTTTTTTTTATTTATTTGTACGTATTTTATTTTATATCATTTCACTACTTTGTCAGTTAAATTTTCTGGTGAAATTCAGCAATTTTTGGGTGTATAGTACCACTGCTATACCAAGTAGACAGGTTTAAAAAAAAAAATATTTCATTTACATTTTAGGGTAAAATTAACCAATTTTTGGGTGTATAGTACCAATGCTATACCTAGTAGGTCGGTTAAAAAAATTAAATAATTGTCATTTACATTTTCGGGTGAAATTAACAAATTTTTGGGTGTATAGTACCACTGCTATACCTAGGAGGCTGGTTAAAAAAAAAATAACTTGTCATTTACATTTTCGGGTCAAATTTACCAATTGTTGGGTGTATAGTACCACTGCTATACCTAGTAGGCCGGTTAAAAAAAAAATTGTCATTTACATTTTCGACTGAAATTAACCAATTTTTTGGTGTATAGTACCACTGCTATACCTAGTAGGCTGGTTAAAAAAATATATATAATTGTCATTTACATTTTCGGGTGAAATTAACCAATTTTTTGGTGTATAGTACCACTGCTATACCTAGTAGGCCGGTTAAAAAAAAATATAAAATTGTCAGTTACATTTTCAGGTGAAATTCACCAATTTTTAGGTGTGATGTACCACTCCTATACCTAGTAGGCCGGTTAACAAAAAATAAAAGATTTTCAGTTACATTTTCAGTTGAAATTAACCAATTTTTTGGTGTATAGTACCACTGCTATACCTAGTAGGCCGGTTAAAAAAAAAAAAATAATTGTCGGTTACATTTTCAGGTGAAATTCACCAATTTTTGGGTGTGATGTACCACTCCTATACCTAGTAGGCCGGTTAACAAAAAATGAAAGATTGTCAGTTACATTTTATGGTGAAATTCCCCAATTTTTGGGTGTGATGTACCACTGCTATACCTACTAGACCAGTAAAAAAGAAATAAAAAGAAATTGGCAGTTACATTTTCTGGTGAAATTCAGCAATTTTTTGGTGTAATGTACCACTGCTATACCTATTAGACCGATAAAAAAAAAAAAACATTTGTCAGTTACATTTAAGGCTTCGTTCAGACCTGAGCGTATTTGATATACGTTTTAGGCGCGTTTTTGTGCGCGTTTTTGGCCATAGCGTTTGTATGATGGACAGCAGTGTTGTCCTATGAAAATACATCCCTGTCTATATGAAAGGTGTCTAATGATAGAGATATGCAGGTGTGCAATTTCATGTTTTTTGGGAGAGTGGATTGTTTGCAGTCATGGAATTTTCCAGAAGGCGACCAATTGCGGCAATTGTTGCAGCAATCCATCTCGGACGTTTGCGGCAAAGGAGAGAGAGCAGGCGACGCTTCTGGGTCCATCCTGTCATTGCCAATCGAGCTGAAAGGGGACAGTTTTGGGCACTGTACGTGGGCTTCCGGGCCCATGAAGACAAATTTTTTTCATACACGAGGATGTCCATCACCAGGTTTGGACATATACAATAGTCATAGTAGTGGTGTTGCAATTGTGAAGGTACCAGTTGTAGTATTTTGTGAATGTTAACCCTCGCCATTTTTGGTTGGAACAGCTTTGATGAGCTCCTGGGGTTGTTGGGCACCCATTTAGAACGTCAGGACACCTTCATGCGGGACAGTATACCACCCGCGGAAAGACTGATTATTACTTTGCGGTAAGTAGACTCTAATTGTGGCCTTCTAAAGCATTTGCATTGTGTGGTGACTGGATATTAGTGTGGCCTTTGTTATTTTCAACGGTTGGTTGTGTAGTTTGATTTTTTTAGCGGGGGGTGGATTTGATGTGTATGCTTTTTAAATTGGGCATATAGATACCATACTTACATAGTTTACGCACATTTTCCCATACGGACCCACTCCCTTCAAAATAAGAGTCACACAAACTTCGCAAATGTTTTTAATTTGGAGAAAAGGTACCGAACATGTTCCTGTACCACCAAAAATGCACAAAGTGTGCTTTACTTAAACAACATAACTCTTTGTCTTTCAAACGTAAACTTAGTCGGCAATTTTCTGCCATAAAAAAACAATGCACAACACCCCGGACACACAAAATGAAGACTGTAAATTTCTACAGATTTTGGTACTGCGGAAAGGAGAAATGTGGCTCAGGATCCCGCATGGCCTCTCTCAGTCCGCCTGATTGCTGGCCAGATTGCATTGGAGCGGTGGTGGAGGGGTTGTTGCCCATGCTGGTGGAGGGATAGTTGTATGAGGATTGGGGTTGTGTGTGCCATGTGTCGTGAGGGTGTGGTATGTTAGTTTGTGGGTATGTTTGTGATGTGTATGTGTGAGTGGGTGGTGGATGTCGTGGTGGATGTTGTGGTGGATGTTGTGGTGGATGTTGTGGTGCATTGTTGGCCTGTGTGCTATCATAACATGGTATGAAGCTATCTAGCACCCTTGTTAAAGTATCCCTCGCTTCGGTGATTCTACTTCTGGGCACTTGCTGCATTTTTTCCTCCAAACTCAAAAGGAAAAGCCCATCACAAGAGAGTTTGGGGGCAGGATGGGCAAGTGCATCCAGGCATGCTATTAGCCGGTCCTCATGGCGTGATGGCCTTCTCCTTTTTGGTCGTTGAATCCTAATGTTTGCGGGTTCCACGACAGGTGGTGCAGGCTGTGTGGGGGTTTGGAATGTAGGGGTGGGATCGGGTGGAGGAGGACTTAGTGGCCCCGTTGACGCACAGGCCTCACTCTCTCTGTTGACCTCCCCCTCTTCCTCCTCCTGCTGTTGCGGTTGGGACCAGCTACTATCGGTGCTGTGAACATGAAAATATACATAAGTATCTGCAAGATTTGAAAGTGAATGCATGTCATACCACACCCTCTCCTGCATGTGTATGCACTGGACTCACCTCCGCATTTCAGTGCATGTGATAAGAAATGCCATTTGGTCGGCATGCACATAACATGATCGTGCACCTGGCGAAGCTCCGCTCCTCTGTTCCCTCTCCTTGCGCCGATGACGAACGAAAGCATCTTTTAGGCTCTTCCACTTGCTTTTCAGAACATTGACTATATTTAAAAAAAAAGCATCATCCATTATTTTAAATCCCGATTTTCAATCTTTTTTTGCAGCTATCTAGCTACTGGCCACTCTTTGATCAGTCTTCACTACACCTTCCTGATCGGGAAATCCACAGCCAGTGTAATCGTGAAGGAAACCTGCATCGCCATTTGGCATGTCCTACATGCTGCTGTCATGGGGCAACCAAACAAGGAGGAGTGGCTGAAAATTTTGGATACTTTTCAGCTAACATGCAATTTCCCAAACTGTGTAGGAGCAATTGACAGCAAACACATCCGCGTTCTGAAGCCAATGAGGAGCGGCAGTCAGTTCTTTAATTATAAAAAATACTTTTCTGTAGTTCTTTTTGCAGTATGTGATGCTAACTATTGTTTCCGTTACATCGATGTGGGTTCCTATGGCAGCAGCTCTGACTCTGCTGTTTTTGGGCATTCAGACTTTGGTCAAATGCTCATTAATAATTCCCTTGACCTTCCCGGGAACACCACACTGCCTGGCACCACTTATCCGTCTATGCCATTTGTTTTTGTTGGGGACGAGGCATTTGCTCTAGGTGAGCATCTTATGAGGCCATACTCCAGCCGTGGTCTCTCCATTGCGCGCCGTGTTTTTAATTATCGTCTGACAAGAGCACGCAGGGTGGTGGAATGTGCATTCGGCATATTATCCAACAAATGGCGAGTTCTGCACTCACCCATATATCTTAAATTGGAGACCGCCATCTCGGCTGTGAAGGCAGCATGTGCTCTTCACAATTTTGTCAGACAAAGGGATGGCTTCAATTTTGAGGATTCTTTGAGCCATTCCATGGAGAGTACTATTCGCAGCGGTGTTCGTGGGACCACACATGGTGCCGCTATTCGGGACCACTTCACTGCATATTTCATGTCACCACAGGGGGAGTTACCTTGGCAAATGCAAGCCATATAATTTTCTAATATTTTGTTTTTTCCCGCAGCAAAGATTGTTTCGTTATCTTTTAATATTCCATTTTATTGGATTAGTGTAATGGCTGCATTAAAAAAATTGAAGAGTGAATGTGTGCAATGCCCTTTTTTCACCTATATAGTGCCCCTTGTAGAAGCACCAATAGTGCCTACCAATACTCGTCCATTAATAAGGGAAAACAATGTTGGCGGAATTAGGGGTCCCATTTATGGGGCCAATACTCGTCCATTAACAAGGGAAAACAATGTGGGCGGAATTAGGGGTCCCATTTATGTGGCCAATACTGGTACTGGACACATACACTCACCTATAATGTGCCAGTGCTGCAATAGCCCACAAGCACAATAATGTTTAACCGTAGACAATATCCATATCAACTTTATACCACCAATCCGACCCACAAATGTAGGCCAAAATTTGAAATTGCAAAACATTTCCAGATTGGAACAGCGCCATCTGGCGAAACACAGTGGAACAAGTGCAAATTGAGCATACTGCCCCACTACATTGTGCCAGAATGTGGATGACGGGAAACATTGACTGCCCATATACTAGAACAGGGATGGTGAAGCTGCAGCCCTACAGCTGTAGCAAAACTACAACTCCATGCATGCCTGGACAGGCTACAGCAAGTAAAATACAGCACAGCATATTGGGAGTTGTAGTTAGACAACAGCTGGAGGGCCGCAGGTAGAGCTGGGCTGGACTATTACATATATAGTTTTTACACCAGTGCACACAAGGAGTTCCTTTTTACACTCAGAACACACATGTCAATACCTTGCCCTTCTTTCCCTGTTTTGGATAAGCTCATCCACTGTGGCCAGATGTTTTGGCCAATGTCCTCCCATGCCTGCTTCCTGCTTCTCCTATTTTTGAAATTGGCATCCTGGATGTCATACAGGCAGCGTTTTGAACGCACAAGCCTGATCAGAGTCTCACTATCACAGCCTGCTTCCTCCATCTTGCTCAGGCTGCACATTAGCCTCTCACTAGGGGTGTGTCCTTTTATGGCCTGTTGCTATGTGCCAAACGCGCGTTCGTACGCGCGTTTTGATGGTCACAAACGCTCAAAATAGCATATATGCGCGTTCCTATGCTATCCTATGGCCGCAAACGCGCGACAAACGCGCGACAAAACGCCCCAAAGAAGCTCAAGAACTTGTTTGAGCGTAGGGCGTTTTTCAGCGCGTTCTAACTATCAGTGAAGAAAGCCATCATTAGCCTGAAAAAACAAAACAAAGCCATCAGAGAGATAGCAAAAGCATTAGGCGTGGCCAAAACAACTGTTTGGAACATTCTTAAAAAGAAGGAACGCACCGGTGAGCTCAGCAACACCAAAAGACCCGGAAGACCACGGAAAACAACTGTGGTGGATGACCGAAAAATTATTTCCCTGGTGAAGAACAGTTGGCCAGATCAATAACACTCTCCAGGAGGTAGGTGTATGTGTGTCACAGTCAACAATCAAGAGAAGACTTCACCAGAGTGAATACAGAGGGTTCACCACAAGATGTAAACCATTGGTGAGACTCAAAAACAGGAAGGCCAGATTAGAGTTTGCCAAATGACATCTAAAAAAGCCTTCACAGTTCTGGAACAACATCCTATGGACAGATGAGACCAAGATCAACTTGTACCAGAGTGATGGGAAGAGAAGAGTATGGAGAAGGAAAGGAACTGCTCATGATCCTAAGCATACCACCTCATCAGTGAAGCATGGTGGTGGTAGTGTCATGGCATGGGCATGTATGGCTGCCAATGGAACTGGTTCTCTTGTATTTATTGATTATGTGACTGCTGACAAAAGCAGCAGGATGAATCCTGAAGTGTTTCGGGCAATAGTATCTGCTCATATTCAGCCAAATGCTTCAGAACTCATTGGACGGCGCTTCACAGTGCAGATGGAAAATGACCCAAAGCATACTACAAAAGCAACCAAAAAGTTTTTTAAGGGAAAGAAGTGGAATGTTATGCAATGGCCAAGTCAATCACCTGACCTGAATCCGATTGAGCATGCATTTCACTTGCTGAAGACAAAACTGAAGGGAAAATGCCCCAAGAACAAGCAGGAAGTGAAGACAGTTGCAGTAGAGGCCTGGCAGAGCATCACTAGGGATTAAACAATTTTTTTAATTAGTGCATTGTACAGAGCAGAGATGCTCTATTAACAGGATCTGAATTTTCTATCTCTTCCGTCAGACAAGGAGCTGATGGTCTCCTTATCTCTGCTCTCTGACCTTAAAAACACTCATCAAAGCTCATTCATTATCTTTCTCATAAAAATGAGACTTAAATAAGTGTTCATAGCCTCTTAGTAAGTTAGAGATAAGGGTAATTAGATGACCAGCACAAAGTGAAAGTAAAAGTATGATGCACACAGCTAGAAAAAAAGTTAACTCTATGTGACAAAATGGCTCAATATTTTGTCATAAGACTATGAAACCAATAAATGGCATTGTTCATGACTCATGAACAGCGCCATCTATTGGTTTCAAAGTCTTATGTTAAGACTATTACTCTTGTCATAAGACTATGAAACCAATAGATGGCGCTGTTCATGATTAGTGTAGATCGCAAATTTTCCATGCAAATGGTTTTTCAACTGAAAAAAAAAGGCAGATTCTGCTCCTTTGCATGTCTTTCCCATATGCCCACTTTTATGTAAATTAGTTTTTACATGACAAAACTGTATAGAAAAGTTATTGAATATTATGTTAGGACAATCAGAAAACTTTTTGTCACCTTAATGATATTGATCTAGGTACGCAGGTCCACCCAAGCCATCCAACAGATCTGAAGTAACTTTGAGGCTTACTGGCTCTCAGTCAGATGAGAGCTAGTTTGGAATGTCTCATGAGCTGCCACTGGCTGACATCGAAGTTACACAGGGGACTACTCCTGTCTGTTTGGATCATCAGGAAATCATTTATGGCCTTGATCTGTTCGTACAGTCGGTCCAACATATGGAGGGTAGAATTCAAATGGTTGGAAATGTTGCATATCAGCCCATGTTGGGGGATGCCGTTCTGCCACTGCAGCTCAAGGAGGGTGTGCTTTGCGGTGTACGAGTGGCTGAAGTGCATGCAAAGTTTCCTGGCCATTTTTAGGATGTCTTGCAGATGGGTGGAAGACTTCAGGAACCGCTTGACAACCAGATTGAACACATGTGCCATGCAGGGTGCATGGCTCAGCCATCCTTGACGCAGCGCCAACACCATGTTCATCCCGTTGTCGGTCACCATGGTTCCGATTTTTAGTTGTCACAGAGAAAGCCAGGATTCAATTTCTTGCTGAAAGACACAGAGCAGTTCCTCCCCTGTGTGACTCTGTTCTGTTACACTACATGCCTCAAACATAATTGTTGGAGCTCATACAATAATGTATTTGGTGTAAATCGCGACAGGGGCATTGCTGGAGACATTGACTTCACAAGAGATACAGAGCAGCGGAGTTTACTTTGAAATTTTTTATTTCAATACTGCGTAATTCAGCCTATACAGCAAAAGGAGGCGTACAGTCACCCATCATTTTTCCGCAAAACAGTCAGTTTCACATAACACATTTGACCACTACATAATTCGGCCCATACCACAAAAGGGGGTGTGCATTCACCCATATATTTTCCAAAAAAAAAGCCAGTGTCACAGAAAGAATTTCACCACTAAGTAAGTCGTTCCATACTGCAAAAGGAGGTGTACATTCACCTATAAATTTTCCGAAAAAGAGCCAGTGTCACGGAAAGAATTTCACCACTAAGTAAGTCATTCCATACCGCAAAAGGTGTACATTCACTCATACATTTTCCGAAAAAGAGCCAGTGTCACCGAAAGAATTTCACCACTAAGTAAGTCGTTACATACCCCAAAAGGAGGTGTACACTCACCCATACATTTTCTATTTTTACACAAAAGGCTTTTCAACAAATAACTGCAACGATGAAAGGCAAATATATTCGTATTTCACCAGTAATAAACAGCAAACTGGGCTGAAAAATATCTCACTGCACCGATGAACGGCAATTAGGCCCAATTTTTTTAAATTTTTGCACAAAAGGCTTTTCAACAGATAAGTGCAACGATGAAAGGTGAATATAGTTATATGTCGCCAGTAATACATGGCAAACTAGGCTATTAAATATCTCACTGCACCACTGAAGGCAAATACTGTAGGCCCTCATTTTTTTCTATATTTACACAAAAGGCTTTTCAACAGATAAGTACAACCATGAACGGCAAATATATTTCTATTTCGCCAGTACTACAAAGCAAACTGGGCTGGAAAATATCTCACTGCACTGCTGAACGGCAATTAGGCCCAAATGTTTTTCTAGTTTTACACAAAAGGCTTTTCAACAGATAAGTGCAACAATGAAAGGCGAATATAGTTGTATTTCTGTAAAATATGTTTATTTAAAGGAAGTATTATAATTTACATACATTGGAGTTACCCCTCTCCAAATCAATTTTAATACAGTCATATCATTATGCTTACTAGAGAATCTATATCAATCTATGTAAAACAACATCATTTGAACATGTTTATCTAACAAGGTAGAGGTGGGAAATAGGGGGAAGGGGGAAAATGAGAGGGGTGGGAAGGTGGGGAGAGTCATAGAGGGAAAGAAAAACAGGGGGGATGGTACCGGTCATATTATTAAAGTTCCAGATGTTAAATTATGTAGCTTCATTTTTTTAAAAAGAAAACAGTTGTGTACATTTAAACTATAAATTTAAGTAATTAACAAGGCAACTTTATCAGGTGTTAGATATTCCATCCATTTACTCCAGGTATCCTCAAATTTTTTCAGGTTTTGGGCTATATTTCATCTCTGTTTCTCATAACTTCGGATTTTCTGGATTTCCAATAACCATTCTTGGACAGTTGGTGGGTCTTCTTGTAACCCTTTCCTAGGTATGATGATCTTAGCAGCGTTTAGGAAATGTACAGTATACGGAGGTCAGATTTAATAACAGCCTGTCTTACATCAAAAATATTGAAGAGAATCAATTTCTCTGACAGCTTAGTCTCCTTCTTGAAAACCCCATCAAGTATTTTATTAATAGATTTCCAAAAAGGAGAGATACGTGGACAGCTGTACCAAATATGAACATAAGTACCAACTTCTCTCTTACATCTCCAACAACTATCTGAGATGTCCGGGTTCATTCTGTGCATCAGAGTTGGGATTTTGTACCATCGACCTGTTAGTTTGAACTGCATCTCTTGGTATACATAAGAACTAGAGAAAGCTAGCGATTTTCCCACCATATATTCTGATTGAATATTGCTAAGCTGTGTCTTAAGCTCTTTATTCAATTTTTCTATATATATGGGGGGATTTGCATCTTTATTCACTAGTTTATATAATTTGGAAATTAGATGGCCTTCAACTACATTTTTATGAAGGAGGGAAGCCAACACATTATCTGCTGGTCTGTCAGTAGGATCTGTGTTCCATTTTCCCAGAATATCCGCTAGTTTATTATACTGTATATAGTTGTATTCCGCCAGTAATGAACGGCAACCTGGGCTATAAAATTTCTCACTGCACCACTGAACGGCAATTAGACCCAATTTTTTTGCTATTTTTACACAAAAGGCTTTTGACACAAAAGGGTTTTCAACAGCTAAGTACAACCATGAATGGCAAATATATTTGTATTTCGCCAGTAATACACGGCAAATAGGGCTGTAAAAATAAAATAAAAAAATAAAAATGAACATTTTAGATTTTTTCTTTTTTTAAAGAGATAATTTTTTTGAAATTTTGAATGAAGATTCCGGTCCATGTTTGTCTTTTCACCCTGTGGAGATCTGTTTCAGGGTTTATTGGATACCAATTATCGCCTCCGGACCGCCTAATACAGGATTGCTTTCCGGAGGCGGTCGATTCATTCCTCCTTGACGTGCCGGCGCGTCATCTCCCGAGACGCGAGATTTCCTGTGAACGCGCGCACACAGGAGCGTGCGTTCACAGGAACTGCAGGTAAACGAGCTCATCTACAGCCTGCCAGCGGCGATCATTCGCTGGCAGGCTGTAGATCCGATTTTTTTTAACCCCTGAAAGGTATATTAGACGCTGTTTTGTTAACAGCGTCTAATATACCTGCTACCTGGTCCTCTGGTGGTCCCTTTTGCTTGGATCGACCACCAGAGGACACAGGCAGCTCTGTAAAGTAGCACCAAACACCACTACACTACACCCCTCCCTGTCACTTATTAACCCCTTATTAACCCCTGATCACCCCATATTAGACTCCCTGATCACCCCCCTGTCATTCATCACCCCCCTGTATGGCTCCATTCAGACGTCCGTATGTGTTTTGCGGATCCGCGGATCGGGTCCGCGGATCCGCAAAACACATACGGACGTCTGAATGGAGCCTTAAAGGGGGGTGATCAATGACAGGGAGGTGATCACCCCATATAGACTCCCTGATCACCCCCCGGTCATTGATCACCCCCCTGTAAGGCTCCATTCAGACATCCGTATGTGTTTTGCAGATCCGCGGATCCGCAAAACACATACAGACGTCTGAATGGAGCCTTACAGGGGGGTGATCACCCCATATAGACTCCCTGATCACCCCCCTGTCATTGATCACCCCCCTGTAAGGCTCCATTCAGACGCCCGTATGTGTTTTGCGGATCCGCGGATCCACAGATCCGCAAAACACAGACACTGCGGATCCGCAAAACACGGACACCGGCAATGTGGTTTCCGCATTTTGCGGATCCGCACATTGCCAGAACTATATAGAAAATGCCTTTTCTTGTCCGCAATTGCAATTGTTTTTTTGTTTTTTCTTACAAAGTCCCATATTCCACTAACTTGTGACAAAAAATAAAATCTCACATGAACTCATTGCCAAACTTCTCCTGAGTATGGCGATACCACATGTGTGACATTTTTTTGCAGCCTAGGTGC
This sequence comes from Bufo bufo, assembly GCF_905171765.1. Taxonomy (NCBI): domain Eukaryota; kingdom Metazoa; phylum Chordata; class Amphibia; order Anura; family Bufonidae; genus Bufo; species Bufo bufo. Next base: position 463,020,444 of record NC_053389.1, on the reverse strand, counting down.
GCAAAGGGGCCCAAATTCCAATGAGTTCCTTTTAGGAGGGCATTTTTAGGCATTTGGATTCCAGACTTCTTCTCACGCTTTAGGGCCCCTAAAATGCCAGGGCAGTATAAATACCCCACATGTGACCCCATTTTGGAAAGAAGATACCCCAAGGTATTTCGTGAGGGGCATGGCGAGTTCATGTAAAATGTAATTTTTTTGTCACAAGTTAGTGGAATATGAGACTTTGTAAGAGAAAATTTTTTTTTTTTTTTAAATCATTTTCCGCTAACTTGTGCCAATAAAAAAAATCTTCTATGAACTCACCATGCCCCTCACGGAATACCTTGGGGTGTCTTCTTTCCAAAATGGGGTCACTTGTGGGGTATTTATACTGCCCTGGCACTTTAGGAGACCTAAAGCGTGAGAAGTAGTTTGGAATCCAAATGCGTAAAAAATGCCCTGTGAAATCGTAAAGATTCTCATTGGAATTTGGGCCCCTTTGCGCACCTAGGCTGCAAAAAAGTGTCACACATGTGGTATCGCCGTACTCAGGAGAAGTAGGGCAATGTGTTTTGGGGTGTATTTTTACATATACCCATGTTGGGTGAGAGAAATATCTCTGTAAATGACAACTTTTTAATTTATTTTATACAAAGTTGTCAATTTACAGAGATATTACTCTCACCCAGCATGGGTGACACCCCAAAAAGACACCCCAAAACACATTGCCCTACATCTCCTGAGTACGGTGATACCACATGTGTGACACTTTTTTGCAGCCTAGGTGCGTAAAGGGGCCGAAAGTCCAACGAGTACCTTCAGGCTTTACAGGGTTGCTCACAATTTAGCCCCGCCCAAAATGCCAGGGCAGTACAAACACCCCACAAATGACCCCATTTCGGAAAGTAGACACCCCAAGGTATTCCCTGAGGGGCATATTGAGTCCATGAAAGATTAATATTTTTGTCACAAGTTAGCGGAAAGGGAGACTTTGTGAGAAAAATAAATAAAAAATTTCCGCTAACTTGTGCCAAAAAAACACAAACTTCTATGAACTCGCCATGCCCCTCACAGAATACCTTGGGGAGTCTTCTTTCAAAAATGGGGTCACTTGTGGGGTATTTATACTGCCCTGGCATTTTAGGGGCCCTAAAGCGTGAGAAGAAGTCTGGAATCCAAATGCCTAAAAATGCCCTCCTAAAAGGTACTTATTGGAATTTGGGCCCCTTTGCGCACCTAGGCTGCAAAAAAATGTCACACATGTGGTATCGCCATACTCAGGAGAAGTTTGGCAATGTGTTTTGGGGTGTCTTTTCACATATGCCCATGCTGGGTGAGAGAAATATCTCTCTAAAATGACAACTTTGTATAAGAAAATGGGAAAAGTTGACTTTTACAGAGATATTTCTCTCACCCAGCATAGGTATATGTAAAAATACACCACAAAACACATTGCCCTACTTCTCCTGAAGGCTGCAAAAAAGTGTCACACAAAAGGCTTTTCAACAGATAACTACAACAATGAAAGGCAAATATATTAGTATTTCGCCAGTAATACACGGCAAACTGGGCTGTAAAATATCTCACTGCACTGCTGAATGGCAATTAGTCCCAATTTTTTTTCTATTTTTACACAAAAGGCTTTTTAGCAAATAGCTGCAACAATGAAAGGCGAATATAGTTGTATGTCGCCAGTAATACACGGCAAACTGGGCTGTAAAATATCTCACTGCACCGCTGAGCGGCAAAGATATTTTTCCTTTTTCCACTATTACATGCCAAAAAGTGCTTTAAGGCCTCATGCACATGACCATTGTTTTATTCCGTGTCCGTTGTTCCGTTTTTAGCGATTTTCTGCGGACCCATTGACTTTCAATGGGTCCGTTGAAAACTCGGCTAATGCACCATTTGTCATCCGCGTCCGTGATCCGTGGTTCCAGTCCGTCCAAAAAAAAAAACCTGTCCGATTTTTTTAACGGAAAACAGTTCGCGGACCCATTCAAGTCAATGGGACCGTGACAAAATGCGAAGGGCACACAAGATTGTCATCCGCGTCCGCGCATTCTCCTCCGTTTTTTTTCCTATCATTTGCATGGCAAACTTGACTTAGACTTTTTTTTACTTTCCTTCGTGTCTGGTGATCCTCCAAAAATAAAGGAAGAGAACACAGAAACAAAAACGGAAACGGATCACGGAACTACGGAACCCCATTTTGCGGAACGGAACACAACAACGGTCGTGTGCATGAGGCCTTAAACAGATAACTGCACTGCTAGGCGGCAAAGATATTTTCCCTTTTCGACTAATACATGCAAAAAAGGGCTTTAAAACAGATAACTGCACTGTTAGGCGGCAAATATATTTTACCTTTTTCCACTAATACACGCAATAAAGGGCTTTAAAACAGATAACTGCACCGCTGAGCGGCAAATATATTTTACTTTTGCCACTAATACACGACAAAAAGGGCTGTAATTTTCGCACTTCGAACATATAACTGCACAGCACAAGGGAAAATAAGACGTAGAAATATTTCCTTGTAATAACCCCTGTTAATGCCTGTATCAAACAGCACTTGCACCCTAATAAGAACGGTTTGCTGGAATTACAGAGCTGTATCATGGCAATTTGTATTGCCAGTCAGTGCAGCAAAGTGTAATCTGATTGTTCCTATTACCCAGGCTGTCACCTCCCCGACTGAACCCTGATTCCACATAAATGCATTGGAATGATTCCTCCCTATCCTTTCCCTACATCTTGAATAATCTTTCCCTGCTCTTGTAAATCATTTTTTTTAGCACAATGATGATTTTTCTCTCACTGTCCCTAGCGCCTGCAGTGCAGACAGGTCTCTCCCTGCACTAAGTACACTGGTGAATGGCTGAGTCTATTTATAGGGCTGTGACATCACAGGGCTGGATGGCTGCTGATTGGCTGCATGCATGTCAGTATGGGTGATCCTTCTTTATATGGGAGAATATGCTATTTAAAGTGTGGCCAATAACCAATTAATGAATAAAACTAAAATAAAGTTCTTTAACCCCTTAAGGACCCAGGACGTACCGGTACGCCCTATTTCCCGAGTCTTTAAGGACCCAGGACGTACCGGTACGTCCTGACTTAAAATCTGTATTCCGGCGCCCCAGGGGTTAATCGGAACGGGATTTCGGCTGAAATCATTCAGCCGGCATCCCGTAACAATGCAGGGGGGGGTCATTTGACCCCCCCGTATCGGCGATCGCAGCAAACCGCAGGTCAATTCAGACCTGCGGTTTGCTGCGCTTTTTGCAGTTTCTGATCGCCGCGGTCCCTGACCGTGGGGATCAGAAACTTTAGAGTGGCTAAAATAAATATTTTTCACCCCCCCCTGCACCCCTGCACGATTTTATGCCGGAGGGTGGTGCGGGGGGGGTGTCGCATGCGGTGGGGGCGTTGCAGGAGGCGGGCGGTGCGGCAGGCGGGATCGCGATCCCCCGCCCGCCTCCCCATGAATGATCGTTGGCTTCTAGTGGTTATACCAGGGTGCCAGCACATTGCTGGCACCCTGGTATAAACGGCTGACATCTGTGAAGATGTCAGCCGTTTAACCCTTTCCATACCGCGGTCCGTACGGACCGCTGTATGGAAAAAGTTAACTGCAGCCCCCCGATGGAGAGGGAGAGAGCCCCCAGAGAGCCCCCCTCAGCCCTGTGCTTACCCTTCCCCGTCTGCGAAGTTCTGAGCAGACGGGGAAGGTTCCCATGGCAACAGGACGCCTGCTCAGGCGTCCTGCTGTCCATGGTGCTGAACAGATCTGTGCTAAAAGCATAGATCTGTTCAGTGTAAGTAAAATACAGTACAGAACAATATATATTGTACTGTACTGTATTATACAGACATCAGACCCACTGGATCTTCAAGAACCAAGTGGGTCTGGGTCACAAAAATGTAAAATAAAGTGAAAAAAGTTAAGATAAAAAAAAAACATTTATCACTGAATAAAAATTAAAAAAATAAAATACACTACACATATTAGGTATCGCCGCGTCCGTAACGACCTGATCTATAAAACAGTCATGTTACTTTCCACGCACGGTGAACGCCATAAAAATAAAAAAATAAAAACTATGAGAAAATTGAAATTTTGCCCACCTTACTTCCCAAAAAAGGTATTAAAAGTGATCAAAAAAGTTGCATGTGCGCCAAAATAGTACCAATCAAACCGTCATCTCATCCCGCAAAAAATCATACCCTACTCAAGATAATCACCCAAAAACTGAAAAAACTATGGCTCTTAGACTATGGAAACACTAAAACATGATTTTTTTTGTTTCAAAAATGAAATCATTGTGTAAAACTTACATAAATAAAATAAAAAGTATACATATTAGGTATCGCCGCGTCCGTATCGACCGGCTCTATAAAAATATCACATGACCTAACCCCTCAGGTGACCACCGTAAAAAAATAAAAACAAAAACGGTGTAAAAAAAGCAATTTTTTGCCATCTTACGTCACAAAAAGTGTAATAGCGAGCGATCAAAAAGTTATATGCACCCCAAAATAGTGCCAATCAAACCGTCATCTCCTCCCACAAAAAATGAGACCCTACTCAAGATAATCGCCCAAAAACTGAAAAAACTATGGCTCTTAGACTATGGAGACACTAAAACATTTTTTTGGTTTTAAAAATGAAGTTATTGTATAAAACTTACATAAATAAAAAAAATTGTATACATATTAGGTATCGCCGCGTCCGTGACAACCTGCTCTATAAAATTACCACATGATAAAACCTGTCAGATGAATGTTGTAAATAACAAAAAAAAAAAAACGGGGCAAAAAAGCTATTTCTTGTTACCTTGCTGCACAAAAAGTGTAATATAGAGCAACCAAAAATCATATGTACCCTAAACTAGTACCAACAAAACTGCCACCCTATCCCGTAGTTTCTAAAATGGAGTCACTTTTTTGGAGTTTCTACTCTAGGGGTGCATCAGGGGGGCTTCAAATGGGACATGGTGTCAAAAAAAACTGTCCAGCAAAACCTGCCTTCCAAAAACCGTATGGAATTCCTTTCCTTCTGCGCTCTGCCGTGTGCCCGTACAGCGGTTTACAACCACATATGGGGTGTTTCTGTAAACTACAGAATAAGGGCCATAAATATTGAGTTTTGTTTGGCTGTTAACCCTTGCTTTGTAACTGGAAAAAAATATTAAAATAGAAAATCTGCCAAAATGTGAAATTTTGAAATTGTGTCTCTATTTTCCATTAAATCTTGTGCAACACCTAAAGGGTTAACAAAGTTTGTAAAATCAGTTTTGAATAGCTTGAGGGGTGTAGTTTCTTAGATGGGGTCACTTTTAAGGAATTTCTAATCTAGGGGTGCATCAGGGGGGCTTCAAATGGGACATGGTGTCAAAAAACCAGTCCAGCAAAATCTGGCTTCCAAAAACCAAACCGCGCACCTTTCACTCTACGCCCTACTGTGTGCCCGTACAGTAGTTTACGGCCACATATGGGGTGTTTCTGTAAACGGCAGAGTCAGGGCAATAAATATACAATCTTGTTTGGCTGTTAACCCTTGCTTTGTTAGTGGAAAAAATGGGTTAAAATTGAAAATTAGGCAAAAAAATGAAATTCTCAAATTTCATCCCCATTTGCCAATAACTCTTGTGCAACACCTAAAGGGTTAACGACGTATGTAAAATCAGTTTTGAATACCTTGAGGGGTGTAGTTTCTTAGATGGGGTCACTTTTAGGGAGTTTCTCCTCTAGGGGTGCATCAGGGGGCTTCAAATGGGGCATGGTGTCAAAAAACCAGTCCATAAAAATCAGCCTTCCAAAAACCAAACGGCGCACCTTTCACTCTACGCCCCGCTGTGTGGCCGTACAGTAGTTTACGGCCACATATTGGGTGTTTCTGTAAATGGCAGAGTCAGGGCAATAAAGATACAATCTTGTTTGGCTGTTAACCCTTGCTTTATTAGTGGAAAAAATGGGTTAAAATGAAAAATTTGACAAAAATATGAAATTCTCAAATTTCCTCCCCATTTGCCAATAACTCTTGTGCAACACCTAAAGGGTTAACAATGTATGCAAAATCAGTTTTGAATACCTTGAGGGGTGTAGTTTCTTAGATGGGGTCATTTTTGGGTGGTTTCTATTATGTAAGCCTCGCAAAGTGACTTCAGACCTGAACTGGTCGCTAAAAATTGAGTTTTTGTAAATTTCTGAAAAATTTCAAGATTTGCTTCTAAACTTCTAAGCCTTATAACATCCCCAAAAAATAAAATATCATTCCCAAAACAATTCAAACATGAAGTAGACATATGGGGAATGTAAAGTCATCACAATTTTTTGGGGTATTACTATGTATTACAGAAGTAGAGAAACTGAAACTTTGAAATTTGCTAATTTTTTTCAAATTTTTGGTAAATTAGGTATTTTTTTGTGCAAAAAAAATAATTTTTTTGACTTCATTTTACCAGTGTCATGAAGTACAATATGTGACGAAAAAACAATCTCAGAATGGCCTGGATAAGTCAAAGCGTTTTAAAGTTATGAGCACTTAAAGTGACACTGGTCAGATTTGCAAAAAATGGCCTGGTCCTTAAGGTGAAAATGAGCCCGGTCCTTAAGGGGTTAAGGTATAAGTATAATTCTCCAAGAAGACATATCATGAGACTACATGGTGGATGCAGGAATTGTTTTTCTTTCATCTTTATGCAAAGGATGGAAATGCCATTGTTCCCTGGTCATTTCCCACAGGAGTGGGTGGAGGATCTAAAGCATCTGGTAAGTAAATAATGGCTATTGTATCTGTTTTCCATGTTAGAAACAGTATTAGTTCACAACAAAAAGACAGAATCATGTCTATCACATGTATTCAAACCCAAATGATGCCAAGTTGAATGATAGCTGAGTTTTAATGACATAAAAGGTTTATGAATTATAATGATTGTGTGGAAACCATGGACATTCAGTCATTTAGAAACTACTGCTCACTGCTGCAGTAAGCTCTAAAGAATAGCTCACAAAGGCATTACCTTCCATAGCAATTAGCACTTTCCCATTGCTGATAAAAATATGGATCTGATTTGTTGATTTCAGGTATGTGCAAAGCCATAAGTAAAAATAAGGCCTTGTCACATGGCAGAGGAGTGTGCACAGAGTCTGGATGGATACTCAGGGAGAACCTATGGCTCCATAATACAGAGCTGTAGGCACTCCACCTACCTCTCTTTGGTTCCCCCATACATGTATGTCAATGAGTTACTGAGATATTCTCACCTAAGTGAAATAAACTAATACCTCTCTAGTCTATATTTTATCTTGTTACTAGTGTTGATCGAGCACCGTAGTGCTCGGGGGCTCAGGCCGAACACATCGTGATATTCGGGTGCTCGACCGAGCACCCGAATGTAATGGAAGTCAATGGGAGAACCCGAGCATTAAACCAGGTACCCATTCTCTGAAGAGGTAAGGGTGCCTGGTTCATAAGAAAATGTCAGAAATTGTTGGTAACACCACCAAAATGGTTCTGTAACAGCATGGAGAGGATGTATGGATGCATCTTGGACTCGCTGGTCGCTGATGGGAACTATGTTGTCCGAATAGTACACCACTTTTACATAATGACAATAATACGCACAAAACGAAGGGACAAAAAAAAACGATTTTAGAGGAAAAATTGATAGAAAAAACTATTTCCTGAATATTTACTTGTATATAAAGTGCAAGTGCTGCCAAAAATTACAAGGAAGAGGCACTCCGATACACCCTTAGTTACACATAAAGGAGGGCATCATACACACCCTTTAAAAATTATGATTGATGGCCTGCTGGTGACCCTCAAAAACATTAGGAGCAAGGGCCTGCTGATCTGACCATCTAAAACATTATGGGCGGTGGCCAGTGGCCTGCTGCCGCTTTGGTGACTCTAGTTAACCTGGGGCCGATGCACGTCCCTGTGACGGCGACGATCCATTCGGATGTCTGGCCTATCAACTTTCGATGTAATTGTCAGCTCAAACCATTGTAAACTACGGGTAACGGGGAATCAGTGTTTGATTCCGGAGAGGGAGCCTGAGAAACGGCTACCACATCCAAGGAAGGTAAGCGGGTGGCGCGCAAATCACACACTCCCGACTCGTGGAGGTAGTGACGATAAATAACAATACAGGACTTAAGATGCCCTGTTATTGGAATGAGTAATAAAAAATTACAGGGAATGTCACTGCGGTATTTTGGATGAGGAAACGTTATACAGGAGAGTCCCTGCTGCTGCTTTGTTGACTCTAGATAACTTCTGCCTGATTGCATGTCCCTGAGACGTCCACGATCCATTTGGATATCTTCCCTATCAACTTTCGATGTTCTTTTATGCGCCTAACATGGTGACCACTGGTAAAGGGGAATCATTGTTCGATTTCAGAGAGGGAGCCTGATAAACGGCTACGGCTACTACTTCAAAGCAAGGCAGCATGAGTTGCGGGCCTGCAGGTGAGCTGACCCTGTAAAACATTATATGTGAGTGCTTGCGGGTGAGCTGACCCTGTAAAACATTATATGCGAGGGCCTGCAGCTGAGCTGGCCCTGTAAAAGATTTGATTTGTGGGCCTGTAGGTGAGCTGACCCTGTAAAAGATTTGAGTTGCGGGCCTGCAGGTGAGCTGACCCAGTAAAAGATTTTAAGTTTGGGCCTGCAGCTGAGCTGACCCTGTAAAAGATTTGAGTTGCGGGCCTGCAGGTGAGCTGACCCTGTAAAAGATTTTAAGTTTGGGCCTGTAAGTGAGCTGACCCTGTAAAATATTTGAGTTGCGGGCCTGCAGGTGAGCTGACCCAGTAAAAGATTTTAGGTTTGGGCCTGCAGGTGAGCGTACACTCGAAATAATTATATGTGAGGGCCTACTGGTGAGCGGACACTCTAAAAAATTATATTGAAGGCCATATATGCGAGGGCATTATATGTGATGAATAAGCATTGCATATTGATATGACGGAAGAGGAGGAGGAGAATGAGAAAAGAAAGATTCAACCATATACCCTTGTTTGTGGTGGAAGGGGTGCATGGGAATACAGTCTATTAACTACATTAAAAACAACACATGTAAAGAGTCGAGAAGTCATGGTCAATCCAGGCCTTGTTCATTTTTATATGAGTCAACCTGTCAGCATTTTCAGTTGACAGGCGGATACGCTTATCTGTTATAATGCCACCAGCAGCTCAGACAAGCTACAGACTCAGCAGCACCTCTAATGCGTAGAGCGCCAGTTCATGCCATGTGTCCAGCTTGGACACCCAGTAGTTGTAAGGCACTGAGGGATCATTGAGGATGCTGACACGGTCTGCTATGTACTCCTTCACCATCTTCCAAAATTTTTCTCTCCTTGTGGCAGTAGGCCACACATTAGGGTGAGGCTGCTGGTGGGGTGTCATGAAACTTTCCCTGCCTCTGTTGGAACGGCTGTGTGTTCCCCTTGTCTCCCCTCCTCAGTTGCTTAAGGAACTCCGGACCCTGCCGCCAGGGTTGTCAGATGGAAATTTTTGGAGCAATTTTTCAACAAGGACCTTCTGGTATTGCACCATTTTGCTCGTCCTCTCCACCAGAGGAATGAGATATGAGAAGTTCTCTTTGTAGCGGGGGTCGAGAAGGGTGAACAACCAGTAATCTGTGTTGTTTAAAATGCATATAACGCTCAGGTCGCAGGAAAGGCAGCCTAACAGGAAGTCAGCCATGTGTGCCAGAGTACCAACAGGCGAGACTTCGCCGTCGTCATCAAGAGGATCGCTCCCAATCTCCTCATCGTCTTCCTCCTCTTCTGCCCACCCACGCTGAACAGATGGACTTAAACTTCCATGGGTACTACCCTCTGTAGCGGAGGCAACCCTCTCCTGCTCCTTCTCCTCCTCCTCTTCAGCCTCCAATTCGCGCTGAGAAGACAAACTGAGGGTGCTCTGGCTAACATCAACCTGTGTAATGTCTTCCCCCATTTCCACCTCTTCCACATGCAAAGCGTCATCCATAATTGTGAGCAGCAAGCATTTGAGAAGACACAGAAGTGGGATTGTGACGCTTATAATAGCATTATCGCCGCTCACCATCTGTGTTGATTCCTCAAAGTTGTGTAAAACCTTACAGAGGTCAGACATCCATGTCCACTCCTCGCTTGTGAATAGCGGAAGCTGACTGGAAAGGCGACACAAAGCCTGGCCAACATGTGGAAAGTGGAGTTCCAGCACGTGCTCACGTCGCACAACAGCCGGTGAGCTGGCAATTTCAAACGCTGCTGCAGCAGCATTGACAGACCGGCTGAAGCTGTTGGTGACTTGCGGAAATGTGCACAGACACGGCACACCTTCACCAGTAGCTCAGGCAAATTGAGGTATGTTTTTAGAAACTGCTAAACCACAAAGTTGGATATGTGGGCAAGGCATGGGATGTGTCTAAGGTTGCCCAGCTCCAAAGCCGCCACCAAGTTATGGCCATTATCAGACACAACCATGCCTGGTTCTGGGTTGAGTGGCAAGAGCCACAGCTCAGTCTGGTCTCTTATTCCCTGCCACAGCTCTGCGGCAGTGTGCTGTTTCTCCCCTAGGCAGATCAGCTTGAGCACAGCCTGTTGCCACTTCCCCACTGCAGTACTACTGTCATGGTGGGGAGTGGGGAAAACCACCCACCGTACAATGTCATAGATATAATGTAGCAACTAAGCCTGGATGCTGGGATCAGGGAGCAGGTCACCTCCTAAAGCATCCCTAAATCTGGCCCTAATCTCCTATCTGTATGAGCCGACCCTGATGGTAGGAGGACCCATACGTCGGAACCTCAGAACCCTGAAATACCTGAATTACCCTGAGGTAAGGAGAAATGGACAAGAGACCAACTGGCTCATCCACGACACAAATGAACTAGAGTCTCCCACAGGCCTAGCAACAAAGGGCAACAACACCAAGGAAATGACAGGTACAGTAGGTGAACCCGATTTTGTGTCAATCTCGCTCTCTTTCTCGGCGAGATTGAGCACCTACGAGCCCCATCGCGGGAGCCAGCGCCGAGCTGGCTTGCCGCGATGGAGACAGAGCCGTCATAGAAGCGACGGGAGATCCGACTTGGATTCCCGCCAATTCTACACGTGTGCGGCGTTTGTTATGAATCCTGAGGGGGAAGTCCCCGCCGGATTTTAAATAAAAATCCGGCCTGGGTCCCCCCCTCAGGAGCATGCCGGGCCCTTAGGTCTGTTATGGGTTGTAAGGAGAGCCCCCCCTACGCCGAAAAAAACGGCGTAGGGGGTCCCCCTACAATCCATACCAGACCCGTATCCAAAGCACGCTACCCGGCCAGCCAGGAAGGGAGTGGGGACGAGCGAGCGCCCCCCCCCCCCCCCCTCCTGAGCCGTACAAGGCTGCATGCCCTCAACATGGGGGGGTTGGGTGCTCTGGGGCAGGGGGCGCACTGCGGCCCCCCCACCTCAGAGCACCCTGTCCCCATGTTGATGAGGACAGGGCCCCTTCCCGACAACCCTGGCCGTTGGTTGTCGGGGTATGCGGGCGGGAGGCTTATCGGAATCTGGGAGCCCCCTTTAATAAGGGGGCCCCCAGATACCGGCCCCCCACCCTAAGTGAATGAGTATGGGGTACATTGTACCCCTACCCATTCACCTGCAAGAAAAGTGGTAAAAACACAAATAAACCACACAGTGTATTAAAATATTTTATTTTTCTGCTCCGGAGGCCGCCCCCTGTCTTCTTTATTAGCTCTTTTACCAGGGGGGGGCTCTTCTTCTTCCGCTATCCCGACGGGTCTTCTCCGCTATCCGGGGGGTCTTCTCAACTCTCCGGGGTTCTCCTTCTGTCTTCTCCGCTATCCGGGGGGTCTTCTCAACTCTCCGGGGTTCTCCTTCTGTCTTCTCCGCTATCCGGGGGGGTCTTCTCAACTCTCCGGGGTTCTCCTTCTGTCTTCTCCTTCTGTCTTGTTGACTCGGCGCACCCCGGTTCTTCGTCTCGCGAGACTCGGCGCACCCCGGTTCTTCGTCTCGCGAGACGTCTCGCGAGACGAAGAACCGGGGTGCGCCGAGTCAACAAGACAGAAGGAGAAGACAGAAGGAGAACCCCGGAGAGTTGAGAAGACCCCCCCGGATAGCGGAGAAGACAGAAGGAGAACCCCGGAGAGTTGAGAAGACCCCCCCGGATAGCGGAGAAGACAGAAGGAGAACCCCGGAGAGTTGAGAAGACCCCCCGGATAGCGAAGAAGACCCGTCGGGATAGCGGAAGAAGAAGAGCCCCCCCTGGTAAAAGAGCTAATAAAGAAGACAGGGGGCGGCCTCCGGAGCAGAAAAATAAAATATTTTAATACACTGTGTGGTTTATTTGTGTTTTTACCACTTTTCTTGCAGGTGAATGGGTAGGGGTACGATGTACCCCATACTCATTCACTTAGGGTGGGGGGCCGGTATCTGGGGGCCCCCTTATTAAAGGGGGCTCCCAGATTCCGATAAGCCTCCCGCCCGCATACCCCGACAACCAACGGCCAGGGTTGTCGGGAAGGGGCCCTGTCCTCATCAACATGGGGACAGGGTGCTCTGAGGTGGGGGGGCCGCAGTGTGCCCCCTGCCCCAAAGCACCCAACCCCCCCATGTTGAGGGCATGCAGCCTGGTACGGCTCAGGAGGGGGGGGGGGGGGGGGGCGCTCGCTCGTCCCCACTCCCTTCCTGGCTGGCCGGGTAGCGTGCTTTGGATACGGGTCTGGTATGGATTGTAGGGGGACCCCCTACGCCATTTTTTTCGGCGTAGGGGGGGCTCTCCTTACAACCCATAACAGACCTAAGGGCCCGGTATGCTCCTGAGGGGGGGACCCAGGCCGGATTTTTATTTAAAATCCGGCGGGGACTTCCCCCTCAGGATTCATAACAAACGCCGCACACGTGTAGAATTGGCGGGAATCCAAGTCGGATCTCCCGTCGCTTCTATGACGCGCTTGCTGGGATGTGCTGTCACTATTCCAGTGAGTGCGAGATCTCGGCACCATGTTGCCGAGTATCAGCGCGACGCTGTCGTGCTAAAAGCACAATCTCACAAACACCTACTGTAAGTAACCAGTGGCCAGAGACAACTGAACCAACCACAACAGAAAAATCTGGCCACTTACCTACTGCAGCTGCTGGAAGACACCAAAGAAGAACACAGCTGAAGTAACCTGGAACCCAAACAGACACGCTGCCATCCAAACACCTTCCGGATGTAGTACGTACTGACAAACAGGAACCAGGACTCCAGCAACTGCAGATCCTAGGAAAATTGTTCACCCCTCCGGGAAACCAACCCCCTTCCGGAGGGACAACACACACAGGGAACCGTCTTGCACTCATGCAGGGACAAACACCAACAACATCCCAGACATGTAACAACAAACAAGACGTACAACAAACCCTGAACATAAACCCACACCAAACATACAACAATTGAGGTTGGGTACATAGAGGATACAAGGGAGACAAAGGAAAGACATTGCTAAGAGACCTCGATGTCCAACAAGGTGGCCCTCAATGACTGGGCAGATGGAATAGCCACAGAATGGAGCATAGCTTCCAGCCTAAAGCAAGGCTAGATCACAACTCACCTCCAAGCTACAAACAAAGGCTAAATAGCAAGAAGAGACCACACGCTGATCTAACCAAGTCAGGATATTAACCTCACGCACACACCACACAGCAGGGAGACACAACTTAAAGGGGAAGTGTACATGTAAACCACAAACTACATGTTGCCACAAGCAACGAGTCAGCACAGCAACCGCGTCATGGTCAAGCACCAATATGACCGTGACAGCTACACTGCTTCCTGCTACCAACTGATGGCTGAGTGGTGCTGAACGCGGATAATTCGGAGGTGAAAGTGGAGGAGGAGGCGGAGGAGTAGAAGTGGGGGTTGAAGCTACTAACGTAGGTGGTGGCGTAAACCCTTAATGGAATTGCGGCCCGCAATCCTTGGCGTCAGTAGCACCTGTGCCATTCCAGGGTACGACTCGCTCCCGGCCTCCACAACATTTACCAAGTGTGTCGTCAGGGAAATGTAGCATCCCTAGCCGAAAGCACTTGTCCATGTGTCCCCCGTTAAGTGGACCTTCCCAGTAACTGCGTTGGTCACGGCACGTGTGATGTTAAGGGACACATGTTGGTGTAAGGCTGGCACAGCACACCTTGAAAAATAGTGGCGGCTGGGGACTGTGTAACGAGGGACGCCCACCGACATCAGGCTACGGAAGGCCTTAGTGTCCACAAGCCTAAATGGCAACATTTCCAGGGCCAGTAATTTGGAAAGCATTTAGTGCTATGGCCTGTGGGTGGGTGGCTGGGTATTTGCGCTTGCGTTCAAATGCCTGGGGTAATGACATTTGGACGCTGCGCTGGGACAGGAAAGTGAATGTGGTCGCTAATGGTGCTTGTGAAGGTCCAGGTGCAGGGCGGGAGGCATCCGGGCCTGCGTCTTGGACAGGGGATTGGCCAGCACGTAACATAGGGAAAGAGGAGGCAGTGGTGTTACCCGCAGACACAGATTGTGGACCCAGGCATTCGGCCCACCTATTAGGGTGCTTTGATGACATGTGGCGGATCATGCTGGTGGTGGTGAGGTTGCTAGTTTTCACGTCCCGGCTCATTTTTGTGTGGCACAGGTTGCAAACTATTATTCTTTTGTTGTCCGCACTTTCCTCAAAAAAGCACCATACTGCCGAACACCTACCACTTGGCAAGGGAGATTTACGCAAGGGGGTGCTCCATGGAACAGTTGCGGGCCTGTTCGGTGTGGCCCCCCTTCTACCTTGTGCAACCCTATTTCCTCTTCCAGACTGTTGCAGTGCTGCAGATCCCATCCCCTCTGTACTGCTCTCCTCGCTCGGCTTGTTGCCACCTTCGCAGGTTGGGTCAGTGACCTTGTCATCCAGCACCTCCTCTTCCACTTCCTCACTTTGATCATCCTCCTGATTTGTTGACCTAACCACAACCTCAGTGATTGACAACTGTGTGTCATCCTCTTCCTCAACCTCTTGAGACAGTAATTGCGGTTGAGTCATTGGCAATTGTGTCTCATTATCATCCACCTCATTAAACACTAATTGCCGTTTCCCAGCGTCATGTTCTTGTGACTCTGGATGCTCAAGAGGTTGGGAATCGGGGCAAAAGATCTCAGGTCCCTCTTCAAGCGTGCTTGGCGAGAGGGCCAAATCAATTAATGGCGATGCAAAGAGGTCCTTCGGAATATCCGAGTGTGGGATCACTTGTTTGGCCAGACTGTAAATGGTGGGAGAAAGGAGGATCAGGGTGAGGATTGTGTGGACCAGACTCCTGGCTACTGAGACTGGACTTGGTGGAAGACAGGGTGGTGCTTAACAGACTGGAAGCACTATCTGCTGCAATCCAACCGACCAACTGCTCGCCCTGGGCTGACTTCAAGAGTGGTCTCCTGCGCCGCCCTGCAAACAGGGACATGAAGCTAGGTATCTTGGATGATTGTTTTTTTTTGTGCTCTGGCAGCAGGCACAGTTTCAAGGAGCCCAGGGCCACGGACTCTGCGAGCACCATTAGCATCACGGCCACTTCCCCGTCCCTTAATGCTCACCTTCTTCATATTAAATGTTATATGCATGCTTGACACACAAGATGTGGCACGGATGTCACAGTTCACAGCAAGCACAGTATATGGAAAAAGTACGTAAAAGTATGGAAAAAGGAAAAAAGGTTTCACTTATACTTTTACTATCTTTTGTCCTGACACACACACGCTATTGAAGCACAGATGTGACAATTCACTGCAGACACCCTTTATAAGCAAAGTGTTAATAAATTATAGAAAAAAATGTAATTGTTTTCACTAATATTTTTCCCAATATCTGGGCTTGACACACACACGCTATTGCAGCACAGATGTGACTATTCACTACAGGGACTGTTTATAGGCAAAGTGTGGATAAATTATGGAAAAAATATAATTGTTTCCGCTAAGATTTTTCCCAATATCTGGGCCTGACACACAGACACTATTGCAGCACAGATGTGACAATTCACTGCAGGGACCATTTATAGGAAAAATGTGGATAAATTATGGAAAAAATATAAATGTTTTTGCTAATATTTTTCCCAATATCTGGGTCTGACACACACACGCTATTGCAGCACAGATGTGACAATTCACTGCAGGGACCGTCTATAGGAAAAATGTGGATAAATTATGGAAAAAATATAATTGTTTTTGCTAATATTTTTCCCAATATCTGGGCCTGACACACAGACGCTATTGCAGCACAGATGTGACAATTCACTGCAGGGACCGTTTATAGAAAAAGAATCGCAAAGTATGGAAAAAAGAATCGAAGACTACTTTGCAAGATTAAATTGCTGTCCCCACACACAATAGTCCTTAAAAGGACTTTTGGGTCTTTGAAACGTTTTAAAATTGAATAAATTGCGATCACCAACTCCCTACACTATCTGTCCCTTCCTAAGCGTAACTCTCCCTGACTCGCAATGAGCCAAACCCGTGTCATCGGGTGCTATATAGCACTCGATGATGCGTTCTGGCCAGCCAATCACTGTGATGGCAGTACTTACCTGCACATTTATTGGCTGCTTAGCAGCTGCGAAACGTGCGGGAAGGAGACTCGAGAATGGCGCTCAAACACAACCGGTAGCGATGCACGAGCCAAACTGGTATTCGGCCGAGTATGCTCGCTCAACACTACTTGTTACCAAATGTTTTTACATCTTCTCAAGGCCATCTAATGAAATACTCAAGTCATTTCTTCCTCTGGCTACCATCATACAAAGAATAAAATGATGATGATAATGTCTGTAAAGGGTTGTGGAATATGTCAGTACTATATAAGTGAGTAAAAAATAATTACCTGACATTCTTCACCTCTGTCATATCCTGTTCTGCTCAATTCAACATTTCTTCTTAGATACCTCCCCACCAGTAACTTTGCAGTGAGAACCTCTTCACACTCTTGTGCTTCCTCTTTCTTCTGGAATTCCTTCCAGCTGACATACTCCAGCGATACAAAACTTCATTAGTTTATTGAAAACTTAATTCATGTGCTAACTATAAAGCTGAACTTATGAAAGTTCCTCAACCATTACAGTAAAGGTGGCCATGTACTTGTACTGTTGGTCAAATGTTTATTGGGTTTAGCCTGAACATGCACATTTTTTTCAATGGGTAAAGAGGAGAAGGCCTCTAGTGGTGAAATATCCTTTAAAGGGAACCTGTCATCAACTTTATGCTGAACTCACTGAGGGCAGCATAAAATAGTGACCAGAATGCTGATTTCAGCAGTGCATCACTCATGAGGTAAAAGTAAGTGGTTGCTGAGAACCAGCATCATAATCATTGCAGTACAGACCTTGAAAAGAGTCAAATCTACTTGAGAAGAGTCATGGTTATTCATAATCTCCTGCACTCTCACCCATCTGCTGACGATTGGCAGTTTTCTCCTAGAGAGAAAGGGAGACAACTAGGTAGAAGACTGTCAATCATCAGCAGGTGGGCAGGGAGGGCAGGAATTTATGAATAACCATGACTCTTCTCAGGTGGCCGTGACTCTTTACCAGGCCCAGTCTCCAATGATTGTGATGTTGGTTCTTTGCAACAACTTACTTTTAAATTTAAATGACAGACCGCTGAAATCCACTCACCTGTCTCTACTTTATGCTGCCTTAAGTAAGACCTCCTGTTTGTCCAATTGTCTCAGGGATAAACAGTATGTGCGAACCCATATGTAAACTAATTGATCACATATTAATACCAATAGTGAGTAATTTACCATCTTACGTAAAGGACATGGGAGATGTCTTGAAGAATATGTACTGAATACAATTGGAACCTGATATGGTCCTGGTGACGTGTGACGTCGAATCTCTGTATACTTCGATACGACACAGAGATGGTTTAGAAGCAGTACGATATTTAATCTCAGCCTCCAAATGGAAAGGTGAGTTTGGGGATTTGAATGTGGAATTGTTAGAATTTGCTTTGCAACACAACTTCTTAGATTTTAAGGAGTCCCTCTACCTACAGCTCCAAGGCACAGCAATGGGTGGGTCTTGGGCGTCCTCATATGCTAATTTGTTCTTTGGGCTGTGGTAGAGGAGAATTTTACTTACTGAGCCGGTGGACCTGAGTGAGCGAGTACAAATTTGGAACCGTTATATTGATGCTATCCTTATTGTCTGGCAGGGAACCACCGAGGATCTCAAGACATTTATGGATACACTCAACAAAAATTATCTGAACATCAGACCAATGTACAAAATGGGCAGAACAGGAATGGACTTCTTGGATCTTCTTTTAAATGTGGATGATGGAGAATTTATTCAGACTAACCTTTATCGCAAGGACACCTCAGTCAACAGTTTATTACAAGCTGGCTCCTGTCATCCACAAAAATTAATTTCCAGTATCCCAATTGGACAATTTCTCTGAATCCAAAGGATCTTCCCCCGAGAAGAGGACTTTAAAACACAAGCTAAAGATCTGAGTAATTGATTTAGGAATACGGAATACAGTGAGCAGTCCATTAAACGAGGGTATTATCGAGCAACAAAGTCCAACCGTAACCAATTGATATACGGATCCAAAAATGTGAGAAGAGAAGATGAAAAAGAAAAGGTGAGATTCATCACCATGTTCAATCATGAACATGGTGAAATAAGAAAAGCACCTATGAAGTATTGGAACAGTACTGACAATATACTTCACTTGTACTTACCAAAGATAGCATCGATTACATTTAGAAAAGAGAGAAATCTGAAGGATGTATTGACACACAGCCATCATGTCGGAATAAGACCGAACCGTGCCCTTGGTTCTAAGGGCCCCCAGTGGGGTTGCCGAACTTGTGGCAACTGTGTAGCATGCCCAAATGTATTGAGAACCAAGACTTTTTCGAACACTGATGGCAACAAAACCTGGAGTAATATATCTAGCGAGTTGCCCATGTAATCTCTTATATGTGGGTTTAACATCAAGAGGGATGAGAAGCAGAGTAAGGGAGCACGTACTTGGGATATAGGCGGCAAAGGATAATCAGGATTTTTCCAACTTAAAGACGATTTCCCGGCACTTCAAACTATACCATAATTGTGATGGATCTCTTTTATAGGTGAGAGAAATTGATAGGGTGCTTTTCGATATCTGGGGAGGTAACTGGAAGCACCTATTGGCGCAGAAAGAAATGCCTTGGATCTCTACACTCAATACTATGTCTCCAGAGGGACTCAATAAGAGTCTGAGTTTTGTACCGTTCCAACAGGGTGAGATCTTGGGTGTCTTTGATCTGGGCCATGTTCATGGAAAATTATGGGACACTGTTTGTCCTCAATCATTTTTGGTTTTAATTTAATTGATTAATATGATCTGTTTCAAATAATTAACTCCTGTTAGTTTTTTTTCTCTCCTTCTCCTATTTTACACTTTTTCCGCCATTTTTATATAGGATTGAGAGAAACATGTGGCAGTGACTCCAGGATTGATAGAAACATGTGATAGTGATTCCTTATGTGTACCTAAGGACTATGTATACTCATGTGTCCAGATTTATTTTGGTGTATATAAGATCACATAAATTATGTGGAGCACATAATTGGATTTTATGTAGAGAAGTATTATGATATGTAGTGGTGTACACAATTAGGGGTATTGTTTTTAATGAATTTGTGGATAACATATGAAATGAACAAATTATTAATAAGGTTATGGTCACGTGGGCACACTTATCACAATCATGGTTTAATGATATATAATTATGCACATTTGGTTTGATATCATTTTAGTCAGGAGTTTGTGGAAAGAATTATGAACACTGATATATATACAGTGGATATAAAAAGTCTACACACCCCTGTTAAAATGTCAGGTTTCTGTGATGTAAAAAAATGAGACAAAGATAAATCATTTCAGAACTTTTTCCACCTTTAATGTGACCTATAAACTGTACCACTCAATTGAAAAACAAACTGAAATCTTTTAGCTGGAGGGAAGAAAAAAATAATAATAATAATTTGGTTGCATAAGTGGGCACACCCTCTTATAACTGGGGATGTAGCTGTGTTCAGAATTAAGCAATCACATTCAAAATCATGTTAAATAGGAGTCAGCATACACCTGCCATCATTTAAAGAGCCTCTGATGAACCCCAAATAAAGTTCAGCTGCTCTAGTTGATCTTTCCTGAAATTTTCTTAGTTGCATCCCACAGCAAAAGCCATGGTCCACAGAGAGCTTCCAAAGCATCAGAGGGATCTCATTGTTAAAAGGTATCAGTGAGGAGAAGGGTACAAAAGAATTTCCAAGGCATTAGATACGGTATATCATGGAACACAGTGAAGTCATCATCAAGTGGAGAAAATATGGCACAACAGTGACATTACCAAGAACTGGACGTCCCTCCAAAATTGATGAAAAGACGAGAAGAAAACTGGTCTGGGAGGCTACCAAGAGGCCTACAGCAACATTAAAGGAGATGCAGGAATATCTGGCAAGTACTGCCTGTGTGGTACATGTGACAACAGTCTCCCGTATTCTTCATATGTCTGGGCTATGGGGTAGAGTGTCAAGATGAAAGCCTTTTCTTACGAAGAAAAACATCCAAGCCAGGTTACATTTTGCAAAAACACATCTGAAGTCTCCCAAAAGCATGTGGGAAAATGTGTTATGGTCTGATGAAACCGAGGTTTAACTTTTTGGCCATAATTCCAAAAGATATGTTTGGCCCAAAAACAACACCGCACATCACTAAAAGAACACCATACCCACAGTGAAGCATGGTGGTGGCAGCATCATGCTTTGGGGATGTTTTTCTTCAGCTGGAACTGGGGCCTTAGTTAAGCTAGAGGGAATTATGAACAGTTCCAAATACCAGTCAATATTGGCACAAAACCTTCAGGCTTCTGCTAGAAAGCTGAACATGAAGATGAACTTCATCTTTCAGCATGACAACGACCCAAAGCATACATCTAAATCAACAAAGGAATGTCTTCACCAGAAGAAGATTAAAGTTTTTGAATGGCCCAGCCAGAGCCCAGACCTGAATCCGATTGAAAATCTGTGGGGTGATCTGAAGAGGGCTGTGTAAACAAGATGCCAGGATACCCCGTATGTGTCTGACGCATTAAACCCCAAACTGGGGAATCATGCATACGGGATCCATATGGGAGGTATCGATCATTCAGAGGACACGGGTGCATATATAAATAAAGATAGATAGGTGTAGACATCGATATTTGCGAGGGGATAAATGCATATTTCCATGATTACTGCATAGCGTACCCATTTACAATATATATATATTACATGATTCGACCAAAATATAAGCCCTCATTAGCTTAATCAAAATGCGGGAACAACAGAAGGAAGGTTCCGGCATTACAGTATTTTTAACTAATACATTCCTATGGATAAAAATGCCGGATCCGGCATTTAGGCAAGAGTTCTGTTTTTTGGGCCGGAGATAAAACTGCAGCATGCTGCGGTATTATCTCTGTCCTGAACAGTCAAAAAGACTGAACTGAAGACGTCCTGATGCATCCTGAAAGGATTGCTCTCCATTCAGAATGCATTAGGATAAAACTGATCAGTTCTTTTCCGGTATAGAGCCCCTAGGACAGAACTCAATGCCGGAAAAGAAAAACGCGTGAAAGTACCCTAAAGGAGTGTATTGAGGGCTGAATCTGCCAAGAACAATGATGTAATGCATATGGGGAGCTACCGACTTTCCCCCTACAGATGATGTGAGGTTGAGAAGTATGGGGCAAAGTATATCAGTTGTAATATGTCACAGCATCTAGACTTGTATTTTTATTTTTTTTTAGCATGTTTCGCTAGTCATACAACTGGCTTTCTAAATTCAAATTTTATTTGAGAAAGTCAGTCAGGTGACTAAAAAAACATTTGCTTCCACTTATTATTACTACCAGTCCTGGCTTGTTCAGCCAAGGGTCTCATTTTTACCCAAACATATTGTAAGCACCCCTTTTTAAATACATTTACTGTAAATACAAACCAATTAGTCTCTCCAAACTCTGGAATAGGCTGGAGTAAATGCTTGACACTGACCTTTTTTTTGCTACATATAGTATCTTAGGTATATCCATCTGTAAATTTCCCACATATCCCACAAATACAGTCCTCAGCAATTGCACAGCATACACTTTATTGAGTAGATCAAATACGATACCCCAGACCCTCCCCCCATTACTGGACAGGACTATAGCATATGTTTAAAGAAGCACTTACACAAAGGCCCATTAGAAAGGTACATGATTTAAACTGTAGTGAAGATTACTTTCTTACCAGTGACTGTATTTGTGAGTTATTCCCTCCCTTCTGAACCTCAGCTATGTCATGTGACCAACACTCTGACAGTCCAAATAACACAGCATTTTATTTGTGGACAGGAAGTCAGTTTCTCTATGTATTCCTATGGTCTCCTCAATGTTAGTCTCATAGGGATGAATGAAAAGTAACTGACTTCCTATCCTGTGTCAGGAGATCAGAGTGCTGGTCACATGACACAGCTGAGGATCAGAAGGGAAAGTATAACTAACAAATACAGTCACTGGCAAGAAGATTACCTTCATAACCGATTACATCATGCTCCTTTCTAACAGGTCAGAGAATAAAAAATTTTTTGGGAGTGCTTCTTTAAGATCCATGTTATAGTGGGATTCCATGTCAACTGTCACCTCACTGTCCTAAATGGGCATGGACACAGAATCCTTCTGTTGTACCAGACCCGCTTGCCTTACCTGACGGTCTGCGGTGCACCAGTCATCAAGTGAATGAATATTCATCCGAAAATTAGTTTTCAACAACTGGCCTTTATAAACTGTCTGGTGATCAAACTACAAATTAGCAATTTATATGAGAAAATTATATATTTTGTAAGTACATTGAATTCATTGGTTGTCTGCAGCACATCAATCTGTGTAAATGGAGCTCCTTAAAATGGTGAAAAGTATATGTGCCAGTCTCATAAACAATCCTTTGGGTAAGTGCCAGTCTCATAAATAATCCATTCGGCACATACAGAGCCATTCATTTCTCTGTGGAAATGGAGCTAAATGAGTCCTGATTGGCATGCTATATCTCTGATTTTTGCTCTTTTCTTCCAGATAATCTACCTTTGTAGATTACCTTAACAAATTGCAACATTTACAAAAATGAGTATAGTAAGGACAAACAGCAATCACAAGATTTATTAATTTTAGCCCTGTCCATAAGAACTGATATTCTATAATGTGAGCAATTCATGTATGCTGTACATTTATAAAAAATATGGCAACCAATAAAGTTATGAATTTATGTATCTGAATGATCTATTTTGTGTTGTTTATTGCTTTAGTTGTTTTGCATTGTTGTCTCATTAGATGCAGGCAGTAGCATACAATTAAAAATTCACTGCAAGAGAAAACATTATTTGAATTTAAATCATGATTTGGAGAACTGATCAAAGAAATGTGTAAATATGTGGTGGGAGCATTGTGAACATTCAGTTGTCTTTACATTTCTGTTTGATGCGTTAGCTAAATGTAAAATGCCCCAGGACATTCTATAATCTGTTGCTGCTTCCTATTCTGCCAATGTCTGAATGGCAATCTCTTACTGACTGACATCATCCATACTATGTGATATGAGCCAGAAAATTAGAATACAGTTCATTGTATAGAGTGACCTAATTGAGTCACTTCCTAACAGGGGTTTGGAGAATATGTACACAGAATCTCGACTTAGTATGCCCATGGTTAGATATTCACCAGATGCTTGTCTGCTGTTTCCGTTATAATGAAAGCCTTATAAAAATAAAAAAAAGGATATCCCCTGAACATGTTTTATTTACCTTTTTGGTCACTGTTCATCATCATGTTAGTTAATACTTATTATGGAGCTATACTATAAGCTAAAAATTATAATATACTTTTAACAATGCTGGCCAAATAGCTAAGGGTGCCCACAACCTTTACACCACGCAAAAAATATTTAGTTTATTGATGAGTCAAATACAGTGATATCACTGAGAAGATACAGTATGGTGACATAGGCCTGATATTATGTTAAGGTATACAATAAAAACTAGATTTTTAATTTAAAACTTTAGGGCTGGGTCATTCATGAATTGGGATATTTCCTAACTAGTAATATAGGAGTGGAAACAGCCCTATAATGATTCCAGTCTTTTAGACATATAACTTCAAGCATGGGCAAATAAATCAACAGCCCAGCCTATTGCTGTGTAATGTCTGATGCCATCTGAAGTCTTAATGAGGTCTTGAAAGGCAGATGACTGCTGTATGGCAGGATGTTATAGGGGTGTTCTGGATTTGTGATATTGATGACCTATCCTAAGGTCCTCAATTTCAGATCTGTGGGGGTCTGACTCTTGACAACCCCACCAATAAGCTGTTTTAAGGGGCCACGGGGTTGGGCGAGCACTGCGTTATCTTCAGTGTTTACTTGTGCAGCACCTACATTGTTGTAGCATTGCAATGTAATTACAACTGTTCATTCCATTCAAGTGAATGAAAAAAGAAGCTGTAATCATACTGCACCACCACTACAATGTAGAAGGCGAACAGCTAAACATTGAAGAGAATGCAGAGGGCCGTGGCCCCTTCAAACAGCTGAACTGCAGGTGTGCTTAGAGTCAGACCCCCACTGATCTGAAATTATGAGCTGTCAGGAGGAATACCCTTTAACCACCTCAGCCCCCAGTGCTTAAACACCCTGAAAGACCAGGCCACTTTTTACACTTCTGACCTACACTACTTTCACCGTTTATTGCTCGGTCATGCAACTTACCACCCAAATGAATTTTACCTCCTTTTCTTCTCACTAATAGAGCTTTCATTTGGTGGTATTTCATTGCTGCTGACATTTTTACTTTTTTTGTTATTAATCGAAATTTAACGATTTTTTTGCAAAAAAATGACATTTTTCACTTTCAGTTGTAAAATTTTGCAAAAAAAACGAGATCCATATATAAATTTTGCTCTAAATTTATTGTTCTACATGTCTTTGATAAAAAAAAAATGTTTGGGTAAAAAAAAAAAATGGTTTGGGTAAAAGTTATAGCGTTTACAAACTATGGTACAAAAATGTGAATTTCCGCTTTTTGAAGCAGCTCTGACTTTCTGAGCACCTGTCATGTTTCCTGAGGTTCTACAATGGCCAGACAGTACAAACACCCCACAAATGACCCCATTTCGGAAAGTAGACACCCTAAGGTATTCGCTGATGGGCATAGTGAGTTCATAGAACTTTTTATTTTTTGTCACAAGTTAGCGGAAAATGATGATTTTTTTTTTTCTTACAAAGTCTCATATTCCACAAACTTGTGAGAAAAAATAAAAACTTCCATGAACTCACTATGCCCATCAGCGAATACCTTGGGATGTCTTCTTTCCAAAATGGGGTCACTTGTGGGGTAGTTATACTGCCCTGGCATTCTAGGGGCCCAAATGTGTGGTAAGGAGTTTGAAATCAAATTCTGTAAAAAATGGCTGGTGAAATCCGAAAGGTGCTCTTTGGAATATGGGCCCCTTTGCCCACCTAGGCTGCAAAAAAGTGTTACACATCTGGTATCTCCGTATTCAGGAGAAGTTGGGGAATGTGTTTTGGGGTGTCATTTTAGATATACCCATGCTGGGTGAGAGAAATATCTTGGCAAAAGACAACTTTGTATAAAAAAAATTGTAAAAGTTGTCTTTTGCCAAGATATTTCTCTCACCCAGCATGGGTATATGTAAAATGACACCCCAAAACACATTCCCCAACTTCTCCTGAATACGGGGATACCAGATGTGTAACACTTTTTTGCAGCCTAGGTGGGCAAAGGGGCCCATATTCCAAAGAGCACCTTTCGGATTTCACCAGCCATTTTTTACAGAATTTGATTTCAAACTCCTTACCACACATTTGGGCCCCTAGAATGCCAGGGCAGTATAACTACCCCACAAGTGACCCCATTTTGGAAAGAAGACACCCCAAGGTATTCGCTGATGGGCATAGTGAGTTCATGGAAGTTTTTATTTTTTCTCACAAGTTAGTGGAATATGAGACTTTGTAAGGAAAAAAAATAAATAAAAAAATCATCATTTTCCACTAACTTGTGACAAAAAATATAAAATTCTAGGAACTCGCCATGCCCCTCACGGAATACCTTGGGGTGTCTTCTTTCCAAAATGGGGTCACTTGTGGGGTAGTTATACTGCCCTGGCATTCTAGGGGCCCAAATGTGTGGTAAGGAGTTTGAAATCAAATTATGTAAAAAATGGCAAGTGAAATCCGAAAGGTGCTCTTTGGAATGTGGGCCCCTTTGCCCACCTAGGCTGCAAAAAAGTGTCACACATGTGGTATCTCCGTATTCAGGAGAAGTTGGGGAATGTGTTTTGGGGTGTCATTTTACATATACCCATGCTGGGTGAGATAAATATCTTGGTCAAATGCCAACTTTGTATAAAAAAATGGGAAAAGTTGTCTTTTGCCAAGATATTTCTCTCACCCAGCATGGGTATATGTAAAATGACACCCCAAAACACATTCCCCAACTTCTCCTGAATATGGGGATACCAGATGTGTGACACTTTTTTGCAGCCTAGGTTGGCAAAGGGGCCCATATTCCAAAGAGCACCTTTCGGATTTCACCAGCCATTTTTTACAGAATTTGATTTCAAACTCCTTACCACACATTTTGGCCCCTAGAATGCCAGGGCAGTATAACTACCCCACAAGTGACCCCATTTTGTAAAGAAGACACCCCAAGGTATTCGCTGATGGGCATAGTGAGTTCATGGAAGTTTTTATTTTTTCTCACAAGTTAGTGGAATATGAGACTTTGTAAGGGGAAAAAATAAATAAAAAAATCATCATTTTCCGCTAACTTGTGACAAAAAATAAAAAATTCTAGGAACTCTCCATGCCCCTCACGGAATACCTTGGGGTGTCTTCTTTCCAAAATGGGGTCACTTTTGGGGTAGTTATACTGCCCTGGCATTTTCCAGGGGCCCTAATGTGTGGTAAGTAGGTAAATGACCTGTGAAATCCGAAACGTGCTCTTTGGAATGTGGGCCCCTTTGCCCACCTAGGCTGTAAAAAAGTGCCACACATGTGGTATCGCCGTACTCAGGAGAAGTTGGGGAATGTGTTTTGGGGTGTAATTTTACATATTCCAATGCTGGGTGAGATAAATATCTTGGTCAAATGCCAACTTTGTATAAAAAAATGGGAAAAGTTGTCTTTTGCCAATATATTTCTCTCACCCAGCATGGGTATATGTAAAATGACACCTCAAAACACATTGCCCAACTTCTCATGAATACGGCGATACCAGATGTGTGACACTTTTTTGCAGCCTAGATGCGCAAAGGGGCCCACATTCCTTTTATGAGGGCATTTTTAGACATTTGGATCCCAGACTTCTTCTCACGCTTTAGGGCCCCTAAAATGCCAGGGCAGTATAAATACCCCACATGTGACCCCATTTTGGAAATAAGACACCCCAAGGTATTTAATGAGGGGCATGGCGAGTTCATAGAATTTTTTTTTTTTTGGCACAAGTTAGCGTAAATTGATTTTATTTATTTTTTTCTCACAAAGTCTCCCTTTCCGCTAACTTGGGACAAAAATGTCGATCTTTCATGGACTCAATATGCCCCTCACAGAATACCTTGGGGTGTCTTCTTTCCAAAATGGGGTCACATGTGGGGTGCCCTTGCATTCTAGGGGCCCTAAAGCGTGAGAAGAAGTCTGGAATATAAATGTCTAAAAATTTTTACGCATTTGGATTCCGTGAGGGGTATGGTGAGTTCATGTGAGATTTTATTTTTTGACACAAGTTAGTGGAATATGAGACTTTGTAAGAAAAAAAAAACATTTCCGCTAACTTGGGCCAAAAAAATGTCTGAATGCAGCCTTACAGGGGGGTGATCAATGACAGGGGGGTGATCAGGGAGTCTATATGGGGTGATCACCCCCTGTCATTGATCACCCCCCTATAAGGCTCCATTCAGATGTCCGTATGTGTTTTGCGGATCCGATCCATGTATCCGTGGATCCGTAAAAATCATGCGGACATCTGAATGGAGCTTTACAGGGGGGTGATCAATGACAGGGGGGTAATCAATGACAGGGGGGTGATCAGGGAGTCTATATGGGGTGATCACCACAGTCATTGATCACGCCCCTGTAAGGCTCCATTCAGACGTCCGTATGCGTTTTGCAGATCCGATCCATCTATCAGTGGATCCGTAAAAATCATGCGGACATCTGAATGGAGCTTTACAGGGGGGTAATCAATGACAGGGGGGTGATCAGGGAGTCTATATGGGGTGATCACCACAGTCATTGATCACGCCACTGTAAGGCTCCATTCAGACGTCCGTATGCGTTTTGCGGATCCGATCAGTCTATCAGTGGATCCGTAAAAATCATGCGGACATCTGAATGGAGCTTTACAGGGGGGTGATCAATGACAGGGGGGTAATCAATGACAGGGGGGTGATCAGGGAGTCTATATGGGGTGATCACCCCCTGTCATTGATCACCCCCCTGTAAGGCTCCATTCAGACGTCCGTATGCGTTTTGCGGATCCGATCCATGTATCCGTGGATCCGTAAAAATCATGCGGACATCTGAATGGAGCTTTACAGGGGGGTGATCAATGACAGGGGGGTAATCAATGACAGGGGGGTGATCAGGGAGTCTATATGGGGTGATCACCACAGTCATTGATCACGCCCCTGTAAGGCTCCATTCAGACGTCCGTATGCGTTTTGCAGATCCGATCCATCTATCAGTGGATCCGTAAAAATCATGCGGACATCTGAATGGAGCTTTACAGGGGGGTAATCAATGACAGGGGGGTGATCAGGGAGTCTATATGGGGTGATCACCACAGTCATTGATCACGCCACTGTAAGGCTCCATTCAGACGTCCGTATGCGTTTTGCGGATCCGATCAGTCTATCAGTGGATCCGTAAAAATCATGCGGACATCTGAATGGAGCTTTACAGGGGGGTGATCAATGACAGGGGGGTAATCAATGACAGGGGGGTGATCAGGGAGTCTATATGGGGTGATCACCACAGTCATTGATCACCCCCCTGTAAGGCTCCATTCAGACGTCCGTATGCGTTTTGCGGATCCGATCAGTCTATCAGTGGATCCGTAAAAATCATGCGGACATCTGAATGGAGCTTTACAGGGGGGTGATCAATGACAGGGGGGTAATCAATGACAGGGGGGTGATCAGGGAGTCTATATGGGGTGATCACCACAGTCATTGATCACGCCCCTGTAAGGCTCCATTCAGACGTCCGTATGCGTTTTGCGGATCCGATCAGTCTATCAGTGGATCCGTAAAAATCATGCGGACATCTGAATGGAGCTTTACAGTGGGGTGATCAATGACAGGGGGGTAATCAATGACAGGGGGGTGATCAGGGAGTCTATATGGGGTGATCAGGGGTGATCAGGGGCGATCAGGGGCGAATAAGGGGTTAATAAGTGACAGGGGGGGGTGTAGTGTAGTGTGGTGCTTGGTGCTACATATTGCTGAGCTATCTGTGTCCTCTGGTGGTCGATCCAAACAAAGGGGACCACCAGAGGACCAGGTAGCAGGTATATTAGACGCTGTTATCAAAACAGCGTCTAATATACCTGTTAGGGGTTAAAAAAATCACATCTCCAGCCTGCCAGCGAACGATCGCCACTGGCAGGCTGGAGATCCACTCGCTTACCTTCCGATCCTGTGAACGCGCGCGCCTGTGTGCGCGCGTTCACAGGAAATCTCGCGTCTCGCGAGAGGACGCGCCGGCGCGTCCAGGTGGAATGAAACAACCACCTCCAGGATGCGTGGTTCTCCAAGAATTAAGAAAATTAAATTAACTAAATATTACTTTATCTAATATATAAAGCTAAGTGTATGTGTGTATGTCCGCTAAAGGAATCCGCACCGCTGCATTTACAATCACGAAATTTGGCACACAGGTACATCAGGTGTCTGGGAAGGTTTTAGACCAGGTCTCAGCTCTCTAGGACATTGCGTTCACGAGATATTCCCAAAAAATGCATTAGCCAATAAAAGCTTGGTCACATGACCCTTATCAGCCAATAGAAGCTCTCATATCCTTCAGCCTCCACATACAGTTTTACTTCAGGTTTCCATAACAACCCAGCCATTTATCTTCACTGTTATAGATGAGTTTTAACCGCTTCAACCCCAGGCTTGTTTTCACCTTCCTGCCCAGACCATTTTTTGCAAATCTGACATGTGTCACTTTATGTGGTGATAACATTAAAACGCTTTACTTATACAGGCCATTTTGAGATTGTTTACTCGTCACATATTGTACTTCATGATGGTGGTAAAAATAAGTAAAAAAAAAAACATTTTTATTCATAAAAAAATACCAAATTTACCAAAAATGTTGGAAAATTAGCAAATTTGCAAATTTCAATTTCTCTACTTTTATAATAGATAGTAATACCTTCAAAAATAGTAATTACTTTACATTCCCCATATGTCTACTTCATGTTTGGATCATTTTGAAAATTACATTAAATTTTTTTGGGGACGTTAGAAGGCTTAGAAGTATGGGAGCAAATCTTGAAATTTTTCGGAAAATTTCCAAAACCCACTTTTTAAGTACCAGTTCTGGTCTGAAGTCACTTTGTGAGGCTTACATAATAGAAACCACCCAAAAATGACCCCATTTTATAAACTACACCCCTCAAGGTATACAAAACAGATTTTACAAACTTTGTTAACCATTTAGGTGTTCCACATGAATTGATGGAAAATGGAGATGAAATTTCAGAATTTCACTTTTTTGGCAGATTTTACATTTTAATCCATTTTTTCCAGTAGCAAAGCAAAGGTTAACAACCAAATAAAACTCAATATTTATTACCCTGATTCTGCGGTTTACAGAAACACCCCACATGTGATCGTAAACTGCTGTACGGGCACATAGCAGGGCGCAGAAGGAAAGGAGCGCCTAATGGTTTTTGGAAGGCAAATTTAGCTGAACTGGTTTTTAGATGCCATGTCCCATTTGAAGCCCCCCTGATGCACCCTTACAGTAGAAACTCAAAAAAGTGACCACATTTTGGAAACTACGGGATAAGGTGCCAGTTTTATTGGTACTATTTTGGGGTACATATGATTTTTTATTGCTCTATATTACATTTTTTGTGAGGCAAGTTAACAAAAAAATTGATGTTTTGGCACCGTTTTTATTTTTTATTTTTACAGCGTTTAACCGAGGGATTAGGTCATGTGACTTTTTTTTATAGAGCAGATCATTACACACGTGGCAATACCTAATATGTCTACTTTTTCTTATTTATTTAAGTTTTACACAATATGAGCATTTTTGAAACCGAAATAATGATATTTTAGTGTGGCCTCCTGCACACGACCGTTGTGTGCATCCGTGACCGTTGTGCCGTTTTCCATTTTTTTTCGCGGACCCATTGACTTTCAATGGGTCCGTGGAAAAATCGGAAAATGCACCGTTTTGCAGCCGCATCCGTGATCTGTGTTTCCTGTCCGTCAAAAAAATATGACCTGTCCTATTTTTTTGACGGACAACGGTTCACGGACCCATTCAAGTCAATGGGTCCGTGAAAAAACACGGATGCACACAAGATTGGCATCCGTGTCCGTGGTCCGTGGCCGTAGGCTACTTTCACACAGATGGATCCGCAGATCCGTCTGCATAAAAGCTTTTTCAGAGCTGAGTTTTCATTTCGTGAAAACTCAGATCCGACTGTATATTCTAACACAGAGGCGTTCCCATAGTGATGGGGACGCTTCTAGTTAGAATATACTTTGAACTGTGTACATGACTGCCCCCTGCTGCCTGGCAGCACCCGATCTCTTACAGGGGGCTGTGATCCGCACAATTAACCCCTCAGGTGCTGCACCTGAGGGGTTAATTGTGCGTATCATAGCCCCCTGTAAGAGATCATGTGCTGCCAGGCAGGAGGGGGCACACCCCCCTCCCTCCCCAGTTAGCACATTGGTGGCCAGTGCGGCCGCCCCCCCCCCCCATGTACACAGTTCTTTTAGTATATTCTAACCTGAAGCGTCCCCATCACCATGGAAACGCCTCTGTGTTAGAATATACTGTCGGATCTGAGTTTCACGATCTAACTCAAATCCAATGGTATATTCTAACATAGAGGCGTTCCCATGGTGATGGGGACGCTTCAAGTTAAAATATACCATCGGATTGGAGAAAACTCAGATCCAATGGTATAAAAGGGACTTCTGACTTTACATTGAAAGTCAATGGGGGACGGATCCGTTTGCAATTGCACCATATTGTGTCAACGTCAAACGGATCCGTCCCTATTGACTTGCATTGTAATTCAGGACAGATCCGTTTGGCTCCGCACGGCCAGGCGGACACCAAAACGACTTTTTTTTCATGTCCGTGGATCCTCCAAAAATCAAGGAAGACCCACAGACGAAAAAACGGTCACGGATCACGGACCTACGGACCCCGTTTTTGTGGACCTTAAAAAAAAAACGGTCGTGTGCAGGAGGCCTGTCTCATAGTCTGAGAGCCATAGCTTTTTTATTTTTTGACCGATTCTCTCAGGTAAGGTCTCATTTTTTGCGGGATGAGGTGACAGTCTGATTGGTACTAATTTGGGGGCCTTTTTGATCACTTGCTGTTGCAATTTTTGTGATGTAATGTGACAGAAATAGCTTTTTTAACTTTTTTTTTTTTTTTTTTACGGTGTTCACCTGAGTGGTTAGGTCATGTGATATTTTTATAGATCTGTTTGTTACGGACGTGGCGATACTAAATATGTATACTTTTTATTTATTTTTTTCACTTTAGCACAATAATAGCAGTTTGGAAGCAAAAAATAATCATATTTTAGTGTCTCATAATCTGAGAGCCATAACTTTTTTATTTTTTGACCGATTCTCTCAGGTAGGGTCTCATTTTTTGCAGGATGATGTGACGATCTGATTGGTACTACTTTGGGGGCCTTTTTGATCACTTGCTGTTGCAATTTTTGTGATTTAATGTGACAGAAATAGCTTTTTTTACTTTTTTTTTTTTTTTTTTTACGGTGTTCACCTGAGTGGTTAGGTGATGTGATATTTTTATAGATCTGTTTGTTACGGACGTGGCGATACTAAATATGTATACTTTTTATATTTTTTTTCACTTTAGCACAATAATAGCAGTTTGGAAGCAAAAAATAATCATATTTTAGTGTCTCATAGTCTGAGAGACATAACTTTTTTATTTTTTGACCGATTCTCTCAGGTAGGGTCTCATTTTTTGCAGGATGATGTGACGATCTGATTGGTACTAATTTGGGGGGCATATGCTTTTTTGATCACTTGCTGTTGCAATTTTTGTGATGTAATGTGACAAAAATTGAATTTTTTTACACAGTTTTTTTTTTACGGTGTTCATCTGAGTGGTTAGATCATGTGATATTTTTATAGAACTGTTTGTTATGGACGTGGCGTCACCTAATATGTATACTTTTCTATATTTTTTTCACTTTAGCACAATAATAGCAGTTTGGAAGCAAAACATAATCATATTTTAGTGTCTCATAGTCTGAGAGCCATAGCTTTTTTATTTTTTGACTGATTCTCTCAGGTAGGGTCTCATTTTTTGCGGGATGAGGTGACGGTCTTATTAGTACAATTTTGGGGGGAATACACTTTTTTGATCACTTGCTGTTGCAATTTTTGTGATGTAATGTGCCAAAAATGGCTTTTTTTTTACACATTTTTTTTTTTTTTTACGGTGATCACCTGAGTGGTTAGGTCATGTGATATTTTTATAGAGCTGTTTGTTATGGACGTGGCGATACTTAATATGTATATATTTTTTATGTATTTCACTTTAGCACAATAATAGCAGTTTTGACACCCAAAAAATGATGTTTTAGTGTCTCCATGTTCTGAGAACTATATATATTTTTTTTTGGGCGATTGTCTTAGGTAGGGGCTCATTTTTTGCGGGATGAGGTGACGGCTTTATTGATACCATTTTGGGGGGCATACGCCTTTTTGATCACTTTTTTTTTACACTGTTTTTATTTTTATTTTTATGGTGTTTATTGGACAGGGTGGATCATGTGATATATTTATAGAGCCGGTCATTACGGACGCGCCACAACCTAATATGTGTGGGTTTTGGTTTTTTTCAGTTTTTTATTATAAAATAAGGGGAAATAATGCTCTCCCTCACCCGACACAAACCTCTTCTATGTCGCGGTCAGCGCGGACCGCGACATAGAAGGGGTTAATCCGCCGGCATTGGCTTTTACAGTGATGCCGGCGGATACAGAAGGGGCTCGGCTACCAGGGACTGCCGGGCCCCTGCAGTGATCGCGCGCGCACCGCTCCGGTGCCCGCCCGATCACTATGACGTACTTAATTAGCCATGGCCTAATAGCACTTAGTACCTTATTTCAAGATGTGTCTTTGTTCCGGCAATAGATGTTTTTATCCTCTAAAAAAACTGTTTATTTGATATGCAAATGAGCCAGTAAATTGCCCAGAGGGGCGTCACTCTTGCAGGAAGGAGCCCATATACGCCCCCTGCCACAATGTGTCCACCCTCAAAAAACTTAAAACCCAGCCCCCAGGTCCCACTAAGCTACACCCCTGATCTGGTTAGGCCACTCCTCCTCCCACTCCTGAGCCTACTGGGATTAAAAAAATGAAGGTAAAAATCGACTTCTGTCAGCTGTAGGGGTGGGAGGGAGGGTGACTTTCTCCCTGCAGCTCACACTCACTTAGGCTCCACTACACTTAGGCTCCATTCAGACGTCCGTAGTGCATTGCGGACCCACAAATTGCAATATACCCAGCCACCCCCCCATAGAAATGCCTATTCTTGTCCGCAATTGCGAACAAGAATAGGACATGCTCTATTTTTTTCCGGAGCTGCAGACTGGAAGATCGGGGCCACTCTCTGGAAATGCAGATGCGGACAGCACACTGTGTGCTGTCCGCATCTCTTCCAGCCCCATAGAGAATGAATAGGTCCGTACCTGTTCCGCATAATTGCGGAACAGATGCGGACCCATTCTACGGACGTTTGAATGGACCCTGGAGTGAGCTGTTCAAAAGGACACGCCCCCGATCTGGTTAGGCCATGCCCCCTCCTCAGCCAACTGAGATTGAAAAAATGAAGTTAAAAATCAACTTCTAGGTCCCTCTAAGCCACGCCCATATCTGGTTAGGCTACGCCCCCTCCACTCCATTAAAAAAATGAAGGTAAAAATCAACTTCTGTCAGCTGCAGAGGTGGGAGGGAGGGTGACTTTCTTCCTGCAGATCACACTCAGACAGCACAGTGCTGCTGTCTTAGAGTGAGTTGTTCAAAAGGACATGCCCCCAATCCAGTATAGGCCACTGTTAAGGGGGCGGGCCCCTGTGGAGGTCACTGTCAAGTGGGTGGTATGCTGTGAAAGTCACTGTTAAAGGGGAAGGCTGCTGTAAAAGTCAAAGTTAAGGGGGTAGGCTGCTGTGGAGGTCCAATTTTAAGGTACGGTGCACTGTGGGGGTGTCAGCGTTAAGGGGTGGGGGGCTGTGGAGGTCACTGTTTTGGGGGCGGGGTGCTGTAGATGTCACTGTTATAGTGGATAGTGTTGATATCTTTTAGGGCTCTTTCACACCTGCGTTCTTGTCTTCCGGCATAGAGTTCCGTCGTC
Source organism: Bufo bufo (assembly GCF_905171765.1). Lineage (NCBI taxonomy): Eukaryota > Metazoa > Chordata > Amphibia > Anura > Bufonidae > Bufo > Bufo bufo. The sequence continues at coordinate 462,984,730 of NC_053389.1, read as the reverse complement.
GGGGCTCTATGCCGGAAGAATCCTGATCAGGATTATCCTAATGCATTCTGAATGGAGAGTAATCCGTTCAGGATGCATCAGGATGTCTTCAGTTCCGGTACGGAACGTTTGTTGGCCGGAGAAAATACCGCAGCATGCTGCGCTTTTTGCTCCGGCCAAAAATCCGGAACACTTGCCGCAAGGCCGGATCCGGAATTAATGCCCATTGGAAGGCATTGATCCGGATCCGGCCTTAAGCTAAACGTCGTTTCGGCGCATTGCCGGAGCCGACATTTAGCTTTTTCAGAGTGGTTACCATGGCTGCCGGGACGCTAAAGTCCTGACAGCCATGGTAAGTGTAGTGGGGAGCGGGGGAGCAGTGTACTTACCGTCCGTGCGGCTCCCCGGGCGCTCCAGAGTGACGTCAGGGCGCCCCAAGCGCATGGATCACGTGATCGCATGGATCACGTCATCCATGCGCATGGGGCGCTCTGACGTCACTCTGGAGCGCCCCGGGAGCCGCACGGACTGTAAGTATACTGCTCCCCCGCTCCCCGCTCCTACTATGGCAACCAGGACCTTAATAGCGTCCTGGGTGCCATAGTAACACTGAAAGCATTTGGAAGACGGTTCCGTCTTCAAATGCTTTCAGTACACTTGCGTTTTTCCGGATCCGGCAGGCACCTCCGGCAACGGAAGTGCATGCCGGATCCCAACAACGCAAGTGTGAAAGAGGCCTTAACGACACACACACAAACATTAAATGAAATAGATTAAATATACCCGAGCGAAGCCGGGTCCTTCAGCTACTTCTAAATATATTCCCAAACACCTTTCATGAGTTATAATGGTTAGTTTTGTCTAGGGAGCCATCAGGGGAAATAAAGTGGCCACCGTCATATTATTGCACACAAAACCTAATCACACAGCAGTACAAGTTACTTCATAACACAGAGCTAAAGAGCTGCCTCATCGTCCTCTCTGCTATACTTGTCAGGGATTATGATCCTGAATACAGCTGTTATGAGCCTCAGCAGACCTCTCTGTAGGAATGGAGTTCCTGAGGAGACATGAAGTACAGTGAGGACGGACAGGACAGTCTGTGGTAATGTGGGGCTGTGGTAATGGAGACTGCATACAAGTGCTGCTGCTCATTACCCCAACCTCCATATACCCTACAGGGAAATTTCCTGGTGGGCCAAAGCCCAGGGTGCCACCTGACCCCTCCTCACAGACGCTGGCCAGGTACATAACGATCTGATGCTTATAGCATTAATTAATGCTAGGAGCACCAGGTACATTTGCACTTGGCCAACAGCCGCAGGTCCTTCCTGAATTCAACTGTATCACCATCCTGATGGTTATAGGGTAGTACTTTATGCTGCACTTTGGTATTTGGTTATGCTGCGGTGGTATTTTGTGCTGTACTGTAGTATTGCTGGCCCCACCTACTTCTGTTGTCCTGTCTGCTTGTGGCTTGTGTTGGCCCTGCCTACTTGTGTTGCCCTGCCTTCTATCAGTTCAGACTCGCCTACAACTTAGGACCACTTTTAGTTTTTTTTCCAGGGCCACTTTAAGTTGCCAATCCGCCCTTGTCCTCATGAACTCCATTCCTACAGAGAGTCAGCTGAAGATCATATTAAACTGTATTCAGGATCATATTCCCCGACAAGTAGAGCAGAGAGGAGGATGAGGCAGCTTCTTTAGCTCAGTGTTGGGAAGTAACTTGTCCTGTTGTGTGATTTGGAAAGGTTTTGTGTGTATTAATAGGACAGCAGCCATTTTATGATTGCTTCCTAGACAAAACAAGCCATTCTAAGTAATGAAAGATATTTGGGAATATATTTATAATATAGTAAAGTGTGAGTATTTTCATTTTCTTAATTCCCAGAGAACCCCTTTAATGTCTCTCATGGTACTTTAAAGTTATGTGCCTAATGAAGATTACATAAGTGATCATTAGTGTTGAGCGAGCATGCTCGGCCGAACTACTGTTTGACTCGAGCATCGCTATGCTCGCCACATGGCGATACTCGTCCGAGTACCGCATGTGCTAGAGCGCCATGCCTGAGTCTCCTTCCCGCACGTTTCGCGGCTGCTATGCAGCCAATAAACATGCAGATAAGTACTGCCATCACTGTAATGCCGTAGCCTTGAGCCATAGCCATTACATTATATAGCACCCAATGGCGCGTGTTCGGCTCATTATTAGTCTGGGAGAGCTGCACTTAGGAAGGGACAGATAGTGTAGGGAGTGTGATCGCAATCTATTTAGTTGAAAAACATTTTAAAGACCCAAAAGTCCTTTTAAGGACTATTGTGTGTGGTGGCAGCAATATAATACAGCCATCAATTTTTTTCCCCATACTTTTTCTATAGAGGGTGTCTGCAGTGACTTGTGACATCTGTACAATACCTTCTGTGTGTCAGGGCCAGAGATAGGAAAAATATAAGTGAAAACTAGTATATTTTTTCCATACTTTTCAATATTTTTTCTATAGACGGTGTCTGCAGTGACTTTTGACATCTGTGCAATACCTTTTGTGTGTCAGGGCCAGAGATAGAAAAAATATAAGTGAAATCTATTTTCCTTTTTCCATACTTTTACTTACTTTTTCCATATACTGTGCTTGCTGTGAACTGTGACATCAGTGCAACATCTTGTGTGTCAAGCGTGCATATAACATTTAATATGAAGAAGGCGAGCATTAAGGGACGAGGAAGTGGATGTGATGCTGATGGTTCACGCAGGGGCCGTGGCCCTGGGCACGTTGAAATTGTGCCTGCTGCCAGAGCACAAGAAAAACAATCATCCAGCATACCTAGCTTTATGTCCCAGTTTGCAGGGCGTCGCAGGACAAAACTCTTGAAGTCAGACCAGTGCAACCAGGTGGTCGGTTGGATTGCAGCAGATAATGCTTCCAGTCGATTAAGCGCTACCCTGTCTTCCACCAAGTGCAGTCTCAGTAGCCAAGAGTCTGGTCAACAGAATCCTCACCCTGATCCTCCTTCCTCCCACCATGGAGAGTCTGGCCAAACAAGTGATCCCACACTCGGAAATTCAGAGGAGCTCTTTTCATCGCCATTACTTGATTTGGCCCTCTCACCAAGCACGCTTGAAGAGGAACATAAGATCTTGTGCCCTGATTCCCAACCTCTTGAGCATCCACAGTCACAAGAACATGACGGTGGGGAATGGCAATTAGTGTTTAATGAGGTGGATGATGATGAGACACAGTTGCCAATGAGTCAAGCGCAATTACTGTCTCAAGAGTTTGAAGAAGAGGATAAGACACAGGTGTCAATCACTGAGGTTGTGGTTAGGTCAACAAATCAAGAGAATGATCAGAGTGAGGAAGTGGAAGAGGAGGTGGTGGACGATGAGGTCACTGACCCAACCTGGGAGGGTAGCAAGCTGTACGAGGACAGCAGTACAGAGGGGGAGGGATCCTCAGCACCGCAACAGGCAGGAAGAGGCAGTGGGGTGGAAAAAGGGAGAAGGCAGGCCACACCACACAGGCCCACAACTGTTCCACGGACACCCCCTTGCGGAAATCTCCCTTGCCAAGGGGTAGGTGTTCCGTAGTATGGCGCTTTTTTGAGGAAAGTGCGGACGACAAAAGAATACTAGACACAAATATAATTTCTGTGTGATGCCAGGAACGATTGAGCAGCAGTCCCAAAAAGGTTGGAGTGAGTCCCTTCTCCAATATAAAACACAAAAGTACATACATAATATGGGTCCGTGCTAGGCTTCAAATGGCAAGTTTTCCTGGAGATTCCGCAGCTTCACCGATGCATCCCCAGTACAAGCTCTCGATACCAACCAGCAAAGCGATTTCCTTCAAAAGGAACAGATCATAGTGCAATACCCGAATCTTCAATTAAAAGTAAGGTTTATTCTACTCACAATAAAATGACTTGTATGGAGCATAAATTAGCCCGACCCGGGTTTCGCCTTCGCTTCGTCTGGGGCGTTACAATCTGATCCACCCGAACTTTGATCTTATGCTCTCAGAGTCCTATGTAATTTCCAGTTTCCCGAATATAAGTTAGTATACAATCGCATAACATTCCTGTATACACAATATAAATAAAATTCATTAAAATCGCATACATTAAAAATTGTACAAACACTCTGTGATTAGCGCAAATTAGCACCTGGTGTGATATAACATATGCACATGCCTTAAGGAGACAACAAAATCGTGCATTCACCGATTCATATCCTGTATTCAGAACATAAATCGCGCATTCACCGATTTATATCCTGTATCAAGAATATATATTGCTTGTCAAGTTCGGGCGGTAAACAATGGTATTTCATATAAAAATACATACATATATGTTAATGATATGAAAACTACCTAATACATCCCCATTACCTTAAATCCTCTACTATCCCAACCTATACCTTAAAATACCTAATACATCCCCATTACCTTAAATCCTCTACTATCCCACCCTATGCCATTCAGAGGAGCGACTTATGGATATTGGAGGTCTCTTAGATGATAATATTATTTTAGCCCATGCTGACTGCTTTCATATCCCATTCAATATTGAGGCCATTGGGTTGTAAGGTGTTAAGTTCATAGATCCATTTAGCTTCTATTTTATTAATTTGTTTCACCGAGTCCCCACCTCTCCAATTCTTATGTACATGTTCCACCCCAACAAAAATCAATCCTGCAGGATTTTTGTGCTGAACTCTTTTAAAGTGTGCGGATACACTATGTGTCTCTAGACCTCTTTTTATGTTCCCTATATGTTCACTGATCCTGGTTTTGAGTTTCCTTAGGGTTCTGCCCACATATTGTAGCCTGCAGGGGCACTCCACAACATAGATTACCCCTGCAGACTCACACGATAGTTGTCCTCTCATTTTCATTTCCTTTTGGTTGGAACATGAAGATATGACATTTTGTGTCCTACATTTTTTGTCTGCTGAAGATCTGTTCTTGCAGCCAGAACAAAAACCGCACCACACAAAATTATTTTTGGTGGTAACTTTTTTTTTTTTCTTTAAACAACCTTGTGCTATTTTGTTGTGTACCGTAGGGGCCCTTTTGAAAATGAATGGTGGTTTATCTGGAATCATTGGGCCAATCACCGCATCATTTTGCTTGATCTTAGGACACAGGGCTGAATACGTGGTTTTAAACGCCCACTTATATTTGTGCCAGGATCGGCTGGCTGAGAACTATGTACCTGTACCTACCTGAAGCAGTAGAGTTATGCCGGAACTGCTGTATTGAGGGTAGCCTGAAGGGGGCTACCCCAGAGTGGATTATGTGTTGAAAAAGGGGAGGGTTGGGTGGGCAGACGTGCCGGTGAACGTGCGGCAGCAGGTATCTTTTAACCCTGTGTGGCCCCGCCTCCCCTGGCACAAACCCAGCAATGCCTTCATTGCTTAACACTTGTGCCAGGATCGGCTGGCTGAGAACTATGTACCTGTACCTACCTGAAGCAGTAGAGTTATGCCGGAACTGCTGTATTGAGGGTAGCTTGAAGGGGCCAAAAACCACACGGATGCAGGAAAGGTTAGGATCTGTGTATTATAAGTGAAATTACAGCAACAAATAATTGAAAGCAAGTGCCATTTCCTGTTGAGGATCAGGAACATAACGAGCATAGCATGCAGATTTCCACCTGCCCAATTTCTGAATGACGTGTGCCAGTACATTATTTTTGGAGGCAGCGGAGGCGGCACCTATACGAAATGAATGCCCGGTGATGGCTAACGGGTTGCCCCCTGACGAGGAGAACAACAAGCGAACGTATCTGAGGAAGGTCTGAATGTTCAAGGGAAACCCATCCAGCAGGAACAGGGGGGCCTCCGCGGGCATGTTCCCGGTAAACCGCAACCATTTGCGTAGTACAGTCACTGGGCACCACTTGTTGTTAGTGACAAAGTACCTGACCTGCACAGATTCCCCAGGTCGGCCCGTCTTGCTGGAGTCCAAACTGAGGATGAGGTGCATACCATCCCAAACCAGTTGGTTCCTCCGCAAGAATTTGTTTGATGATCGTACACAGGTGAACTCACCTGGCCTGAGGAACCTGTAGAAGGCCAGATATAATGCCGCCCTGACGAGTAAGCTAATATAACGGCCGAAAGGTTCATTGGCCAGAGCGTCCGAAACTGTCCTAACCATGGTGCCGGTGAAAGGTTGCCTGGCCGGCTTTTTCCTGATAGCCTGCTTCTGGATGCCCCTCAGCAAGGATTTGATTGGATGGGCCGTGAACAGTGATGGTTGATCCGGGAACTGTACATACCAATGATGCTGTATGCCCGCGAGGTACAGCTTAATGGTGCTATAGGATAGATTTAGCTGTGAGTGGCAAAAAGCTATAAACGCCAGCAGGTAAGTGATAGGACCTTCCCCGGCCGGAGGGTAAGAGAATTTGAACCTGTTAAACAAACGCCAGGCCGTTCTGTACGCCTTTCGTGTGTTGCTAGACAGAGAATCGGACATGAGGTTCTTAGCGATCTGGAGGAAAGGTGCTACTCCAACAATAGCTGGCCATGAGGCGGGGTTGGTGTTTGGGAGAGATCTGCCTCTGGAAAGACCTGAAAGAAGAGGGGAAAGTTAAACCGAGATAGAGCATCGGCTGCAACATTGCGTTGGCCACTTATGTGTGTGCATATAAAATGGAAATTGTTTTGCAGAGCCAGCCACACCAGCTTCCGTACAAACGCCATGACGTGCCTGGAGGCTGACCTGCCCTTCATTAGGATGTCAGCGAGAGCCTCATTGTCGGTTAAGAACAGGACTGTTTGGTTTCTCCACTGTGCCCCCCAGGTGACGGCCGCTGCTACTAGGTGACGGCCTCTACCGGCCATGATTGGGCGAACCAGTGAGTGCCATGAATGGCTGCAAAGCCGGCAGCAGGCGAGGCGTCTGTATGGATCACTGGGGAAATACTGGAAGCCACCGGGATAAAGAGGGAAACCCCATTCCATTGGGAGAGGAAGTTGTCCCACATTACCAAGTCAGCAATGGCGTCTTGGTCCAGCTGGACTGGACTGTCTTGGCAGGGCGCAAGCGGGAGGAGTGCCAGGAGCCTTGAAATGAAGGACCTGCCCTGCGGCATAATGCGCATTGCAAAATTCAACATTCCAAGGAGTGACTGCAGATCTGCCCTGGTGGTTACCCTCACTTGTGTTAGTCTATGAACGACAGTCTTGATCCTGTCCAGCTTATCCAGAGGAAGACTGGCTTTCATGTCCACTGTGTTCAAGCGGATGCCTAGAAAAGTGATCTCAGTGCTGGGTCCCTCCACCTTATGTGGGGCTAATGGAATACTCAGGTCTGAAAACGCCATGCGCAGGACTTGCAAATCTTGTGGTACTTGATCTTAGGATTCTATCAGGAGAAAATCATCTAAGTAGTGGATGACGTGGTTTGCCCTAAAGGTGTTGGTCAACACCCAATGCAGCGCGCTGGCCAGCTGGTCGAATAACCAGGGGCTGGACTTTGACCCGAAGGTCAGTTTACTGGCGAAATAATAAGCACCCTGCCATTTCATGCCATGCCACTGCCATAACTCAGGATGGATGGGAAGTAACTTGAAGGCATCGGTGATGTCTGCTTTTGACAGCCAGGTGCCCCTGCCTAAACTGATTATGACCTGTATGGCTTAGTCAATAGATGCGTATCTCATAGTGAATTCCTCGGATGGAATCAGAGAGTTAAAGCTTGGTATGTGTAAAGAATGTGGGGCGGACAAGTCATAGATTAGGCGTTTTTTATTATTGAATTTGCCGGTCACGGTGCCTACTGGATTGACTCTCCAGCATGCGAAGGGAGGATGGTATCAAGTACCCCCGGTCTAGCTCAGTGTGGATCAACTGAGTGACCGCTTCTGGGTCTCTGGCTGCGGACTGCAAATTGTCACATTCGAACGTGGTTTGAGGAAGCGCCAGAAGCCCTGTATGAAACCCGTGTGTCAAGCCGTGGATGACGAAGTGGACCCAAGCTGGGTGAGGATGTTCAGCCAAGAACACCGCCAGCAGAGCCACGTTGACCACGCTTAGTCATGATGGGCCTTGATTCCTTTGAGGGCACGCTGCGCGTGGATGGGCCCTAAAACAAATTGCACACAGGTGCAGCAACCTGCACTGGTTGTAGTGACAAATGGCGTAGTTATAATTATTACATATCTGGCTCCTGCCAAGGTATTTAATAGGACGACCTAACTTATCAACCCCGAAAGCTGACTTGGTGTTTGATGAACCTGGGGCAGAATAAGGTAGTGCTGGATCTGGTATGTGGCCTGACTGAGAACACCAACCCGTGGTATGGGAGTACGAGTTGCAGACCGTGCAGGTTGGAGCTTTGAGCCCAGCAAAATGGCGGCAGAACAATTCTGTATCTATGTCAGACCAATCCAGCATGCGCTGACACTGAACAAGGGCAGCTGCTGCCTTGGCTGAGAATGACCGGTGGTATTCGAAGAATGCCGAGCCGCCATATTTGTAAGCTAATTCCACCACTTTATACATATACAGATCTAGCTCGGCCCTCCTATGCGGGTTGACTGAGCAAATCACGTCCCGATATAAACTGAACGCCAGAACGAATTCCATGGCGTTCAACTTCCTGTTAAGTCTAGCGTCCTTAGACTTCAGGATTACCGAAACTTCCCCACAGGCAATGGTTCTATTGTCCGGGGCCTCATGTGTCGCAATGAGCAGGGACGCCAGGTTGACGTCTTTGCCCTCCAAAATGTCCTGCCTGATACTGGCCGGAATGAAGTGGGATGGAGCGATGGAGGGAAAGTGGAATGACCCACCCGAAGTGCCGGATGGCCCTGCCACAGGTTCCGCCGGTGTTGGTGTCGGTGATGCTGCCGCCGCAGACCTGGCTTCCACCGAATCCATTCGGGCCTGAAGGTCTGACATGAATGACGCCATACTGTTGATCATGGCGTGTATTTGGGTGAGCGACGTCTGAATGGTACCCATGGAAACCTCATCCTGACTCACTGGAGGTACATCAGACATCAGAAGTCGATACAACTCGGCATTCCTTGCTGATGCTGGAAAGGGGATGCCCCTTCTGCGCAGCTCGGCGGCCAATTTCGGTATGGTCCAGATACGTAAAGAGGGTCCCACGCTTCGCTCCGACTGGGTGTCCCCACCATCCCGCGATGCGGAGGATCCTCCAGGTGTGAGTTCTTGCGACATCTTCCTATTGGTTATTAATTTGAGAGCTTATTAGAACCCCCCTTTATTGCCAGGCTGCGAAGTATGAGCTGGTGTCCGTGTGCCTGGCCACTGAGGGGCCTGTCCGTCCCGCGGGTGCCGTGGCTGACAAGCGTGCTACTGCCACCTGTGTTGTAGCCCCCAATGGTCTCCGGGCTGTGATGCCCGAAGACGGGACAGGCCCTGACCAGTGTCGGAATACCCCAGGTGACACCTGTGGAGTGATCATGACTGAGAAGACGTCCTGGTACGTGTGCCTGAGGTCGTGACAGGACTTAGTGCTGATGTCTGAATGAGCCGTGGTGTGCCTGTAGGCGTGACAGGACTTCGACCAGCCTGTGGACGTGCGCGTAGTGTATGACAAAGCTGCCTGTGGACGTGACAGGACTTTATAGCGAGTCTGTGGACGTGACAGACGTAGTGACACGAAGACCTGTAGTCGTGACAGGGTTTTTTTTGTTTTTTTTCCTTTATCGAATGCCTGTAGTCGTGACAGGGTTTTTTTATTTTTTTCTCTTTATCGAATGCCTGTAGTCGTGACAGGTTTTTTTTTTTGTTTTTTTTTTATCGAATGCCTGTAGTCGTGACAGTTTTTTTTTTTTATCGAATTCCTGTAGTCGTGACAGGATTGTATCGCAAGTCTGAAGACGTGACAGACGCGTTTGGCTGCCCGTGGTCGTGACAGGACTTATGCGAGTCTGAGGTCGTGACAGACTGAGCTGTGGCTCTCGACATTCAACCTACAACCAGGCATGGTTGTGTGTGATAATGGCCGTAACTTGGTGGCGGCTTTGGAGCTCGGCAAGCTCACACACATCCCATGCCTAGCCCAGGTCTTAAACTTAGTGGTTCAGTGGTTTCTCAAAACCTACCCCAATTTGCCTGAGCTACTGGTGAAGGTGCGTCACGTGTGTTCACATTTCACATGTTCAAGTCATCGACAGCGACGTAAGCACTCGCTGGAACTCAACGTTCCACATGTTGGCCAGGCTTTGTGAGCGGCAGAGGGCAGTAGTGGAATATTAGCTGCAACATGGTCGTCGTCTTTCCAGTCAGCTTTCGCTTATCAGAAGTGAGGAGTGAGCATGGATGTCTGACTTCTGTGAGGTTTTAGGAAACTTTGAGGAATCAGCACAGATGGTGAGCGGCGATAACGCTATTATCAGCGTAACCATCCCACTTCTGTGTCTACTTAAACGCTCGCTGCTCACAATTAATGACGACCCTTTGCATGTGAAAGAGGTGGAAATGTGGGAAGAAGACATTACACAGGGTAATAGCCAGACCATCCTCCGTCTGTCTTCTCAGCTCAAATTGGAGGATGAAGAGGAATAGGAGGACCAGGAGATGGTTGCCTCCGCTACAGAGGGTAGTACCCATGAAACTTTAATTCCATCTGTTCAGCATGGGTGGGCAGAAGAGGAGGAAGAGGATGAGGAGATGGACAGTCATCCTTCTGATGACGACAGCGAAGTCTTGCCTGTTGGTACTCTGGCACATATGGCTGACTGTTAGTAAAATGAACAAGGCCTGGATTGCCCCAGACTTCTCGACTCCACCAGAGGAAAGCGGATGAACAAAGGCACTTTAAATGTGTCGTTTAATGTACTCAATATACTGTATTCCCATGCACCCATTCCACCACAAAAAAGGATATATGGTTAAATCTTCCTTTTCTCATGCTCTTCCACTTCTTCCATCATATCAACATGCTTATCCATCGCATATAATATAATAGGCCCTCGCATATAATTTTTTAGAGGGTCAGCTCACCTGCAGGCCCTCACATATAATGTTTTACAGGGTTAGCTCACCTGCAGGCCCTCACATATAATTTTTTACAGAGTCAGCTCACCTGCAGGCGCTCACATATAATGTTTTACAGGGTCAGCTCACCTGCAGGCCCTCGCATATAATTTTTTTACAGAGTCAGCTCACATGCAGGCCCTTGTATATAATGTTTTACAGGGTCAGCTCACCTGCAGGCCCTCACATATAATATTTTACAGGGTCAGCTCACCTGCAGGCCCTCGCATATGTTTTACAGCCGGCCCTCGCAGATAATGTTTTACAGGGTCAGTTCACCTGCAGGCCCTCGCATATAATGTTTTAAAGGGTCAGCTCAACTGTAGGCCCTCGCATATAATGTTTTATAGGGTCAGATCACTTGCAGGACCTCGCATATAATGTTTTACAGGTTCAGCTCACCTGCAGGCCCTCGCATATAATGTTTCAAAGGGTCAGCTCAACTGCAGGCCCTCACATGTGTGTTTTACAGGGTCAGCTTACCTGCAGGCCCTCGCATATAATGTTTTACAGGGTCAGCTTAACTGCAGGCCCTCGCATATAATGTTTTACAGGGTCGGCTCACTTGCAGGCCCTTGCATATAATGTTTTAACCCCTTAAGGACACAGCCTTATTTCACCATAAGGACCAGGCCATTTTTTGCAAATCTGACCAGTGTCACTTTAAGTGGTGATAACTTTAAAACGCTTTGACTTATCCAGGCCATTCTGAGATTGTTTTTTCGTCACATATTGTACTTCATGACACTGGTAAAATGAAGTCCAAAAAATTATTATTTTTTGCATAAAAAAATACCTAATTTACCATAAATTTGGAAAAATTAGCAAATATCAAAGTTTCAGTTTCTCTACTTCTGTAATACATAGTAATACCCCCAAAAATTGTGATGACTTACCAATCCCCATATGTCTACTTCATGTTTGAATTATTTTGGGAATGATATTTTATTTTTTGGGGATGTTACAAGGCTTAGAAGTTTAGAAGCAAATCTTGAAATTTTTCAGAAATTTACAAAAACCCAATTTTTAGGGACCACTACAGCTCTGAAGTCACTTTGCGAGGCTTACATAATAGAAACCGCCCAAAAATGACCCCATTCTATAAACTACACCCCTCAAGGTATTCAAAACTGATTTGACAAACTTCGTTAACCCTTTAGATGTTGCACAAGAGTTATTGGCAAATGGGGATAAAATTTGAGAATTTCATTTTTTTGCCTAACTTTCCATTTTAACCCATTTTTTACACTAACAAAGCAAGGGTTAACAGCCAAACAAGACTGTATCTTTATTGCCCTGACTCTGCCGTTTACAGAAACACCCAATATGTGGCCGTAAACTACTGTACGGCCACACAGCGGGGCGCAGAGTGAAAGATGCGCCGTTTGGTTTTTGGAAGGCAGATTTTGCTGGACTGTTTTTTTGACACCATGTCCCATTTGAAGCCCCCTGATGCACCCCTAGAGTAGAAACTCCATAAAAGTGAAACTACACCCCTCAAGGTATTCAAAACTGATTTTACAAACGTTGTTAACCCTTTAGGTGTTGCACAAGATTTAATGAAAAATAGAGATACAATTTCAAAATTTCACTTTTTTGGCAGATTTTCCATTTTAATATTTTTTTTCCAGTTACAAAGCAAGGGTTAACAGCCAAACAAAACTCATTATTTATGGCCCTGATTCTGTAGTTTACAGAAACACCCCATATGTGGTTGTAAACTGCTGTACGGGCACACGGCAGGGCGCAGAAGGAAAGGAATGCCATACGGTTTTTGGAAGGCAGATTTTGCTGGACTGGTTTTTTGACACCATGTCCCATTTGAAGCCCCCCTGATGCACCCCTAGAGTAGAAACTCCATAAAAGTGACCCCATCTAAGAAACTACATCCCTCAAGGTATTCAAAACTGATTTTACAAACGTTGTTAACCCTTTAGGTGTTGCACAAGATTTAATGGAAAATAGAGATACAATTTCAAAATTTCACTTTTTTGGCAGATTTTCCATTTTAATATTTTTTTTTCCAGTTACAAAGCAAGGGTTAACAGCCAAACAAAACTCATTATTTATGGCCCTGATTCTGTAGTTTACAGAAACACCCCATATGTGGTTGTAAACTGCTGTACGGGCACACGGCAGGGCGCAGAAGGAAAGGAATGCCATACGGTTTTTGGAAGGCAGATTTTGCTTGACTTGTTTTTTGACACCATGTCCCATTTGAAGCCCCCCTGATGCACCCCTAGAGTAGAAACTCCATAAAAGTGACCCCATCTAAGAAACTACACCCCTCAAGGTATTCAAAACTGATTTTACAAATGTTGTTTACCCTTTAGGTGTTGCACAAGATTTAATGGAAAATAGAGATACAATTTCAAAATTTCACTTTTTTGGCACATTTTCCATTTTAATATTTTTTTTCCAGTTACAAAGCAAGGGTTAACAGCCAAACAAAACTCATTATTTATGGCCCTGATTCTGTAGTTTACAGAAACACCCCATATGTGGTTGTAAACTGCTGTACGAGCACATGTCAGGGCGCAGAAGGTAAGGAATGCCATACGGTTTTTGGAAGGCAGATTTTGCTGGACTGTTTTTTTGACACCATGTCCCATTTGAAGCCCCCCTGATGCACCCCTAGAGTAGAAACTCCAGAAAAGTGACCCCATTTTAGAAACTACGGGATAGGGTGGCAGTTTTGTTGGTACTAGTTTAGGGTACATATGATTTTTGGTTGCTCTATATTACACTTTTTGTGCGGCAAGGTAACAAGAAATAGCTTTTTTGGCACTTTTTTTTTTTGTTATTTACAACATTCATCTGACAGGTTAGATCATGTGGTAATTTCATAGAGCAGGTTGTCACGGACGCGGCGATACCTAATATGTATTACATTTTTTTAATTTATGTAAGTTTTACCCAATGATTTCATTTTTAAAACAAAAAAAAGTTTTAGTGTCTCCATAGTCTAAGAGCCATAGTTTTTTCAGTTTTTGGGCGATTATCTTAAGTAGGGTCTCATTTTTTGAGGGATGAGATGACGGTTTGATTTGCACTATTTTGGGGTGCATATGACTTTTTGATCGCTTGATATTACACTTTTTGTGACGTAAGATGACAAAAAATGGCTTTTTTTACACCGTTTTTATTTTTATTTTTTTACGGTGGTCACCTGAGGGGTTAGGTCATGTGATATTTTTATAGAGACGGTCGATACGGACGCGGAGATACCTAATATATATACTTTTTTTTTATTTATGTAAGTTTTACACAATGATTTCATTTTTGAAACAAAAAAAATGATGTTTTAGTGTTTCCATAGTCTAAGAGCCATATTTTTTTTAGTTTTTGGGAGATTATCTTAAGTAGGGTCTCATTTTTTGCGGGATGAGATGATGGTTTGATTGTTACAATTTTGGCGTACATGCGACTTTTTTGATCACTTTTATTACCTTTTTTTGGGAAGTAAGGTGGGCAAAATTTCAATTTCATCATAGTTTTTTATTTTTTATTTTTATGGCGTTCACCGTTCGGGTAAAGTAACATGACCGTTTTATAGATCAGGTCGTTACGGACGCGGCGATACCAAACATGTGTAGGGAATTTTATTTTTTTAATCAGTGTTTTTTTAATTTTTAATCAGATTTACTTTTTTTTTCCACTTTTTTTCACTTTTTTTTTTACCCAGACCCACTTGGTTCTTGAAGATCCAGTGGGTCTGATGTCTGTATAATACAGTACTGTACTCTATATAGGGTACTGCACTGTATTTTACTTACACTGAACAGATCTATGCTTTCAGCACAGATCTGTTCAGCACCATGGACAGCAGGACGCCTGAGAGGCGTCCTGTTGCCATGGGAACCTTCCCCGTCTGCCACAACTTCGCAGACGGGGAAGGGTGAGGACGGGGCTGGCGGGGGGCTGTCTGGGAGCTCTCTCCCTCTCCCATCGGGGGGCTGCAAAGGCACAGCAGCCCCCCGATCGGAGAGGGAGGGAGCTCCCTCTTACTGTTAATTTTTTCCATACAGCGGTCCGTACGGACCGCTGTATGGAGAGGGTTAAACGGCTGACATCGCATCACCGATGTCAGCCGTTTATACCAGGGTGCCAGCAATGTGCTGGCACCCTGGTATACCCACTGTACACCAACGATTATTCAATGGGAGGCGGGCGGGGGATTGCGATCCCGCCTGCCGCACCGCCCGCCTCCCGCACCGCCCCCACCGCCCGCAACACCCCCCCCTGCACCTCCCACCGGGCTAAAATCATTCAGAGGTGCAGGGGGGGGTGATAAATATATATTTTCGCCACACTAAAGTTTCTGATCGCCACGGTCAGGGACCGCAGCGATCAGAAACTGCAGAAAGCGCAACAAACCGCAGGTCTGAATTGACCTGCGGCTTGTTGCGATTGCGGACATCGGGGGGTCACGGGACCCCCCCGCGCATTTAGCCGAGGTGCCTGCTCAATGATTTGAGCAGGCACCTTGTTCCGATCACAGCCGGCTGGGCGGCAGTGATCGGAACAACACATGACGTACCGGTACGTCATGTGTCCTTAAGGACTCGGGAAACATGCCGTACCGATACGTCATGTGTCCTTAAGGGGTTAAAGGGTCACCTCAACTGTAGGCCCTCGCATATAATGTTTTACAGGGTCAGATCACTTGCAGGCCCTCCCATATAATATATAAAACAGCCTTTAGTACGTTGCCTTTCTTTTGGTGCGTCGCGAGTTCCAATAGTGAAGTGGGTAATGTTCACAACTATAGAAGCGTTTTCTGTAAATGGACCGCGCTGCTCCAGGACAAAAGCTGAAAGATCCTCTCTTCCAGATCTCACAGAAATTTCGTGGACATGGGTAAGCGGTCAGTTCACTTGGATTCACCTCTCCTCTAGGGAACCTTATGAGAAATCAAGGTTCCGCAAATAGTGAAGTACAATCACAAAAGTTCCAACTGCAAAGTTTTATTGTACTTACAAGATGGATATGGTAACAAGCAGTATACACAAATCATTCACCCGACCCGGGTTTCGCTTTAGGAAGCTTCGTCAGGGGTATCTCCTCCACCTACCTAGAGGCGGTCTTTATATACCTGCCGGTGATAAGCTACCACACCTCCTTAAAATCATCATAGCCCTTACGGCTCAATACAAAAATTAAAATCAATAAGAAACATAAAATACATTCATAAAACACATATCACACAAAGACCACCTTCGGGTCACCAAATTACTGGTGAGCTGAATATTACAGATATATCTGGACTAATCCAGACTTATCGCATATGATCGAATATCATGCGATCATATCCGAACCAATCGCACATGATCGCATAACACCCTCATGACCAGCACCAATATTCTCGTAGTTAAAACAGGAACATATCTGGACTGATCGCATATAATCGCATAAAATAACATAAAATAGCTTGATCGCATAATGTTCTCATAGTTAACACTAACACTCCCATAGTTGATATGTAAACATATCTAGACTGGTCGCATCTCATCACATAACATTCTCCTACTTAACACTACCCGCCCACCCCATAAGGCACAGTATCTAACCAGTACTAAAAACGCACACTCCTGGAGGCTATCCCTTCATTCATGGATAGCTGAACATGTCACCACCCATATAGTTGGTTACAACCATTATTTAATTATACCTAGGACCGCCCTCCTTCATTCATTGCTGTCCTACATGCCCTACCTCACATGGTACAATCCCACCAATGGGGATATCAGATGTCAAATGACTCTTTTCAGCCAGTAACAGTTTAACAGATCATTGGACCGCCCTCCAGTAGTAGTTTACACATCGTGGAACCACCCTCCTTCATTCATGGATGGCCACTCGTCTAACCCCACGAGATCCTCTCCCACCAATGGTGAAGTACATCTCCTAGGGCCACCTCCCTCCATCCAAAAATGACTGAACACGTCACGATCCACATAATTACCTCCAGTCAAATGCGATTACTCCCACACTACTGCCACAGATTTTACATGGCCAAAACGGGGATTACAGAAAATTCTCTCAGGTGAGACAGGGTTTCAAATCAAATTCCACATTCATCCCTTTTAGTTGCAATGAATCATCTTGTAGAGCCATTCAACCTCCCTCCTATTGATCCGCTCGATGGAGTTCCCTCCCCGCCAATGTGGTTTAACCAGCTCAACCCCTGAAAATGACAGGCCACTAGGGTCTTTCTGATGTTTGATTTTAAAATGCATCGAGACACTGTGTGTCTCAAGTCCCTTTCTGATGTTCCTAACATGTTCCTGAATTCTCACTTTCAGTTTTCGCATGGTACGGCCCACATACTGGAGGCCACACGGGCACTCCAGCATGTAGACCACCCCTACACTTTCACATGTGATGGATCCTTTTATTTTAAAGTCTTGACCCTTCTGATTGGAATGTACAGTCTGAGTATCCCTCTTTCTTTTTTCTCTCTTCCTATTACGGCACGGCAGACAGAACCCACACCAGGTGAATTTATTCCCTTTCCTGGCACCCTCGTAGTGTGAGAAGCTATGCGCCAGTTTAGTCCGTAAACTTGGTGCTTTTCTAAAAATCATATTCAAATGCTCTGGGATGTCCTTCCCTAGTACTGGGTCGTTTTTTAGGGTTGGCCAATTTTTCCTTATTATAACATAAGTAACATAGTACATAAGGCCGAAAACATTTGTCCATCCAGTTCGGCCTGTCATCCTGCAAGTTGATCCAGAGGAAGGCAAAAAAAAACTGTGAGGTAGAAGCCAATTTGCCAAAAATTATGTTTTTAATTATTCCAGCCTGGACATTATACTGTGTGAGGAAGGAAAACCGGAAATCTTTCTTTGTTCTCCCCGAAAATCCCTCTCCTACATTTTCTCTCTCTACTTCTTCTCTACATTTCTCTAAATCCTCTCTACAGTATCCTTTCTCCAGAAACTGCTCACTAATAACCTCACCTTGCGCTCTAAAATCTTCATCCTTTGTGCAATTACGGTGGACCCTTTTTAGTTGCCCCTTGGGTATATTCTTTAACCAAGGGGTATGATGGCAACCTGTCTGCCGTGCCGTAATAGGAAGACAGAAAAAAGAAAGAGGGATACTCAGACTGAACATTCCAATCAGAAGGGTCAAGACTTTAAAATAAAAGGATCCATCACATGTGAAAGTGTAGGGGTGGTCTACATGCTGGAGTGCCCGTGTGGCCTCCAGTATGTGGGCCGCACAATGCGAAAACTGAAAGTGAGATTTCAGGAACATGTTTGGAACATCAGAAAGGGACTTGAGACACACAGTGTCTCGATGCATTTTAAAATCAAACATCAGAAAGACCCTAGCGGCCTGTCATTTTCAGGGGTTGAGCTGGTTAAACCACATTGGCGGGGAGGGAACTCCATCGAGCGGATCAATAGGAGGGAGGTTGAATGGATCTACAAGATGATTCATTGCAACTAAAAGGGATGAATGTGGAATTTGATTTGAAACCCTGTCTCACCTGAGAGAATTTTCTGTAATCCCCGTTTTGGCCAGTAGATCTGTGGCAGTAGTGTGGGAGTAATCGCATTTGACTGGAGGTAATTATGTGGATCGTGACGTGTTCAGTCATTCTTGGATGGAGGGAGGTGGCCCTAGGAGATGTACTTCACCATTGGTGGGAGAGGATCTCGTGGGGTTAGACGAGTGGCCATCCATGAATGAAGGAGGGCGGTTCCACGATGTGTAAACTACTACTGGAGGGCGGTCCAATGATCTGTCAAACTGTTACTGGCTGAAAAGAGTCATTTGACTTCTGATATCCCCATTGGTGGGATTGTACCATGTGAGGTAGGGCACGTAGGACAGCAATGAATGAAGGAGGGCGGTCCTAGGTATAATTAAATAATTGTATATATGTAGGTGGGTGGCTCACACCTAATAGCTACGGTGGGTGCTACTAGCTCAAAATTGGGCGCCCGATCCCAAAGATAATAAAAGCTTGAGATAAAAAAGAGAGAGCGAGCACTCACGACATCTGTGTCATATGGAAATAGTTTTACTAGAACCAGATAAGGTTATAACAATTATACATTCACTATTAAAATACATTCACAATAAAATGCAATAAACATAAAATTACTATAATATGGTACCAATTTGATTAACACAACTGTAGTCGGGGTAGCAAATTCCGTGGCCGCACTCCGTGACACTTAAAACAATAGTGTCAGTATCTGTGAGTGGGATGGATGAAAAACGTCCTAAGAGTTCCTCATATGGGGCACTTTTTAACGGCTTGTCTCCAGTATGAGCGAACACCGTATATGTTAGTTCCTGCAGGAGGGTCCACTCTTATCAGGACAGTAGAGGCAAAGTCCCAGACTTATAATTTTTCAGTTCCTACCTGGTTCCTTATTGATGTGTCTCGCTGTGTGGCGTCTCCTCGAGGCGAGCGGTGCCGGCCGTCTGAGCGTCTTCCGCCGCAAGTTTCAGGCGGGTGACGTCACAGTATCGCGAGATCCAACAGGTAGGATTCTGAACAGCAATGTACGCTGAGGCTGTGTCTGTACTTGGCTTTGCTGGAAATTCATTCATGCATGGCCATGCAATCCATAAGGGGGGGAATCCGGTGTATTAGGTGGGCGCTTTTCCTTCTCCTTTACCAGACGCGTTTCGGGGCGTCTACACCCCTTCCTCAGTGGTCCCAGGAAAAAACCTCCCAGGCTGTGAGCTGTGCGCTGCGATTGGCCAGCGCTGCAGCCTAGGAGAAGGAGACGCCCACAGGACAAGGGAAGACACCGCCTACTATAACTTAAGAAGCAAAGGTACCGGAGCCTATAACGGGAGAACGGAGCGGCGCCCGAGGATAATAGTAAGTGCAGTGAGATCCCCGGGCGCCGCTCTACATGTCAGCATATTCAGTTACCATAGTTTATACAGGTGAAAGGTCCTCTTTAAGTATGAGAACGTTATGCGATCAAGCTATTTTATGCGATTATATGCGATCAGTCCAGATATGTTCCTGTTTTAACTACGAGAATATTGGTGCTGGTCATGAGGGTATTATGCCATCATGTGCGATTGGTTCGGATATGATCGCATGATATTCGATCATGTGCGATAAGTCTGGATTAGTCCAGATATATCTGTAATATTCAGCTAACCAGTAATTTGGTGACCCGAAGGTGGTCTTTGTGTGATGTGTGTTTTATGAATGTATTTTATGTTTCTTATTGATTTTAATTTTTGTATTGAGCCGTAAGGGCTATGATGATTTTAAGGAGGTGTGGTAGCTTATCACCGGCAGGTATATAAAGACCGCCTCTAGGTAGGCGGAGGAGATACCCCTGACAAAGCTTCCTAAAGCGAAACCCGGGTCGGGTGAATGATTTGTGTATACTGCTTGTTACCATATCCATCTTGTAAGTACAATAAAACTTTGCAGTTGGAACTTTTGTGATTGTACTTCACTATTTGCGGAACCTTGATTTCTCATAAGGTTCCCCAGAGGAGAGGTGAATCCGAGTGAACTGACCGCTTACCCATGTCCACGAAATTTCTGTGAGATCTGGAAGAGAGGATCTTTCAGCTTTTGTCCTGGAGCTGCGCAGTCCATTTACAGAAAACCCTCGCAAATAATGTTTTACAGAGTCAGCTCTCCTGCAGCCCCTCGCATATAATGTTTTACAGGGTCAGCTCAACTGCAGGTCCTCGCATATCATGTTTTACAGGGATATGCTCACCTGCAGACCCTCGCATATAATGTTTTACAGGGTCAGCTCACCTGCAGGCCCTCGCATATAATGTTTTACAGGGTCAGCTCACGGGCAGGCCCTCGCATATAATGTTTTACAGGGTCAGCTCACCTGCAGGCCCTCGCATATAATGTTTTACAGGGTCAGCTCACCTTCTGATGACGACAGCGAAGTCTAGCCTGTTGGTACTCTGGCACACATGGCTAACTTCATGTAAGGCTGCCTTTTCCACGAACCGCGCGTTATACGCATTTTAGACAACACGGATTACTGGTTGTTTACCCTTCTCGACCCCCGCTACAAAGAGATCTTCTCATCTCTCATTCCTCTGTTGGAGAGGACAAGCAAAACGGTGCTTTACCAGAAGGTCCTTGTTAAAAAATTGCTCCCAAGTTGATAGGACAGACATCCAAATGGATCGTCGTCATCACTGGGATGTGCGATCGCCTAGAAGTTATCTAGAGTCAATAAAGAGGCAGCAGGCCCTCACCTACATGTCCAGTCTCAGTAGCCAAGAGTCTGGTCAACACAATCCTTACCATGACGGCACACTGGGTGAACGTTGTGGAGGCTTGGAGCAAGTTGGCTGCTGGCACCAGACTTGCCCTTCAATAGATCCTCGTTAACGGAAAGTGTACTCATTCCAATAACAGGGACTCTTGTTATTTATCATCACTACCTCCCCGAGTCTAGAGTGGGTAATTGCCGCGCTCCTGCTGCTTTCCTTGGATGCTTGTGCTTTAACAACTTGACCCACCCTCTCTGGGTGGTTCACAATTAGGAAAAAAAAGTGACAAGGCAACAACAGCCAATCTGATTTCAGCCATTGACCTCCCTTGGATGTGATAGCCGTCTCTCAGGCTCCCTCTTCGGCATTGAACCCTGATTCCCCGTTACCCATGATCACCATAGTAGGCACAGAAAAGAACATCGAAAGTTGATAGGGCAGACATCCGAATGGATCGTGGCCATCACGGGGACGTGCAATCGCCCAGAGGTTATCTAGAGTCACCAATGCGGCAGCAGGCCCTCGCCCCTAATGTTTTAGATGATCAGATCAGCAGGCCCTTGCTCCAAATGTTTTTGAGAGTCACCAGCAGGCCATCAATCATAATTTTTCAAGGGTGTGTATGATGCCCTCCTTTATGTGTAACAAAGGGTGTTTTGGAGTGCCGGTTCCTTGTAATTTTTGGCAGCCCTTTCACTTAGTGCATATGCTTTATGAGTGTAGGAGTCCCACTACCTGAACAATTGTACCACAATGTGAATGAGGCCCTCCATTATGTGATATACAGGTTTTATCGAAGTGCCTCTTCCTTGTAATTTTTGGCAGCCCTTTCACTTAGTGCATAGGCTTTATGACTGTAGGAGTCCCACTACCTGAACTATTGTACCACAATGTGAATGAGGCCCTCCATTATGTGATATACAGGTTTTATCGGAGTGCCTCTTCCTTGTAATTTTTGGCAGCCCTTTCACTTAGTGCATAGGCTTTATGACTGTAGGAGTCCCACTACCTGAACTATTGTACCACAATGTGAATGAGGCCCTTCATTATGTGATATACAGGTTGTATCGGAGTACCTCTTCCTTGTAATTTTTGGCAGCACTTGCACTTTATATACAAGTAAATATACAGGAAAGAATGTTTCTTAACAATTTTTCCTCTAATTTATTTTTTTTTTTTCAGTTTTGTGCGTATTATTGTCAGTCTGTAAAAGTGGAGTCCAAGATGCATCAAGACATCCTCCCCATGCTGTTCCCGAACCATTTTGGTGGTGTTTCCATCAATTTCTGACCTTTTCCTCTGAATTAGGCACCCTCCCCTCTTCAGAGAAGGGGGTGCCTAGTTTATTGCTCGGGTTCTCCCATTGACTTCCATTATATTCGGGTGCTCGGTAGTGATCATTCTTTCCTATCCTCCATTCTGGGCTTTTACTTCTACAAAGCAAACATACAGTAGATTATTTAAACTATCTTGTTAGTATGAGGTTATTCTTCACTTTAATATTCATTTCCCATAGATTAAAGAGCTAAATTACTCCACATTACTGCATAACCACACTGAATGTACTGATTCTCCCTACAGAGATCAAATAATAGCTAGACTCACTTTATGGGGATAGTATGCAAAAATAAAATTTTTACTAGTGCTTCCCTGTAGCTGTTCTTTAGGTCAATATTTGGCATCTTAAACAGCCTTGAAACATGACTAATCAGATACATCCACCTCACAACCAAACAGAGGCCTACTCTGTATGAACATGGAGGAATCTCTCCAAAACAGTACAAAGCTCTAGTTCAGGGCTTTTTAATGGATGACACATTGACAGGAAAGCAAAATCCAATATCTATGTTGCATATTCATCAGAAGCCAATTAACCTACCACTATCTGTATGAAAGATGAGGTGAAACAAAATTACGTTGAGGAAACTCCATGCAGGCATTAAGTTAAAAGTTTTGGATATACTGTAAAAAAGTAAAAATTCCAAGCCTTGCACAGAGAGACAACAATATGCTGTTTTAAATCTTCCTTTCCAGAATTCCCGTTTTAAATTGAACACTGGCACTGGTGGGATTAAAACTTAGGACCTTGTAGGTATTTCTTGTAGTAGTATGTAAAACACTAATATAATAAAGCAATTAAATGTGCTACATATGTATAGTTAACTATGTAATGTGTGCATAAGTATTCTTCAGCTAAGATGGCAATATCTAAGGTTATATTTTCTTAATTGTATTTTGGCAGTTATTTCCAATGAGAAAATTTAAATTGTAAAAGCAGATCCAGATATCCCTCAAATCAAATCCCCCTAAGCATTTCATATTTTTATAACGGATGTTATGCATTGTGTGTAATAGTGTTTTGGCTTTGTAGCCTAGAGATCTTTGTTCATTTGAAAGATTACTTCCGAAATACACAGGACTACAGTAATGTCAGTGAATAAAGAAGTCATTGTGATATGTTGTAGTAGTTTAAGGCCTCTTTCACACGGGCGTTGCGGGAAAATGTGCGGGTGCGTTACGGGAACACCGCGATTTTTCCGCACGAGTGCAAAACATTGCAATGCGCTTTGCACTCGCGTGAGAAAAATCGCGCGTGTTTGGTACCCAAACACGAACTTCTTCACAGAAGTTCGGGCTTGGGATCGGTGTTCTGTAGATTGTATTATTTTCCCTTATAACATGGTTATAAGGGAAAATAATAGCATTCTGAATACAGAATGCATAGTAAAATAGCGCTGGATCGGAGATGCCTGGGAATCCCAGAGGGAGCAGAGGGGCAAGACCCCTGCACCTTTATACAAACGTGGTTGATGGAACAACTGGGCCAGGATATCTCTGATTATAAAAATTTTGTGGAGAGGGCACATAGATTGCCGGCAAAGATACCTCCTCCAGGAACGAGACCGAGGGTGATGGTCTTGAATCTACTCTCGGTTAGGGATAAGGAGGAGATACTGCGCAGGGAAAGGAGGAAAGGGAGGCTGGATTATTTAGATACAACAGTTATGGTATTTTCCGATTATGCAAAAGAAACGGTAAATGAAAGAAATTGGTTTATTGATGTGAAAAAATACTGCGTTCAAAGAATGTGAAATACTCGATGATGTTTCCGGCTAAGTTGAGGATTGAATGGGAAAGTAAATCGTGGTTTTTCGACACAGCAGAGGCGGCGGGAGAATGGGTTAAAGAAAAGATAAAGAGCTGAGCAGGGGTTGGGCTGGACGGGGGGGCCGCAAGGGGGAATACTAGGTTAGAGAAGCAGGGCTTAGGCTTCCTGGGTCATTCAGAAGGGGTGGGAGGGGTGGATATATGTCTGCTGGTTGTTGTGGTTGTTGTGTTTTTGTTTTTTTTTCCCTTCTCCCCCTTTGTCTCTCCCCCCCCCCCTGATCCCCTTCTCTTATCCCGTTGCTCCTTTTCTCTCTCTACCACCGGGGGTCCTGATGGTTCCCTGGTGATGGGCAGAATTAAGAATAAAATATATGAGAATTATTTCATGGACTATTAGGGGGGTGAGTAGGGGTTCAAAGAGAGTTGCGTTTTTTCATGCAATACATAGGTCTCTTCCTGCTATAATCTGTTTACAGGAAACACACTTGACGGGCGAGACGATGGCTGGGGTTGGTAGACCGTGGATGCAGCACTCTTTCCACTCAGTATATTCATCATATGCGAGAGGAGTAAGTATGTTAATACATTGAGACATAGATATAAAAATAGTGCTGTTATGTCCTGCTGGACTGCATATTGGAAGGTAGGGCTTGGTTAATAGCAAGTGTGTATATACCGCCACCCTTTAAAACTGATGTCCTACAAAAAATTTATGACATTGCAGTTAAGGCGGGGGATAAATCACTGTTAGTTGTGGGGGATTTCAACAACGTAATGGACGTAAGATTAGATAGATGTAAAATAGGGAATATTCAAGGGCCCTGTATGGGATTTAAACTAAAAAATATCACTGAAGCGATGGGATGGATCGATTTTTGGAGGGTTATATACCCAAATTTACGGAAATATTTGTGTTTTTCAAAGACTCACAGGAGTTTATCACGCACGGATTGATTTAGTTTTCACAAATGAGAAAGGTTCACTAGATATTGTAGGGGTGAAATATGGGCAACGGGGAATTTCGGATCACAATCCAATTAATATAAATATAAAAACACAAAAAAAAGAGGGATGAATATAAATATAGGATGGATAAATATGATGGATATACACAGTAAGATCTTGGGAGAGATAATAGAGTTCTTTGAGATGAACGATGGTTCAGCGGCAGTTAACATGGTATGGGAGGCTGCCAAGGCCTTTATTAAAGGGATTATTCCAAAATATACAGTAATATATAAGAAAGGAATAACAGAAAAAAATAACAAAATTGTAAAGAGAGACGGAAAAAAATGAAAAAAAAGTACATTGAAAACCCTACAGAGCAAAATTATACTGTGTGGACAGAGAAAGCTTCTGAATTAAAGGACGATCTGCTTTTACTGGCAGAACAGCAAAAAGAAAATTATGAAATGGATAATAATTATATATATGCACACATACCTGGAAAAAAATTAGCGGCCTTGGTAACATCTTTCAAATAATGGAATTTACAAACCGCAATGCGATAATATTTGCTATTATTATTAACCGCATTGCAAATCCAACACTATTGCTAAAAGATTCGTATTGCTTGTATTGTTATAGTTAACAAGTGACTACTACATCTTATGGGTTAAATGTCCACTATCGGTATTACTGACGGTCACGGACATTAGCCGTGGGTGTATGCAGCCACACAAAGCAGGTGGCCACGGCGCCCGCATAAGGATTGATCTATGTTTAATTATTCTGCTGGATGAAGTATAGCTACGTCATTGGCTGTGAAGCGGTAAATGATTATGGCACAAATTAAAGTGGTTACATCACACTACAATGTCTGTAACATGTATGTATGGATAGCAGACAAATATCTCTCATATGCACATAACACCTCTATTTACGTGCTACACAATGTATATCCCACGCTATAAAACCCACACCAACCCCATCTCCCCCCTTAAACCCTCCACCACCTTAAACCCCGCTCCATCAACTCCCCCCCCCCACCTCCTCACTCACACACAGTTTATGAGAAGTAATGATTGACCTCCAGTATTTCAGTATTCGCTGGTTCATTTACCATAACCCAGGATGCACCACGTGGAGGCGAACCAGCTGTACACCCCATACCGTACCGTCACCTCACTACACAGGTACACCTCTCCTCAGATTGCCATTGGCCAATACCCCATTACTCATACCCCACACACATACAATTTAAATACAATGTAATGTTATAACGGTAACCTAAAATCAAATATTTTAGATTTATAGCCATAATTTTTTTTTCATTTTGATGACATGATCACATTAATTACTAATACTTGTATTTTAATAGTTTTGGATTACATGTATGCATGTTGTACAAGGTCTATGATTGGACCTGTTCTCGTCACGCGTGCTGCTAAGAGCGCCACAGTCCGCAGTATTCGGTTTGAATTGTGGCACACACATGACCACCAGCACAAGAAAATAGTCATAGCGAATAAGTGGTGCGACCATAAGCGGCGCCATGTCTATTACCCTGTTTCCATGTAACAGCGGCTGCTGTATGTAATGATAATGAATTATTACTCTGGCCCAGACTAAATTGTCCGTACTGTAACCCCATTGGTTACAATTAGAGTTGAGCGGACACCTGGATGTTCGGGTTCGACGAGTTCGGCCGAACTTGAAACTTGACCCCGAACCCGAACCCCATTGAAGTCAATGGGGACCCGAACTTTTGGGCACTAAAATGGCTCTAAAATAATCCTGGAAAGGGCTAGTGGGCTGAAAAAGGCATCAAAATGTGCTTAAGAGCATGGCAACTGTTCTGCAAACAAATGTGGATAGGGAAATGACTTAAAATAACATAAAATACAGAAAAATTAAAAATAACAATCTGGATCTAGGAGTAGGAGGTTGAGGAGGCGATGGATGGGTGGATGTGGCGGTGTAGGTTGACGTGGCGGTGTAGGTGGAAGCGGCGGCGAAGGAGGAATAGGTAGCCAACACTGATTTGTGTTATTTTTAATTTTTAAATTGGGACATATAACAAAATAAAACAAAGAATAAGTGCACTTGAGTACAAGAATGGATGGTTGAGGCTGGTATAAATGTCTATTCTGCACAAGGTACGGACAAGTCCTGTGGGATCCTGCCTGGTTCATTTTAATAAACGTAAGCTTGGCTGCGGCCTGTGATAATGCTCTCTGCCGTGCTAAACACACGTTCACACTATACACTGGCTGCAGGGCAGGTCAGCACCTCCAAGTCTGACAAAGCTTTTCCACATTTTGGCCATGCTAACCCTGCCTTCTCAAGTGCTGGCGGTGCCCCAGCTGCGTTGGCGACCTCTTCCTCCTCCTCTGCCTTCGCCTTGTGCTTCCACTGTGCCCCCGCTGTCAGGTGGGAATACTATCAGCAGCATGCGCTTGTAGTCGCGCATCTTCCGATCAGTAACAGATGTTTTCACTAAATTTAGTTCCCTGTCACCCAGTCACAGCAGGGGTTCATTCACGGCAAAAGTGGTTTCTTGTCACCCAGCAATAGAACAGAGGATTTTGAGAGATTTAGGCCCCTGTCACCCAGGCACAGCAGAGGTTCATTCACGGCAAAAGGGGGTTCATGTCACCCAGCAATAGAACAGACGACTTGCAGGATAACAGGCCGAACTAGATGGACAGATGTATTTTTTCGTCCTTATGTACTATGTTACTATGTTAATCCGTTATATATTGGTTTAGGATGGATTAATAATAGTTCTTTTGACTTTAGGGTTATGGACTTAGTAGTTAAGTTAATGCTTTTTATGTAGATTAATTACTTTATAGTGTTCATGTTTTATATTACTGTTGTGTGTTGTACGTTCTTTGTTGCCTGTTTTATAGTTTTTACACCATTTTTTTGATAAATATTAATATGGTTTTGTGCACTTTATTTTTTAGTCTAAGAAAATTTTTATATATTGGATGCTCGTTACATCTTAATTAAATTGTATGCCTCATTGAGATACTTTACGGAAATCTCTTAATTAAATTGTATGCCTTATTGAGATACTTTACGGAAATCAGTACACCAGTAACATCAGCTTGCTGTAAAATAAAAAAATTACGTGGATTTAATTAGGGTCTGGGTTTTAGGACTGAGTGCCCAGACAGATATAGTGGCACAGGTCACTCCCGTACGCCATCAAGGGTTTTTATAAAGTGGGGATTAAAAATGCTGTTCTTTTCAAGTGTGGACAGGAGATGTGAAAACTGAACCTGCAGAGAAATGAGCATGGTCTCTGACAGACCCAAAAGAGTGGTGATATACTAATCTTTTTGTTACACTGCTTGGAGTGAACGCAAAGTGTGGGACTTTAGGTTATGCAATATCTGAACTCTGAATAAAAATTTGAGGTTGGACTTGAACTACAGTGGGATGCGAAAGTTTGGGCAACCTTGTTAATCGTCATGATTTTCCTGTATAAATTGTTGGTTGTTACGATAAAAAAATGTCAGTTAAATATATCATATAGGAGAAACACACAGTAATATTTGAGAAGTGAAATGAAGTTTATTGGATTTACAGAAAGTGTGCTATAATTGTTTAAACAAAATTAGGCAGGTGCATAAATTTGGGCACTGTTGTCATTTTATTGATTCCAAAACCTTTAGAACTAATTATTGGAACTCAAATTGGCTTGGTAAGCTCAGTGACCCTTGACCTACATACACAGGTGAATCCAATTATGAGAAAGAGTATTTAAGGGGATCAATTGTAAGTTTCCCTCCTCTTTTAATTTTCTCTAAAGAGTAGCAACATGGGGGTCTCAAAACAACTCTCAAATGACCTGAAGACAAAGATTGTTCACCATCATGGTTTAGGGGAAGGATACAGAAAGCTGTCTCAGAGATTTCATCTGTCTGTTTCCACAGTTAGGAACATATTGAGGAAATGGAAGACCACAGGCTCAGTTCAAGTTAAGGCTCGAAGTGGCAGACGAAGAAAAATCTCGGATAGACAGAAGCGACGAATGGTGAGAACAGTCAGAGTCAACCCACAGACCAGCACCAAAGACCTACAACATCATCTTGCTGCAGATGGAGTCACTGTGCATCGTTCAACCATTCGGCGCACTTTACACAAGGAGATGCTGTATGCGAGAGTGATGCAGAGGAAGCCTTTTCTCCGCCCACAGCACAAAAAGTGCCGCTTGAGGTGGGCTAAAGCACATTTGGACAAGCCAGCTTCATTTTGGAATAAGGTGCTGTGGACTGATGAAACTAAAATTGAGTTATTTGGCCATACCAGGGGCATTATGCATGGAGGAAAAAGAACACAGCATTCCAAGAAAAACACCTGCTACCTACAGTAAAATATGGTGGTGGTTCCATCATGCTGTGGGGCTGTGTGGCCAGTGCAGAGACTGGGAATCTTGTCAAAGTTGAGGGACGCATGGATTCCACTCAGTATCAGCAGATTCTGGAGACCAATGTCCAGGAATCAGTGACAAAGCTGAAGCTGCGCTGGGGCTGGATCTTTCAACAAGACAACGACCCTAAACACTGCTCAAAATCCACTAAGGCATTTTTGCAGAGGAACAAGTACAACGTTCTGGAATGGCCATCTCAGTCCCCAGGCCTGAATATAATTGAAAATCTGTGGTGTGACTTAAAGAGAGCTGTCCATGCTCGGACGCCATCAAACCTGAATGAACTAAAGATGTTTTGTAAAAAGGAATGGTCCAAAATACCTTCAACCAGAATCCAGACTCTCATTGGGACCTACAGGAAGCGTTTAGAGGCTGTAATTTCTGCAAAAGGAGGATCTACTAAATATTGATTTCATTTATTTTTAGTGGTGCCCAAATTTATGCACCTGCCTAATTTTGTTTAAACAATTATAGCACACTTTCTGTAAATCTAATAAACTTAATTTCACTTCTTAAATATCACTGTGTGTGTCTCCTATATGATATATTTAACTGACATTTTTTATCGTAACAACCAACGATTTATACAGGAAAATCATGACGATTAACAAGGTTGCCCAAACCTTTGCATCCCACTGTATTTTATATTTGTTTGCTTGAATAAAATCTGCCTGTGGTGAAGACTAAACTGACACCTGTATGTGTGTGGGGACATTTTTTTAATTAAAACATCAACAGAATATATTTACCCTCCTGGCGGGGGGTGGTCACCACCTCGTCTTCTTCCTCCACATCATCCTCCTTAACCTCATCTGCATCAGGTACCGCTATGGGCCTGATGCCCTGATGGTGCTGCCTGTTCCTGCTCCTCATCCCCCTTATCCTCTGTCATCTCCTTCTCTTCCACCACCACCTTCTTTCTAGAATGCTTAGCGCGAACTTTTGGAAGAGGAACACCTGTAATGACCAAAGGTACCAAAAATACCAAGATAAACAAGGAAAGCAAAAAAAAATCTAACTGTACACAAATTAAATTGAGAAAATGAGGAGGCAGCACACTGTGTAGACAAGGGGTGCACGTCCGGCGAAATGTGAACCCGCACCTAGGTCCAATGAGCTAGAAGTAAAAAATAGCCAGCAGCACTCCAGGAGATTAAGGCAAACGGTGGTTTATTGGACCCAAAGTCAAGCGACGTTTCGACAGCTTGTTGCTGTACACAAATTAATCTATGGTGGGATCTGGATGGCATAATGATTACCCCTATGTTTGATTTCACTTGATTTGGTATTAGATGAAACTACAAATGAAGTCTTTCAGATGGTTTACAGTTGAGTACGTTACTAGATAGGATGAGTTAGCGGGGGGTATTGGTTTGAAAGGTACTGTTGCAGGGTTATTGAAATGAGGTGGACCAAGTCAACTGTTTTGACATTGGATAAGGGTTTACATCATATATCTGTTTCTCGCTGTGAGTGTATGTATATATTTTAAAGGAATAATCAGCTATGTGTCCCACCATGTACTAAATCCGTGCTGGAGAACTTTTTTTGAGGCAGAACAGAAAACCAACTAATTTATTTATCTCAAATAGCCAACGCTACCATTGTACCTGAATACCAGTATAGTCTGTCTTCCACACAATTATCATTTTGCTGTAACAGCCTTCCTACATTCAATATGCTGACTGTGCTGTTAATAGTGTTTCTGCGAAGCTGTATGGTAGGAAATGTCTAAAGCCGATTAGTACGCTTTAGACCTTTTCAAGGGCATGCGGCCCACAGAGAGGGCTCTGAGTGCCGCCTCTAGCACCCGTTCCATCTGTTTGACACCACTGTACTAAGTAATCAGTTGTAAAGGGATAGAAATACTTATTTCCATAACTGAACACATAAATAACAATAGGTGGGTGATAGAAAATTAATGTACCGTATTTATTGGCGTATAACACACACTTTTTCCCTCTGAAAATAGGGGGCAAATGATGTATGCGTGTTATACGCCGATATAATGTTAAGAAGCCATGTTTTTACAGTATTAACAAGTACCGTATACACCATATACACCATATACACCGCCGATATAATGTAGGTACATACCGCACAGCAGCGAGTGGATCAGTAGCAGCGTGTGGAGTGTGAGTAATGGCAATCAGTAGGCAATGGCAAGCCCAGGCAACCCGTGCCTTCCTCACGTCTAATTCTCGCGGCCGTCGGAGCGTAACCACGGTAACGCTCTGCACTGCGAGAGTTTGCAGACTCACTCGCGAGAGTTTGCTGTCTGAGGCAGGAGAACTTGTACCCGTCAGGTACAAGTAAAGTAGTGAAGTGTACGGCGTAACAACTTAACGAATTACCGTAACAACTTACGGTATTAACAGATAAAATATATGGTAATTATAAAATAATTATACAAAGTGCTAACATGCTAATTCCCATATGTGCATTTTTTTTCCTGAAATTTCCCTCTTAAAATGAAGGTGCGTGTTATACGCCTGTGCGTGTTATACGCCGATAAATACGGTAAGCATCGTACCTGGACAATTTTTGTCTCTGACCTCTTTTATCAGATCCATCCTGTGTCTTTTAAGGTCCGACCATTTTTTTAACATAGCATTTTTGGAATGAATCTTTCCATGCAGGTGCCACAGCCGGCGTGCTTCTCTCCGTACTATGGCCTGTTTCTCTAAACGGCATTTTAGATCATCATATTGTCACACCGGTGACAGGTTTGAGAAGATCTGAAAGATTATCTGCTCATTAGTGATCTGACAGCATCTTTTGGTTTCACTTTGTCTGTGTGTTGCTTGTATGTCCACACCTCCTGTTCAGGTGTGGATCATGTGACCTTTACCTTCCCCTATTTAGTTGGACTCCACCCATCACTCCTTGCTCTGGATAGCTTCATTTGGTGTTGGAAGAGCTGGAGTGTGGTTCTAGTTAAAGTCCTGATCATCCATCATCCATCATCCTTAGAAGTTAAGTGTTCCGCTTGTTGTGTTTTGTCTTCCTCCTCCCCCCCCCCCACTCTGTTGTTTACTAGGCCTCAGTGAGACACTGGTTCCTTCACCAGGGAAGGAGCGGGTTGTCTCTGCCCTGTCATAAGTCTCTAGGGTATCTGAGGGCCACCAGGGTTTTCTAGGTTCCTGTGTATGGGCATCTCTACCATCTAGAGGTGCCCATACGGATAGGAGTTAGGGCCAGGAGCAGGGTTTCATAGGTGGTGACCCTTTTCCTTCCCTAGCGGTGAGGCCTAGTGTCTTTTCCCTTCCGTCTTGTTGTCTTTTGGTGTTCTCCCCTATTACATCTGTGACATTATCCAGAGCCAATACTGCCATTTATTGTTCTGATCTGTGCAGCTATGGATGCCATGACTGCACTGGTCGAACAGATGCAGAATCTGACTTTGGAGGTAGCAGACCTCCGTGCGATGATTTTGCAAATTCAGAGCCCACAGGCTGCTGGTTCCGGTGGTGGGTTCCAGGCCTGCCCTGAACCGAAGGTAGCTCTCCCGGACAGGTTTTCCGGGGTAGTGACAATTTCATCCGGTTCAGGGAGTCATGTAAATTATATTTTAGGCTTCGTCCATACTCTTCTGCTGATGAGTGTCAACGTGTGGGTATGATTATTTCATTACTTAAAGAGGACGCACAATCTTGGGCTTTTTCTCTGCCGACCGGATCACCATCCCTCCGGTCGGTAGATGAATTCTTTAGAGCCTTGGGTCTAATCTATGATGACCCGGATCGGATCTCTCAGGCCGAGACCAAGTTATGGGGTTTGCGGCAGGGAGAACGTTCTGCGGAGACCTTTTGCTCTGAATTTAGGAAATGGGCTACGGATACAGAGTGGATCGATTCTGCTCTCCGTAGCCAATTCTGCCAGGGTCTCTCTGAGAGACTGCAGGACGCATTGGCTTTTCACGAAAATCCTGAGTCATTGGAAGCAGCTATGTCCCTTGCTGTACGTCTTGATAGACGCCTGAGGGAGAGATCTAGGGGTCCTCACCTTCAGAACGTACTGTCCAATAAGGGTACTGCTTCCTTTGACACTTATGGTGGAGAGACTCGGGTGGTTGTGCCTTGTGATGAGCCTATGCAGTTAGGAGGAGCTACTCCTGGCAAAAGCTTGGGTCATGTGAAAGGAGTCTGCTTTTGTTGTGGCAAGAAGGGACATTTTGTGAATATTTGTCCGTACTTGCAGCATCAAGGTGTAAACCAAAGAAAAAAAAAAGTTTAATCCCCAAATTACTATTGGAAGTGTGGGTGGGCAGCAAGAAAACCTACTTTTGTCTTTTACTGGTAGTACCCATTTTCTCCTGTCAGCCGAGGTGGCGCTAGAGTCCAAAACTGTGAAAATCGAAGCTTTTATCGACAGTGGGGCAGGAGTTAACTTGATTGATGGACAGTTTGTACGCATTCACGGGTTGACTACTAATGCATTAGAGAATAGTATTTCTGTCTTTGCAATTGACTCAGCACCTCGCGCCCAAAAATGCCTGTCGCAGGTAGTGAATGACATTCATTTAAGAGTGGGTGATTTGCATCAGGAATCTATCTCCTGTTATTTGTTGGAGGGTCTGCCTGCTCCGTTGGTGTTGGGCTTACCATGGTTAAGAAAACATAACCCTAACATCGATTGGCAAGCGAGACAGATTCTCGAGTGGAGTGATTTTTGCATGGACAACTGTCTTAATGCATCGTTCTCTATGGTTACCACTAAAAGTGTACCCTCGTTCATTTCTGAATTTTCTGATGTGTTTTCTGAGAATGGTAACCAGGAGTTGCCTCCGCACCGGGAGTATGACTGTCCCGTCAATCTTATTCCCGGAGCTAAATTGCCCAAATCTCGGTTGTATAATCTTTCGGAACCCGAAAGAAAGGCTATGCGAGAGTATATCACTGAGAGTTTGGCAAAGGGACATATTAGACCATCCAAGTCCCCAGTGGCTGCTGGATTTTTCTTTGTAAAGAAAAAGGATGGTACCCTGAGACCATGTCTGGACTTCCGTGAGCTCAATCGTATTACCGTCCGTGATCCTTACCCCCTTCCTTTGATTCCGGATTTGTCTAGTCAGATTGTTGGTGCCAAGGTGTTCTCTAAATTGGATCTGAGGGGGGCATATAATCTGGTAAGGATCAAGGAGGGGGATGAGTGGAAGACCGCTTTTAATACCCCTGAGGGTCATTTTGAAAACCTGGTCATGCCCTTTGGGTTAACCAATGCTCCTGCGGATTTTCAACACTTTGTCAATGACATCTTTCATCATCTGGTGGGGAGGTTTGTCGTTGTATACCTTGATGACATACTAATTTAATTGCCTAATATGGAGACTTATCAGGATCATGTGAAACAGGTGTTACAGATCCTAAGAGAGAATAAGTTGTATGCTAAGATGGAAAAATGTGTGTTTTCTGTACAGAAAGTGCAATTTCTGGGTTACCTGCTATCATCCTCAGGTTTTCGTATGGATCCCAAGAAGGTCCGTGCTGTGTTGGACTGGGATGGACCAGAAAATCTGAAAGCTCTTATGCGGTTTTTGGGGTTTACCAACTACTACCGTAAATTTATCTTGAACTATTCATCGGTGGTTAAACCTTTAACCCCTTAGTGACCAGGCCTGTTTGGGCCTTTATGACCAAGCGTTTTTCTTCCTTTTTTTATGTCTTGTTCCAAGAGCTATAACTTTTTTATTTTTTCATCTATATAGCTTTATGAGGGCTTGTTTTTTACGGGACAAGTTGTAGTTTTTAATGGCGCCATTTTGGGGTACACATAACTTTCTGATTAACTTTTATTAACTCTTTCTGGGAGGGAGATGGGGAAAAATAGCAATACTGCCACTGCGTTTTTAAATTATACATTTTTGGCGTTCATTTTTCGGTACAAATAACATAATATCTTTATTCTCTGGGTCAGTACGATTACAGTGATACTAAATACTTATAATTTTGTTTACGTTTTACAACTTTTTTTGCAATAAAACACCTTTTATTAACCAAAAAAATGATTTTGCATTGCCACATTACAAGACCCATAACTTTTTTTTATTTTTTATGTGGAATTGTGTGAGGGCTTGATTTTTGAAAGACGACTTGTATTTTTCATTGGTTTTTTTCGGTGGAAACTAAGAATAAATTCGAAATTCTGTCTTTTTTTATTTTTTATTTTTTACGGCGTTCACCATAGGGGATAAATTATGTAATATTTATGTAGTCCCGGTCGTTATGGATGCGGCAATACCAAACATATGGGGGATATTTTCTTTTTGCAATTTTTTTCATTGAAAAGCGTATTTTCAATGGAAAAAAAAGCATATTTTTTTATTTTATGGAATTTTTTTATTTAATAAATGTGTATTTTTTTCTATTTTTTTACTACTTAATAGTCCCACAAGGGGACTATAATATACAGTATTTTGATTGCTTTTAAAATGTAATGCATTATCTCTATAATGCATTGCATTTCAATAGCAATGCTATTCAAACATTGACCAGCAGGCTGCGCCAGAGAGGCACAGCCTGCTGGAGGTAACGGAAGACAGGCTCGGGGCCCTGATCGGAAGCAAGGTAAGCTTCCCAGCACATCAGCACCCCGCGATCGCATTTTCGGGGTGCTGATGGGAGACAGAGGGAGTCCGCTCCCTCTGTCACCACTTTACATGCAGCGGGCGCCATTGCGCCCGGCATGTAAAGGGTTAAACAGCCCGGATCGGCACTCCTGCCGGCGGATGCTTTGTCACGTAGCTTTCCTGGGGGGGGGTGAGTCTGATGACCCTAGTCCCATTTTATCTGAAGGGGTAGTTATTTCCGCTCTTTATCCTGATCTCGAGGCCAGGGTGTTGGAGGCACAGGAGGATGCTCCGGACTCTTGTCCTCAGGGGAGATTGTTTGTTCCCCCCGAATTACGTCACAAGGTGTTCGAGGAACATCACTGTACGGTGCTTGCTGGGCACCCTGGGAGCAGATCGACTATCGATTTCATCTCTCGCAGATTCTGGTGGCCAGGGTTGCGTAAGTGTATTGAGGACAATGTGTCAGCCTGTGGTACCTGTGCACGTGCTAAGGTGACTCATACTCGGCCTTCCGGATCTCTGCTTCCATTGCCCATCCCGTCCAGACCTTGGACCCATTTGTCCATGGATTTTATCACGAATTTACCGAATTCTTCAGGAAAGACCGTGATTCTGGTGGTTGTCGATCGTTTTAGTAAAATGGCACACTTTATTGCATTACCTAGTCTGCCCAATGCTAAAACTCTTGCGCAGGTGTTTGTCGACAACATCATGAAACTACATGGCATTCCCTCTGATGTGGGGTCCGATAGAGGGACTCAGTTTGTTTCCAGATTCTGGAGAGCGTTCTGTACTCGTCTGGGTGTACAATTGTCCTTCTCTTCGGCTTTTCATCCTCAGTCGAACGGACAGACGGAGCGCACTAATCATAATCTGGAGACTTAATTGAGATGTTTTGTTTCAGAGAATCAGGAGGAGTGGTCTTCATTTTTGTCGTTAGCTGAGTTTGCTATAAATAACCGTAGACAGGAATCCACTGAGAATTCGCCGTTTTTTGGGGCATATGGGTTCCATCCACAGTTTGGTACATTTTCTGGTGCTCATAATTCCGGCATTCCTGAGGAGGAACGATTTTCCTCTTCTTTGTCTTCTATTTGGCGGAAAATCCAAAATAACCTGGAAAAGATGGGCAACAGGCATAAGCGTGCGGCTGACAGGAGACGTGTGAGTGGTCCGGACCTGAGAGTGGGTGATTCTGTGTGGCTGTCTACAAGAAACATTAAACTTAGGGTACCTTCTTGCAAGTTGGGACCAAGATTTATTGGTCCATATAAGATCACTGCCATTGTTAACCCTGTAGCCTTCCGTCTTGAACTTCCTCAGGCATTAAAAATCCATAACATATTTCATAAATCGTTGTTAAAGAAATGTGTTGAACCTGTTGAGTCGTCCTCCTTGCCTCCCGCTCCTGTCATGGTGGACGGCAATTTGGAATTTCAGATCAGCAGGATTGTGGACTCCCGAGTTCTCCGGAGATCCCTCCAGTATCTCGTTCATTGGAGAGAGTACGGACCAGAGGAGAGGATGTGGGTTCCAGCGACCGATGTTAATGCTAGTCGTCTGGTGAGAGTATTCCACAGAGCTCATCCTGATAAGGCTGGTCCTGGGTGCCCGGAGGTCACCCGTAGAAGGGGGGTACTGTCACACCGGTGACAGGTTTGAGAAGATCTGAAAGATTATCTGCTCATTAGTGATCTGACAGCATCTTTTGGTTTCACTTTGTCTGTGTGTTGCTTGTATGTCCACACCTCCTGTTCAGGTGTGGATCATGTGACCTTTACCTTCCCCTATTTAGTTGGACTCCACCATCACTCCTTGCTCTGGATAGCTTCATTTGGTGTTGGAAGAGCTGGAGTGTGGTTCTAGTTGAAGTCCTGATCATCCATCAGCCATCATCCATCATCCTTAGAAGTTAAGTGTTCCGCTTGTTGTGTTTTGTATTCCCGCCCTCTGTTGTTTACTAGGCCTCAGTGAGACACTGGTTCCTTCACCAGGGAAGGAGCGGGTTGTCTCTTCCCTGTCATAAGTCTAGGGCATCTGAGGGCCACCAAGGTTTTCTAGGTTCCTGTGTATGGGCATCTCTACCATCGAGAGGTGCCCATACGGATAGGAGTTAGGGCCAGGAGCAGGGTTTCATAGGTGGTGACCCTTTTCCTTCCCTAGCCGTGAGGCCTAGTGTCTTTTCCCTTCCGTCTTGTTGTCTTTTGGTGTTCTCCCCTATTACATCCGTGACACATATCCCATCTCCAAAATAGTCTGAAAGATAACAATTAAAGGATGTAATCCCAAAGTTGTAAAATACAATTATTAGTAATTATAGTCTTGTCAACCATCAAAAATAAAATTTAATATCAAAACGGTAAAAGAGTAGATATTTATATAGTTCCCTATGGAACTATATGAAAGTAAAATAAAAATAAAAACATTTATATTTAAGGCAAATATAAGAACTAAACTCCACAGTGGATGCCACTTTAACAGTGACTTTCACAGATACCCGCACTTTAACAGTGATTTTCAACAATGGCCTCCCATTTAACAGTTACTTTGACAGAGTCCGCCCCTTTAACAGTGACTTTGACAGTGGCCGCCCTTTAACAGTGACTTTGACAATGGCCTCCCCTTTAACCACCTCAGCCCCCAGTGCTTAAACACCCTGAAAGACCAGGCCACTTTTTACACTTCTGACCTACACTACTTTCACCATTTATTGCTCGGTCATGCAACTTACCACCCAAATGAATTTTACCTCCTTTTCTTCTCACTAATAGAGCTTTCATTTGGTGGTATTTCATTGCTGCTGACATTTTTACTTTTTTTGTTATTAATCGAAATTTAACGATTTTTTAGCAAAAAAATGACATTTTTCACTTTCAGTTGTAAAATTTTGCAAAAAAAAACGACATCCATATATAAATTTTGCTCTAAATTTATTGTTCTACATGTCTTTGATAAAAAAAAAATGTTTGGGTAAAATAAAAATGGTTTGGGTAAAAGTTATAGCGTTTACAAACTATGGTACAAAAATGTGAATTTCCGCTTTTTGAAGCAGCTCTGACTTTCTGAGCACCTGTCATGTTTCCTGAGGTTCTACAATGCCCAGACAGTACAAACACCCCACAAATGACCCCATTTCGGAAAGTACATACCCTAAGGTATTCGCTGATGGGCATAGTGAGTTCATATAACTTTTTATTTTTTGTCACAAGTTAGCGGAAAATGATGATTTTTTTTTTTTTTTCCTTACAAAGTCTCATATTCCACTAACTTGTGACAAAAAATAAAAACTTCTATGAACTCACTATGCCCATCACGAAATACCTTGGGGTCTCTTCTTTCCAAAATGGGGTCACTTGTGGGGTGGTTATACTGCCCTGGCATTCTATGGGCCCAAATGTGTGGTAAGGAGTTTGAAATCAAATTCAGTAAAAAATGACCTGTGAAATCCGAAAGGTGCTCTTTGGAATATGGGCCCCTTTGCCCACCTAGGCTGCAAAAAAGTGTCACACATCTGGTATCTCTGTATACAGGAGAAGTTGAGGAATGTGTTTTGGGGTGTCTTTTTACATATACCCATGCTGGGTGAGATAAATATCTTGGTCAAATGCCAACTTTGTATAAAAAAAATGGGAAAAGTTGTCTTTTGCCAAGATATTTCTCTCACCCAGCATGGGTATATGTAAAATGACACCCCAAAACACATTCCCCAACTTCTCCTGAGTACGGAGATACCAGATGTGTGACACTTTTTTGCAGCCTAGGTGGGCAAAGGGGCCCATATTCCAAAGAGCACCTTTCGGATTTCACAGGTCATTTTTTACAGAATTTGATTTCAAACTCCTTACCACACATTTGGGCCCCTAGAATGCCAGGGCAGTATAACTACCCCACAAGTGACCCCATTTTGGAAAGAAGACACCCCACGCTATTCCGTGAGGGGCATGGCAAGTTCCTAGAATTTTTTATTTTTTGTCACAAGTTAGTGGAAAATGATGATTTTTTTTTTTTTTCATACAAAGTCTCATATTCCACTAACTTGTGACAAAAAATAAAAACTTCTATGAACTCACTATGCCCATCAGCGAATACCTTGGGGTCTCTTCTTTCCAAAATGGGGTCACTTGTGGGGTAGTTATACTGCCCTGGCATTCTAGGGGCCCAAATGTGTGGTAAGGAGTTTGAAATCAAATTCTGTAAAAATGACCTGTGAAATCCGAAAAGTTCCCTTTGGAATATGGGCCCCTTTGCCCACCTAGGCTGCAAAAAAGTGTCACACATCTGGTATCTCTGTATTCAGGAGAAGTTGAGGAATGTGTTTTGGGGTGTCTTTTTACATATACCCATGCTGGGTGAGATAAATATCTTGGTCAAATGCCAACTTTGTATAAAAAAATGGGAAAAGTTGTCTTTTGCCAAGATATTTCTCTCACCCAGCATGGGTATATGTAAAATGACACCCCAAAACACATTCCCCAACTTCTCCTGAGTACGGAGATACCAGATGTGTGACACTTTTTTGCAGCCTAGGTGGGCAAAGGGGCCC
The DNA here is from genome assembly GCF_905171765.1 of Bufo bufo. Taxonomy (NCBI): domain Eukaryota; kingdom Metazoa; phylum Chordata; class Amphibia; order Anura; family Bufonidae; genus Bufo; species Bufo bufo. Next base: position 462,943,887 of record NC_053389.1, on the reverse strand, counting down.
ATATTCCAAAGAGCACCTTTCGGATTTCACAGGTCATTTTTTACAGAATTTGATTTCAAACTCCTTACCACACATTTGGGCCCCTAGAATGCCAGGGCAGTATAACTACCCCACAAGTGACCCCATTTTGGAAAGAAGAGACCCCAAGGTATTCGCTGATGGGCATAGTGAGTTCATGGAAGTTTTTATTTTTTGTCACAAGTTAGTGGAATATGAGACTTTGTATGAAAAAAAAAAAAAAAAAAAAATCAGCATTTTCCACTAACTTGTGACAAAAAAAAAAAAATTCTAGGAACTCGCCATGCCGCTCACGGAATACCTTGGGGTGTCTTCTTTCCAAAATGGGGTCACTTGTGGGGTAGTTATACTGCCCTGGCATTTTCCAGGGGCCCTAATGTGTGGTAAGTAGGTAAATGACCTGTGAAATCCTAAAGGTGCTCTTTGGAATATGGGCCCCTTTGCCCACCTAGGCTGCAAAAAAGTGTCACACATGTGGTATCGCCGTATTCAGGAGAAGTTGGGGAATGTGTTTTGGGGTGTCATTTTACATATACTCTTGCTGGGTGAGAGAAATATCTTGGCAAAAGACAACTTTTCCCTTTTTTTTTATACAAAGTTGGCATTTGACCAAGATATTTCTCTCACCCAGCATGGGTATATGTAAAATGACACCCCAAAACACATTCCCGAACTTCTCCTGAGTACGGCGATACCAGATGTGTGACACTTTTTTGCAGCCTAGATGCGCAAAGGTGCCCAAATTCCTTTTAGGAGGGCATTTTTAGACATTTGGATACCAGACTTCTTCTCACGCTTTGGGGCCCCTAGAATGCCAGGGCAGTATAAATACCCCACATGTGACCCCATTTTGGAAAGAAGACACCCCAAGGTATTCAATGAGGGGCATGGCGAGTTCATAGAATTTTTTTTTTTTTGGCACAAGTTAGCGGAAATTGATATTTTTAATTTTTTTCTCACAAAGTCTCCCGTTCCGCTAACTTGGGACAAAAATTTCAATCTTTCATGGACTCAATATGCCCCTCACGGAATACCTGGGGGTGTCTTCTTTCCGAAATGGGGTCACATGTGGGGTATTTATACTGCCCTGGCATTCTAGGGGCCCTAAAGCGTGAGAAGAAGTCTGGAATATTAATGTCTAAAAAATTTTACGCATTTGGATTCCGTGAGGGGTATGGTGAGTTCATGTGAGATTTTATTTTTTGACACAAGTTAGTGGAATATGAGACTTTGTAAGAAAAAAAAATAATAATTCCGCTAACTTGGGCCAAAAAAATGTCTGAATGGAGCCTTACAGAGGGGTGATCAATGACAGGGGGGTGATCAATGACAGGGGTGTGATCAATGACAGGGGTGTGATCAATGACAGGGGGGTGATCAGGGAGTCTATATGGGGTGATAACCACAGTCATTGATCACGCCCCTGTAAGGCTTCATTCAGACGTCCGTATGCGTTTTGCGGATCCGATCCATCTATCAGTGCATCCGTAAAAATCATGCGGACATCTGAATGGAGCTTTACAGGGGGGTAATCAATGACAGGGGGGTGATCAGGGAGTCTATATGGGGTGATAACCACAGTCATTGATCATGCCCCTGTAAGGCTTCATTCAGACGTCCGGATGCGTTTTGCGGATCCGATCCATCTATCAGTGGATCCGTAAAAATCATGCGGACGTCTGAATGGAGCTTTACAGGGGGGTAATCAATGACAGGGGGGTAATCAATGACAGGGGGGTGATCAGGGAGTCTATATGGGGTGATAATCAGAGTCATTGATCATGCCCCTATAAGGCTTCATTCAGACGTCCGGATGCGTTTTGCGGATCCGATCCATCTATCAGTGGATCCGTAAAAATCATGCGGACGTCTGAATGGAGCTTTACAGGGGGGTAATCAATGACAGGGGGGTAATCAATGACAGGGGGGTGATCAGGGAGTCTATATGGGGTGATCACCACAGTCATTGATCACGCCCCTGTAAGGCTTCATTCAGACGTCCGGATGCGTTTTGCGGATCCGATCCATCTATCAGTGCATCCGTAAAAATCATGCGGACATCTGAATGGAGCTTTACAGGGGGGTGATCAGGGAGTCTATATGGGGTGATCACCACAGTCATTGATCATGCCCCTGTAAGGCTTCATTCAGACGTCCGGATGCGTTTTGCGGATCCGATCCATCTATCAGTGGATCCGTAAAAATCATGCGGACGTCTGAATGGAGCTTTACAGGGGGGTAATCAATGACAGGGGGGTAATCAATGACAGGGGGGTGATCAGGGAGTCTATATGGGGTGATCAGGGGTGATCAGGGGCTAATAAGGGGTTAATAAGTGACGGGGGGGGGTGTAGTGTAGTGTAGTGGTGCTTGGTGCTACTTTACTGAGCTACCTGTGTCCTCTGGTGGTCGATCCAAACAAAGGGGACCACCAGAGGACCAGGTAGCAGGTATATTAGACGCTGTTATCAAAACAGCGTCTAATATACCTGTTAGGGGTTAAAAAAAACACATCTCCAGCCTGCCAGCGAACGATCGCCGCTGGCAGGCTGGAGATCAACTCTCTTACCTTCCGTTCCTGTGAGCGCGCGCGCCTGTGTGCGCGCGTTCACAGGAAATCTCGCGTCTCGCAAGAGGACGCGCCGGTGCGTCCAGGAGGAATGAATCAACCACCTCCAGGACGCGTCTGTGCGTACAGCGGTCCGGAGGTGGTTAACAGTGACTTTGACAACGGCCTCCCCTTTAACAGTGACTTGAACAGTGGCTGCCCCTTTAAGAGTGACTTGAACAGTGGCCGCCCCTTTAAGAGTGACTTGAACAGTGGATGCCCCTTTAAGAGTGACTTGAAGAGTGGCCGCCCCTTTAAGAATGACTTGAACAGTGGCCGCCCCTTTAACAGTGACTTTGACAACGGCCTCCCCTTTAAAAGTGACTTTAACAATGGCCTCCCCTTTAACAGTGATTTGAAGAGTGGCCGCCCCTTTAAGAGTGACTTGAACAGTAGCCGCCCCTTTAAGATTGACTTGAACAGTGGCCGCCCCTTTAACACTGACTTTAACAACGACCTCCCCTTTAACAGTGATCAAAGCTTCCAGCTCTTCCGGTTTTAAATTGTACGCACGTACAGACGCACGCACACGATTATTTAAATGACGTATTATCGAGATAACAAACCAAACATAGTAGACTGTATAGGCAGGCAAATTTCATATTGGTACCTTGCTCTAAGTTGTATTCGCATACGAATGAAACTTAATTCTATTGAGCCAACCAATAGTAAATCAGACTAATAGCTCTATGTCACAGCCAGACAGCTGAGAAGCGCTCACAGGAGCTTCTCAGATCCTCCTCCTTGAATTTCTTTGTTTTGGTTTAGTTTCTCATCTCGTTAGTCTATCTCAGCTGTCATGCAGTTGGACTGATTGCTACCCTTTAAGTTCCTCCCCATAATGCAGTAGTGTGCGGCTGATACAACTTCCTGGAGTGTGTGTGCATGCTGTTCCCAGTTCTCAGTTCTCAGTTCCCAGTTCCCAGTCCTCAGTCGTCAGTCGTCTGCAAGATAAGTGCTGTTTATGTATTTATGATTTTGTCTTTTCTGGATCCAGGTGACCCTGACTCCCTCTGTGTCAGTGTAGGGAGCCGGTGGTCGTGTCCCTTCACTATTGTAGGGTCTTCAGGTAATAGATAGCCGAGGAACGTGGATATGCGGCCATCCACCTTTGGGGTGTTCGCATAGGCTGAGCAGTGAGGGAGAGCGGCAGGTCTATTGCAGGGGTCTCCCTTTGTTCCTTAGTTGTGGATCCAGAGAGACATTGTTTATATGGTATTGTCTTGTTTCCTGTACACCATCCGTGACATTATCAGCCGCCAAAACCGTCTCAAGCATGGATCCGGTTTCACTTTTGGCTGAACGCTTTCAGGGTCTTTCTTTGGAGGTAGCTGATCTCCGTAAGACTTTTTCTCAGTTTCAAGTGACCGGTTCAGCTTGCGTTCATGGAGTTTGTGCTGAGCCTAAGATCTCGCTCCCGGATACGTTCTCCGGGGGTAGTGAGAATTTTGTGCGTTTTAGAGAGGCTTGCAAACTCCATTTTCGCCTTCTTCCCCATTCTTCTGGTGATGAAGAACGGAGGGTGGGGATCATTATATCGCTGCTCAGGGGTAACGCTCAGTCCTGGGCCTTTTCGCTGCCGGAGGGGGCACGGCCCCTTCGTTCAGTGGATGAATTCTTTTTAGCCCTGGGTCAGATATATGATGATCCGGATCGTATTGCTCTGGCTGAGTCTAGACTACGTCTGTTATGCCAGGGTAAACAATCCGCAGAGATATACTGTTCAGAATTTCGGAGATGGGCAGCAGATACGGGTTGGAATGATGCTGCACTCCGAAGTCAATTTTGCTATGGTCTTTCAGAGGGATTGAAAGATGCATTTGCCTTTCATGAAAGACCTACCTCCTTGGATTCTGCTATGTCTCAGGCTGTTCGTATTGACAGGCGTCTTAGAGAGAGAGGAGAGATCTCTCCTTCCTGTCATACTCAGTCCCGGGACAGTGCAGCGGTCTCATTCTGTGCACAGGGGTCTCAGTCGCTGTCAGCCCCTTCTGAGCAGGAGTCCATGCAGCTGGGGTTGATTGCCTCTGACAATAGAAGATTCAGCCCGCAGGGGAGGGTTTGTTTTTGTTGTGGAGGTATAAATCATCTGGCAAATGTTTGTCCCTCTAGGAGATTCAGGCAGTTTTCTGGGAGTAATAAAGAGACAAAAAGGAAAAAATCTTTTAAAAATGTTCCGTCTGTTACTATTGGCAGGGTTGAGGCGGAAATTGAAGGTTTTCCGTTTGCTTGTAGTTCCCGTTTTGTCCTGCCTGCTAGGGTGGCGCTAGAGAGCAAGAGCATTTTTTGTGAGATTTTTGTGGATAGTGGAGCAGCTGTCAACCTCATTGATAATCAATTTGCAATAACTCATGGTTTCCAGGTATGCACTTTGGGAAAGGATATTCCTGTTTTTGCTATTGATTCAGCTCCACTTTCTCAGAAATCATTAAAGGGCATAGTTCACAATATCCGTTTAATTGTGAGTGATGCTCATGTTGAGGATGTGTCATGTTTCGTCCTTAGCGGTTTGCCTACTCCTCTAGTGTTGGGGCTACCCTGGCTCACTAAACATAACCCCACCATTGATTGGCAAGCGAGGCAAATAAATGGTTGGAGTAACTTTTGCAGAGAGAATTGCCTCATAACATCTGTTTCTGAGGTTTCTACTAAGACTGTACCACCTTTCCTCTCTGAATTTTTGGATGTCTTCTCTGAGAGTGGAGTTCAGGGTTTACCTCCGCACAGGGAGTATGATTGCCCTATTAATCTCATCCCAGGCGCCAAGCTGCCTAAATCTCGTTTATACAATCTCTCCCAACCTGAGAGGGTCGCTATGCGGGCTTATATCTCTGAGAGTCTGAGAAAAGGACACATACGACCCTCGAAGTCACCTGTTGCCGCTGTTTTTTTCTTTGTTAAGAAAAAAGATGGTTCTTTAAGACCTTGTCTGGATTTCAGGGAGCTGAACAGTATCACTATTCGTGATCCTTATCCGCTTCCTCTGATCCCGGACCTGTTTAACCAGGTTGTTGGGGCTAAAGTCTTTTCCAAATTAGACCTAAGAGGGGCATACAACCTGGTTAGGGTCAGAGAAGGAGACGAATGGAAGACGGCTTTCAATACCCCTGAGGGCCATTTTGAGAATTTGGTTATGCCTTTTGGTTTGATGAATGCCCCAGCCGTTTTTCAGCATTTCGTCAACAGCATTTTTTATAATTTAATGGGAAAATTTGTATTAGTGTATTTGGATGACATTTTGATTTTTTCTCCTGATTTCAAGACTCATAAGGAACACTTACGTCAGGTCTTGCTCATCCTGCGGGAGAATAAATTATACGCGAAACTGGAAAAATGTGTGTTTGCGGTTCCAGAAATCCAATTTCTGGGGTTTCTTGTCTCCGCTTCTGGTTTTCGCATGGACCCCGAGAAGGTCCGCGCTGTGCTTGAGTGGGAGCTTCCTGAGAATCAGAAGGCGCTGATGCGTTTTTTGGGCTTTGCCAATTATTACAGGAAATTTATTTTGAATTATTCCTCTGTTGTTAAACCACTCACTGATATGACCAGAAAGGGGGTAGATTTTTCTTCCTGGTCGGTAGAGGCGCGTAAGGCCTTTTCTAATATCAAGGAGAGTTTTACTTCCGCTCCCATCCTAGTACAACCTGATATTTCGTTACCCTTCATAGTTGAGGTTGATGCTTCTGAGGTAGGGGTGGGGGCGGTCTTGTCTCAGGGTTCCTCTCCTGCCAAATGGCAACCGTGTGTCTTTTTCTCAAAGAAACTCTCCTCCGCAGAGAGAAATTATGATGTGGGAGATAGGGAATTGTTGGCCATCAAGTTGGCTTTTGAAGAATGGCGCCATTGGCTAGAGGGAGCCAGACACCCTATTACCGTGTTTACTGACCATAAAAATCTGGCCTACTTGGAGTCAGCCAAGCGTCTGAACCCGAGACAGGCCAGATGGTCTTTGTTCTTTTCAAAGTTTAATTTTGTTGTTACGTTCCGCCCTGGGGTTAAGAATGTGAAGGCAGATGCCCTGTCACGTTGTTTTCCGGGAGGTGGGAATTTTGAAGACCCGGGTCCCATTTTGGCTGAAGGTGTGGTGGTCTCTGCTCTTTTTCCTGAATTGGAGGCAGAGGTGCAGGCAGCCCAGTCAGAAGCTCCTGATCTTTGTCCTCCTGGGAGGTTGTTTGTGCCTCTCGCTTTGAGACACAAGATTTTTAAAGAACACCACGACACGGTCCTTGCTGGGCACCCGGGGGCAAGAGCCACACTGGATTTCATCGCTCAGAGATTCTGGTGGCCTGCGCTTCGTAAGTCGGTTGAGGGTTTTGTGGCAGCTTGCGAGACTTGCGCTCGTGCCAAGGTCCCTCATTCACGGCCATCAGGTCCTCTCCTTCCTTTGCCCATTCCTTCCCGTCCTTGGACACATCTGTTCATGGACTTCATAACGGACTTGCCTCGTTCCTCGGGGAAGTCTGTGATTCTGGTGGTGGTGGACCGTTTTAGCAAAATGGTGCATTTTATCCCTTTTCCTGGTTTGCCCAATGCTAAGACGCTGGCGCAGGCATTTATTGACCACATTGTCAAATTGCATGGGATTCCTTCAGACATAGTCTCTGATAGGGGCACGCAGTTTGTTTCCAGATTCTGGAAGGCTTTCTGTTCTCGCTTGGGGGTTCGGTTGTCATTCTCTTCTGCTTTCCATCCGCAGTCGAATGGCCAGACAGAGCGCGTCAATCAGAATCTGGAGACATATCTGCGCTGTTTTGTGACGGAGAATCAGGAGGATTGGTGTTCTTTTTTGTCCCTTGCTGAGTTTGCTTTAAATAACCGTCGTCAGGAGTCCTCTGATAAGTCACCATTTTTTGGTGCATATGGGTTCCATCCGCAGTTTGGGACTTTCTCGGGAGAGGGCTCTTCTGGTTTGCCTGATGAGGACAGATTCTCCTCGTCTTTGTCATCTATTTGGCAAAAGATTCAGGATAATCTAAAGAGCATGAGTGAGAGATATAAGCGTGTGGCGGATAAGAGACGTGTGCCTGGTCCGGACCTGAATGTTGGTGATCTGCTGTGGTTGTCTACCAAGAATATCAAATTGAAGGTTCCCTCCTGGAAGTTGGGTCCTAGGTTTATTGGGCCTTACAAGATCCTGTCTGTCATCAATCCTGTTGCCTACCGTCTTGATCTTCCTCAGACTTGGAAGATCCATAATGTTTTTCATAAGTCCTTATTGAAACCTCATGTTCAACCTATTGTACCCTCGCCTTTGCCTCCTCCTCTGATTATGGTTGATGGAAATCTTGAATTTCAGGTCTCTAGGATTGTGGATTCTCGTCTTGTCCGCGGTTCCCTCCAGTACCTCGTTCATTGGGAGGGTTATGGTCCTGAGGAGAGGATGTGGGTCCCAGTGACGGACATTAAGGCCTCTCGTCTCATCAGGGCTTTCCATTGGTCCCATCCTGAGAAGGTGGGCTCTGAGTGTCCGGAGTCCACTCCTAGAGGGAGGGGTACTGTCACAGCCAGACAGCTGAGAAGCGCTCACAGGAGCTTCTCAGATCCTCCTCCTTGAATTTCTTTGTTTTGGTTTAGTTTCTCATCTCGTTAGTCTATCTCAGCTGTCATGCAGTTGGACTGATTGCTACCCTTTAAGTTCCTCCCCATAATGCAGTAGTGTGCGGCTGATACAACTTCCTGGAGTGTGTGTGCATGCTGTTCCCAGTTCTCAGTTCTCAGTTCCCAGTTCCCAGTCCTCAGTCGTCAGTCGTCTGCAAGATAAGTGCTGTTTATGTATTTATGATTTTGTCTTTTCTGGATCCAGGTGACCCTGACTCCCTCTGTGTCAGTGTAGGGAGCCGGTGGTCGTGTCCCTTCACTATTGTAGGGTCTTCAGGTAATAGATAGCCGAGGAACGTGGATATGCGGCCATCCACCTTTGGGGTGTTCGCATAGGCTGAGCAGTGAGGGAGAGCGGCAGGTCTATTGCAGGGGTCTCCCTTTGTTCCTTAGTTGTGGATCCAGAGAGACATTGTTTATATGGTATTGTCTTGTTTCCTGTACACCATCCGTGACACTCTAATGTTCCATTCAAACGCGATTACAACTTATAGTGGGAGACCAATTGGAAAGTTGACTAATGTGAACAATTGACTTAGAATTAACAAATAAGAATATAGAGCAGGATTCTCTTTATTGGTTGGTTAGGTTAAATCTGGACAGCTGTAAGTTAAAAGAGCAATGCCAGTAATTTAAGTTCAAATAATCGCATTGCGAATACAACTTAGAATTGCCAGGATTAACGCAGATATCAATCCAACCTATAGGTTGACTAAAAGTTGTAAAAATGCGAGAAAATTAACTAATATTGATCGCATTGCGTATCTAATTAACATCTCGGTATAGGCAAGTTTAGGATTGCTGGAAATAATTTAAGAAGATAGAGTAGTGTTATATTCATTCGTTCTCATCGTAATCGATAATTCTCCTATACCACTTTAATGAAAATCGCCCAAGTTGTAATCGCAAAGCGATAATAATTATAATTATTAATCGCATTGCGAATCCAACTATAATGCACTATTCATAGATATAGTCATATATCCGTTATATTCGGATTATATTATATTTATTATATTTATATTATATAATTATATATTATATTTATCTCCCTATAACATAGGGAGATAAATCGCCTTACTCGATAATTACGTAGTTGTCATTATCGCTTAATGCGATAGTAACTTTAATACGGTGTTATGCTAACTTTTGTGGAGCATTAAAACATAGGGAGATAAATCGCCTTACTCGATAATTACGTAGTTGTCATTATCGCTTAATGCGATAATAACTTAAATTGAGGAAGATGTAGAATACTTCGCTATCTTCATTGATGTAGATTCTACATGAACGAAGATAGCAAAGTATTCTACATGAACGAAGATAGCGAAGTATTCTACATCAACGAAGATAGCGAAGTATTCTACATCAACGAAGATAGCAAAGTATTCTAAATTGTACAATACTTCGCTATCTTCGTTGATGTAGAATAAAGAATACTTCGCTATCTTAAATCTTTTATTAATATAAAGACATAGAATATAGCGCTATATTTGAGTTAAATCTAGATCTACAAGATTAAAGATTAAAGAATAGGAAAGTTGCCTTATTATTAAGTTATAAGGCAATTAGAAGTTATAATTTATAACTTCTAATTCTAAGCTTAAAAATCGCAATATGTGAATTATTAAATCGCATATTAATCGCGATACATGCAAAAATGACGAATATTCGATTTAGACGAATATAAGACGAATATTCAAGCGAATATTCGCAAATATTCGCGAAATCGAATATGGCACCATCCGCTCAACACTAGTCATCACGTATGACTATCGGTCACCACTAATAGCGATATGAGAGACATTAACAGTTAAGCGATATGTGTAGGACATCCTGCAGCCATATGTGTTTTCTATCATGGCAGGGCTTCCAACTGGATTTTTAGCAGGATACTCTTCACCTACACACAGCATGGGTTTCCCAGGAATGTATCCATGAGATTTCAACAACTCCTTGCCCTCCCCAGTCGGCAGATTAAGGATTTATGTAAACAGCTATGAGTGTGTGGGTTATCCAGGCCCAGCTGCAACATCTGTGGGCAAAGTTGCTGCAGGATACCATATGGAACCCATATGCCTCCATGCTTAACAATATCTCATCTTGTATTCAGGCTAGAGGTAGCCCAAGAGGGTACTATATCCTCTTTTAAATAGTACAGTTTTCCCCAATAAACTTATCCTTTCACTTTAATGTTGGAATCACTTTCTCAAGTTTTGCTGTGTGACAGGGTGCATTATTCTAGTGGAGAGTTTCAGGTAGGTGGTCCTGTACATTTCACATGAATTCCAGAATGCATGGTCTCCCAGCAGCGCATTTGCCAAACTATCACCTGGTAAGGGTGTGGAAAGCACACACTATGTTGGGAAGATATTTGTTTGTTGTTGTGACCATAGGGCAGATGGGTACAGAGCAGCCATGAAATAAGTAGTGAATTGAGACTTAGCATAAAAAAGAGAGAGAGAGGCAGCTGTCTCTGCTTGCTAGCATGAGCACCCAGGTCAGATGATGGTGTGGTTAACAGAAAGAGCAGCAGGAGCACTGTGAAGAGACTTGTGGTCCATTAAATAAATGAGCTGGCACAGCAGTTTTCTGGTGCAGTGTGCAAGGCACCAAGAACAATAGAAAAATCCTAGAAACAGAGTTACTCAGAAACTGAAATCAACCTATGGTCTGCTGTGCCCATCCTTCCAATGTCGCAATACACAAACTGTCATTTTTCCATCTGAAGTAAAGATTGCTGCTGCCCATGTGCAATCCAGCCATTATGCTGCACCTGTTGACATGCCTTTTTCTCACAGTGCAAATTATTATTATGTATGCATCATGCAAGAAACACACACACACAGCCATGATGTAAAATAAATGTTATTCCTCAGACCAAGCCATCATTTTCCACTGCTTCATGGTCCATTTTGATGCTCTAGTCTAGTGTATATTGTAAGTGCTTTTGGTGGAGAGGGAGGCACTACTTTAAAACTTAAATTAGGATTATTTGTGAATCAAATTTATTCAAATTTATTACATCTGTATATTTTGTAAGATCATAACACTGATATGTCTTTTTTCCCTGTTTTTCCAAAATGCTTATTTTTTATGTGCACATATGGATTTAGAAAACATCTATAGAATTAATGTGCTGTCTTTCTATCGCCACTAACCACAGAATTAGAGCTGAATTTTGGAAAAAATGCACCATTTGTTTTTTGACAACAAGGCAATAATGGTCACTACGTGAGCAGTGACAAGGACTTCATGCTGGTGTGCTGATATGTGTGCCCCTATTGTGATAAGGAATGGAAATCTCCCACTATGCTAGGTATGGATTTCAAGAGTTTCTTTCCTGTTTAGAGGTGTGAAGGTGTATTGATCTTTGTGTGTACAAAGGATCAAAAGATCAATCAACCTAGTAATCAATGGACATGACAGCAAAGTGCAAACACTATAGAATATTTTTTATTTTCATTATATGTAGTAATTGAAGCAGCAGTACTTGTAGTAGTATTATTAGTAGTAGTAATAGCAATTCTGATAATATTAGAAGTAATAGTAATATTAGTTAGTAGTGTATCACAGTTTTATTCACGGTCTTATGGCTATCATTGCTGTTTGTTTGCTTTCTTAAGGCCCCATGCACACAAACTTATTTTCTTTCCATGTCCGTTAGTTTTTTGCAGACCGTATTCATTTCAATGGGTCCGCAAAAAAAACGGAGGTTACTCCGTTTGCATTCCGTCTCCGTATGTCCGTATTTCCGTTCCGCAAAATGTCCTATTATTGTCCGCATTACAGACAAGGATAGTACTGTTCTATTAGTATTTTTTGAGGATCCATTTTTTGCAGACCGCAAAATACATAAGGTCGTGTGCATGCAGCCTAAGTTTGTTCCAGCTGTCTTTTTGTAGTCAGACTACAAGCTGTAATCAGCCCTTCTCTTCGTCCTGCACTTGTGACCAGTGATGGCCAGTTCGCCATGTTCGCCTGCGAACACATGCGGGCTGCCATCTTAACTCACAAGTCCGGCGATGCACAGGTAAGCCCTTACCTGTGCATGTGCCGCAAGCCCGTCTGAAACAAATGCGGTCACCGGGAGCAAGCAGTTCCGAGAACAGCCCGATGAAGGCCCCTGGGGGCTGTTCTCGGAACTGCCTGCTCCCGCTGACCGCATTTTTTTCAGACTGGCTCGCAGCACAGGTAAGGGCTTACCAGTGCATCGCCAGACTTGTGAGTTAAGATGGCAGCCCGCATGTGTTCGCGGGCGAACACGGCGAAACTGGCCATCACTGCCTGTGACATGATCACTGAGATTGGCATCACTATGAAGTCCACCTAAGACACGGCACATTATACTGGCATGTAGCATATAGCAGCGTATTGTCAAAAAAAGGAAAACATAAATAAATAAATAAAAAATAATTTTATATATATATATATATATATATATATATATATTTGTGTAAGGGGCTTACGGTAGTACAGTGAAGAGCCCTGGGAAAGCAGGGAATAAGTGTAGTCGGTTGTGGTGTGCCGAAACCGAGGATGAGGTAGGCCTGAGAAAGAAGAGGGCCTACCCAAGGAAAAGATATGGAAGAAATGAGTTGTAAATGAGTGGAGTGGTGGGAGGGTCAAAGCTCAGACCTCAATGATGCAGGAGCCAGGTAAGGGGAGTGCCCTAAATAGGCTGGAGGCGGACCTCAGCCCCTCCCACAAATCCAGGCAATCTGCCTTAATACTTGTGTAAGGGGCTTACGGTAGTACAGTGAAGAGCCCTGGGAAAGCAGGGAATAAGTGTAGTCGGTTGTGGTGTGCCGAAACCGAGGATGAGGTAGGCCTGAGAAAGAAGAGGGCAAAAATGGAAATAACCAGTTTATTGTAGCCAATTGATGTATCAATGCTTAACCCGACATGTTTTGGAAAGCCACTCTTAAACTCTTGTGTTGGATTGGGGAATGTATTGCGCGTTAGCGGATGACTCCCAGCGCCCCAATCCCCTGATGCCATGAGTGAGGATGCTGGCACTGGAGGCCGTGGACGTGGCTCCAATGCGAAAGGAGTGCCCTGAGTAGTTGGCTGCGTTGAGGCCTAGTTGTGTGAGGGATGACCCGACATGGGTCATGAAGGTGGTGGTGGTGAGTACCGAACCATGTAGTTGAAGTAGCGGTTGAGAGGGTAGAACTTGTGACGCTGATTGTGAGCATCCAGGACCCTGACTGGACACCATCTGTTGTGCGTGGGGTAATATGAAATGTTGACGGGTGAGTGCTGACTATTCTTGGAGTGAGGTAAGGACAGGATGTAGTGAACCATGTGTTTTGACAAGTGGGAGACAAGAAGACAAGGTGAGGTTCGGGTCGAGGAGGCTGTAGTGAATTTCCCGGAACTCAGGAATCCGTAGAAGGTCAAGTAAATGCCATATTGATGATGGAGTTGGTATCTGTTTCCAGAGGCGTGGCGTCCAGTAAGTCGGATAATGCTTTGAAGATATGATTGATTATGGGTAGCCTCTGGGCTGGACGTGCAGGTTCCGTTTCCTGAATACCTCTGAGTATGGATTTGATCTGGTGCGAGGACATGAAGCTGATGTTATTGTGGTGTATGATTAGCATATGATGTTGAAATGCCAGTGAGATATGGTTTGATGGTGTTGTATGACATGAGTTTGAGGTGGCAAAAAGAAGCCAACCCCGGAAGAGACGTCATGACAAAAAGGGTGCGTGATGTTGTGTTCCAACAGGACCTGTTGAATAGTGTGAACGCTCTGTCGTATGTTCTATGTGTATCGTCTGATAGTGCTAAGCGGGACAAAGACTGGCTATGCCGCATGATGCCTTCTAATCCAGAATGAGCTGTTTGAAATGATGGAGTGATGGAGGCCGTGGGTAACGCTGATGGGAGAGCTTGATGAAATGCCTGAAATTTGACGCGAGACAGACTGTCAGCTGCCGTATTGCCCACCCCCGGGACATAGAAACAATGCAAGAAGAAAATATTGCAAGCGGCCAACCAAGGAAGTCTCCGCAGAAACCTCACGATTGTGAGAGATTTGGAACAATCCTGTTGATGAACTGGCAGGTCGTATGGTTGTCTGAATAGCACCGGAACGACATGTTGCCCATGAATGACCCCACGCTACGGCCGCCGCCACGATAGGGTAGATCTTGAAAAGCGCTGAGGCAGTGGAGAATCCTTCCAACCCCGGACCGCAGGAGGCCAGCCGCCCCACAGCCAATCGTTCCCAAAAATGGCCGCGAAGCCTGTGGTAGATGCGGCATCTGACCAGATAGAGGGGGAAGAGTCCGACGGCTGAGGGAGAAACAAGCTCCCGCCATTCCAGGTGGACAGAAATCTCCCCCACATGCCCAGACCTGCCTGCAGCGTGGGCATCCAGGGACAACCTGTGCGAGTCGTGTAGGAAAAGGGGAGAGGTGCAGGAGCCGTGATATAAATGAGCGACACTGAGGTGGATGCGCATGGCAAAGATCAGGGAGCCCAGCAGGGACTGCAGTTCTTTGCGGTTGCCGGTGCTGAGTTGAAGGTAGTTGCCTATGTGGGCGAGAATGTCCTGGATCTTCCCGGATGGCAAACTGGCTGAATCCAACTGGGTACCCAGGAAAGGTGATGACCGTGTCTGGCCCTTCTGTCTTCTTGGTGGCGATGGGTACCCCCGGTTCCTCCTCCGGTATTATGTGCGTCGGGCTGACTTCCTGGTCCTCCAGGCTAACGGTCGACGTGATCACTGGCAATCCGGCCGGTGACGCTGCCGGTGGTGGCCCCGCCAAGGAGAGGGTCGCAGTGACCGATTCCAGCCTCTCCAACCTGGCGTTGACTTTAGACATGGATGACATTTAGGGAGGACAGCATGGTATGTATATCCCCTGTGCTGGACTGGCTAGGTCCTCCCCTGCCTCCCTGTTATCGATTGGCGTGCGCAGCAGCTGGAAAAGCTCTGCTTCCCTCGCCGTGTCGGGGAAGGGAACATGCCGTCACCTTGACTCCGTCGTTATGCGCGGGATTGCCCAGGATCTGATGGGTGCTGGACTGGCTAGACCGTCTCCCTGGGTAGCAGTGACGGATCTAGCAGGGGTGCCAGGTAGGGAGAAGTTCTCTTTCCCTTCCAGAGACATAGTAAAACAAAACAGTTGATTAGCTTGGGGAAACACAGGATCGTGCTGGCTAGCTAGGCCGGACAGCGAAAAAATTATACTTGCATGGTGACAGATGAGGCCCTGCTAATTGCCAAGCGGCTTGAGAGGCTCTACCTATGATTTGGCGCGAGGGGTTAATGAGGCCACTTGTGGTAGTGGCAGGAGCGTTGGCCTCTCGGTGACTGTAAGACAGGACTAGGGGAAGGGAGTGACAGGTGAGGCCCTCTCTATGCAACACGCGAGGCGGCTTACTAACGAGGTGGCGCGTTGGGCGGGTGCCTCTGTACGTTTGAGGCGGGGTGTCGGCCTCGCGGGACCACTAACTGCTGGCGAAGCCAAGAAGGGGGTAACCTAGTGGGATGATGGTGCCCCTAAAGCCAGCACGCTGACCCTAACGGGATTATTCGAAATGTAAGGAAGACTTTTGTTAATGAGCAGGTGAACGTACCTGGTGGTAAGAAAAATTCTCCGGATACATGGTAGTGCAAAATACAATATAGGTTGACCGCCTGAAAAAAGAAAGGGGGAGGGTAGACATAAAATAGTGTGATGAAATGTGCAAATGCATATGGTACATATACACGACCGGGAGGATCATGGCGGTTGTTCATGAAACGACAGCTTGCGCCTGGTGTGAAAAGAGACCAGTGCGTGCCGTGTGGCCATGCCCAGGCGGAAAGCGCGTGCCGGCAATTTAATGGAATATTTGGACCGTGTCCCTGCAATTTCCACCTATTTATTGATTATGATGAAACAATTATAATATATATTTATTTATTATTATTTTATTTTTATTTTTTTTCCGGATGACCAGACGATGACTCCTCCCCCCAGTGCTTCCATTATTAAATTTTTATTTATTTATTTTTTAAGCTGATGACCTATCCAAAGGGTAGATCATTGTTAGCAAAAGGTGAAGAACCCTTTTGAGACAGTCTCTTTGCAGCTGAGTGTGTGTATGGGAAGTTATGCCCTTTCAGCCAGAAGAGCATTTATAAGATCATGCATTGATTTTGGACAAGAGGGCCTGGCTTATAATCTTCATGTTTATTCCAAAAGGTGCTTGATGGCGTTTTTTTTTTTTTTTTTTTTAAATTTATTTTTCTTTTCTTTGTGTGGGCTGCTGGGGTGTTATGACTGTAAGGGGCGTGCTGGAAGGCTCCCCTGCCGTCCGACGGCGCCCCCCCGCAACAGAAGCGGCGCGCACGGCCGCCGGGACACCGCGCACGCGCCGACGGAATCGCCGCGCATGCGCAGAACCCCGGCCGCGCATGCGCAGACCAGGCACCAGGACGCGGCCGGGCGCCATCGGCCGCGCGGCAGGAGGAGCGGTAACCAGGCAGGAGGTGGTGGGGAGGGGATGTCAGGGCAGCGGTAAGCCCAGTGGAGGTGAAATGAATGGGGGGGGGGGGTGCAGGTTGCACCGCCGCTGCCCCCGTGACAGCGCACCTAAATGACCGGGGGGGGGGGGGGACGACCATGAACGTTGTTGGTGAAGTGAAAATGAATCATGTGGAACATGCTTGGAGGATTATGTGACTGTTTGTAAGGAGTGACATTTTGGAGCATAGGAAAAATGAAAGCCATTTATTTTTGAACCCATTCGTCCGGAGTCCCACCACGGCCGCCGGGACACCGCGCATGCGCCGATGAAATCGCCGCGCATGCGCAGAACCCCGGCCGCGCATGTGCAGACCAGGCCCCAGGACGCGGCCGGGCGCCATCGGCCGCGCGGCAGGAGGAGTGGCAAACAGGCAGGAGGCGGTGGGGAGGGGATGTCCGCGCCGCGGCAAGCCCAGTGAAGTTTGAAATGAATGGGGGTGTGCCGGGTGTACCGCAGCTGGCCCCTGTGCTGTGTACCTGGAAAACGAGGAGGGTAGGGGAGGGGAGGGGAGGGGAGGGGGGGGGGGGGGGGGAGGGCATGAATGTTGGATGTTTGAGGGGTGAAAACCCAGAAATGGGGAATGGGGCTAGAACCATCAGGGGGCTGACCGGAGTGACGGTCCTGTGGGGAGACGCCAGAATATGCATGAGCAATGAGCTGCCGGTGATTGCTGCGAGCAGCCGTGACATTGATGCAGTGTGTGTGAAAAGAACCATGGAAAAAAAAGGGGGGGGGGATTTAATCCACGAACCATTGGTCGCATGCTGCCAGAGCTGTTGACCGGAATGGTGGTGCGGTTTGTGAATGAATATGCATGAAACAGGTGTGACAGAAATGAATGCTGGTGACTTGCATGAAAACCGTGACATTGGTGCGCATTGATGAAGTGAGATGAACCGGTACAGGGGCAACCGTGAGGCCCTGCTGTACCATATGAAATAACTCATACGCATTTGTGCTCCTGCAGCCGTGCACATGAACATGAGGGGGGGGGGGGCATGAATGTGGATGATTGTGGGGTGATATGGACTGAAAAAGAAATGGGGAACGAGCCTGGACCCCAGGGGTGCTGACCGCAGTGTTGTGCCTGTGGGAAGATTGCTGAACGAGACATGACAAAATGAGATACTGGTGACTGTGAGAAAGCCGTGACATTAGCGCAGCGTCTATGAAATGAAATGAAACTGAAATGGGGGATTAGGCCAGAAACCATGCCGCATGCTGCAGAGGTGTTGACCGGAATGGTAGCCCGGTGTGGACAAATTGCGCATGAACAAGGTGTGACAGAAATGAATACTGGTGACTTGTATGAGAAAACCGTGACATTGGTGCAGCGTATGATGAAATGAAATGAACCGGTACAGGGGCAACCGTGAGGCCCCGGCTGTACCGTATGGATGACTCAGAAACCACTGCCTGCATGCCGCAGGGGTGTTGACCGGAGTGGTGATACGGTGTAGATAAATTTATGCATGAACGAGACATGACAGAAATGAAATGCTGGTGACCTGGGCGAGAAAGCTGTGACATTAGTGCAGCATTCGGTGAAATGAAATGAACAGAAATGGGGGATTGCCCAGGAAACGACTGCATGCTTGCCGCAGGGGTGCTGACTGGAATAATGGTACCATGTAGACAAATTGTGCATGAACAAGGCGTGACAGAAATGAAATACTGGTGACTTGTATGAGAAAACAGTGACATTGGTGCAGCGTTTGGTGAAATGAATTGAACCGGTACAGGGGGCAACCGTGAGGCCCCGGCTGTACCGTATGGATGACTCGCAGTTTAACAGGCAAACGTGACCCACAGTGAACCTGAGTAAAGCCGGAAAAATAGAACCGAAATGCTCCAAATCCAGAACCGATGGCAACGAAAAACTCCCAGGAATTCAGTGACTCGCAGGCAACTCTCCAGACACTCCACAAGCGACCTCCTCTGTCAAAAGCTCAGACCTCAATGATGCAGGAGCCAGGTAAGGGGAGTGCCCTAAATAGGCTGGAGGCGGACCTCAGCCCCTCCCACAAATCCAGGCAATCTGCCTTAATACATATAAAATGTAATAAAAGTCCTTTATTGAGAAAGTTAATAAAAAGTAAACTTATTTTAAGGCATATACAGTACAGACCAAAAGTTTGGACACACCTTCTCATTCAAAGAGTTTTCTTTATTTTCATGACTATGAAAATTGTAGATTCACACTGAAGGCATCAAAACTATGAATTAAAACATGTGGAATTATATACATAAACAACTGAAAATATGTCATATTCTAGGTTCTTCAAAGTAGCCACCTTTTGCTTTGTTTACTTTTTTGCACACTCTTGGCATTCTCTTGATGAGCTTCAAGAGGTAGTCCCCTGAAATGGTTTTCACTTCACAGGTGTGCCCTGTCAGGTTTAATAAGTGGGATTTCTTGCCTTATGAATGGGGTTGGGACCATCAGTTGCGTTGAGGAGAAGTCAGGTGGATACACAGCTGATAGTCCTACTGAATAGACTGTTAGAATTTGTATTATGGCAAGAAAAAAGCAGCTAAGTAAAGAAAAACGAGTGGCCATCATTACTTTAAGAAATGAATGTCAGTCAGTCAGTCGAAAAATTGGAAAAACTTTGAAAGTAAGGGATATTTGACCATGAAGGAGAGTGATGGGGTGCTGCGCCAGATGACCTGGCCTCCACAGTCACCGGACCTGAACCCAATCGAGATGGTTTGGGGTGAGCTGGACCGCAGAGTGAAGGCAAAAGGGCCAACAAGTGCTAAGCATCTCTGGGAACTCCTTCAAGACTGTTGGAAGACCATTTCAGGGGACTACCTCTTGAAGCTCATCAAGAGAATGCCAAGAGTGTGCAAAGCAGTAATCAAAGCAAAAGGTGGCTACTTTGAAGAACCTAGAATATGACATATTTTCAGTTGTTTCACACTTGTTTGTTATGTATATAATTCCACATGTGTTAATTCATAGTTTTGATGCCTTCATAGTCATGAAATCGAAGAAAACTCTTTGAATGAGAAGGTGTGTCCAAACTTTTGGTCTGTACTGTATATGCCAAATAACAAAACATCCAGCAATTTTGGGTCCCCATTAGTGTGGATCGAGCACCAAAGTGCTCGTGTGCTCTGGCCGAACACATCGGTATGCTTGTGTGTTCTACCGAGCAAACGAGCACAATGGAAGTCAATGGGAGAACCCCAGGCACCCCCTGCTCGGAAGAGGAGAGTGTGTCTGGTTCGCAAAAAAGGTTAGAAATTGACGGAAACCCCATCAAAATGGTTTGGAAACAGCATTAAGAGGATAGCTGGATGCGTCTTGGACACCTATTATCTACGACATACAATAGACAACCACACAAAGGCTATATGCCAAAAGCCAAGTATATGCAAGCCATCAATCTATCCATGAGACAGATGACAGGCTTAGTCAGCATACCTTACAAATGGCAGCCTTGTGCACTATGAGACATTCCAAACCAGCTCTCATTTGACTGAGAGCCAGTAAGCCTCAAAGTTAGTTCAGTTCTGTTGGATGGCTTGGGTGGACCTGCGCACCTAGATCAATATCATTAGGGAGACAAAAAGTTTTCTGATTGTCCTAACATAATATTCAATAACCTTTCTATACAGTTTTGTCATGTAAAAACTCAACATGGGCATATGGGAAAGACATGCAAATTAGCAGAATCTGCATGGAAAATGTGCGATCTACACTACTCATGAACAGTGTCATCTATTGGTTTCATAGTCTTATGACAAGAGTAATAGTATTGTCATAAGACAATGAAACCAATAGATGGCGCTGTTCATGAGTTACTTCAGTTCTGTTGGATGGCTTGGGTGGACCTGCGCACCTAGATCAATATCATTAGGGAGACAAAAAGTTTTCTGATTGTCCTAACATAATATTCAATAACCTTTCTATACAGTTTTGTCATGTAAAAACTCAACATGGGCATATGGGAAAGACATGCAAATTAGCAGAATCTGCATGGAAAATGTGCGATCTACACTACTCATGAACAGTGTCATCTATTGGTTTCATAGTCTTATGACAAGATTATTAGTGTAGCCATTTGCATGAAAAATTCACGATAAAAATTTGATTAGAATATTCGCGATCTACACTACTCATGAACAGCGCCAGCTATTGGATTTATAGTATTGTTATAAGACTATGAAACCAATAGATGGATCTGTTCATGAGTCATTACAAGCAGGGCAATAGTTCTCAGATACACCCTAGCAAGCTTATAATACCGCAGATAAAGTGCTGGAAAATGTGTGAATGATAGCAGCAATCCGATATACACCTCAGTGTTAGCGCAGGCTATTATAGGCTGAGTGCTACACGGTGTGTGGACTCTGTTGAGCAGTGTGCCCCACTTACTAGCGCCCCAACAAGATAAACAATGCCATGTATTGGTTTCATAGTCTTATGACAAGAATAATAGTATTATCATAAGACTATGAAACCAATAGATGGCGCTGTTCATGATTCATGAACAACGCCATCTATTGGTTTCATAGTCTTATGACAATACTATTACTCTTGTCATAAGACTATAAAACCAATAGATGGTGCTGTTCATGATTAGTGTAGATCGCAAATTTTCCATGCAAATGGTTTTCATCTGAAAAACAAGGCAGATTCTGCTCATTTGCATGTCTTTCCCATATGCCCATGTTTATGCAAATGAGCTTGAGTTTTTACATGACAAAACTGTATAGAAAGGTTATTGAATATTATGTTAGGACAATCAGAAAACATTTTGTCTTTCTAATGATATTGATCTAGGTGCGCAGGTCCACCCAAGCCATCCAACAGATGTGAAGTGACTTTGAGGCTTACTGGCTCTTAGTCAGATGAGAACTGGTTTGGAATGTCTCATAGTGCAATTGGAATGTCTCATAGGCTGCCATTGCAAGGTATGCTGACTAAGCCTGTCATCTGTCTCATGGATAGATTGATGGCTTGCATATAGCCTTTGTGTGGTTGTCTATTGTATGTTGTAGATAATAGGAGTCAAAAATGCATCCAGCCATCCTCTTAATGCTGTTTCCAAACCATTTTGATGGGCTTTGCATCAATTTCTAACGTTTTTTTGTGAACCAGACACCTTTTCTTCTTCCGAGCAGGGGGTGCCTGGTTTGATGCTCGGGTCTCCCATTGACTTTCATTGTATTAAATTGTACTCGAGCACCCGCAGTTTTCGGCCGAGCACTCAGATGTGCCAAGCATAGCGATGCTCGAGCTGAACAGCAGTTCGGCCGAGTATGCTCGCTCAACTCTAGTCCCCATAACATACATTATAAATACTGAATCAAACACAACAAAACCCAAACACTCTATAAACACAAAATGTATGAACTAATGCTATACTCACTATGTGTATATAAATAAATGTGAGGTGGGGAACCCATGCTAAATGCTACCTCTTTTGGTGCCAGCAGACCTTCAATGAATACAATGAGCGGGTGTTAGCTTTATGCTATACTAATTAACCTGTGTTATCAATTTTCACTCCCCGTCTTCTTGCAGTCATAGCGTTTTTATTTTATTAACATAGCTGTATGAAGATTTTTTTTTTTTTTATGGGACAAGTTGTACTTTCTAATGGCACATTTAATATTGCATAGGATGTAGTGAAAAAGTGGGGGTGGGGGGAAATATGTAATTCCGCCACAGTTTTTTTTTTACAAAGTAATTTTAGTGAACAGCAAACTAAGCTGTATAAACCAGTGTCAGGCAGCTGCTGCCAAGGCCAATAATATAATGGATTGCATCAAAAGGGGGATAGTTGCCTGTGATGCGAACATAGTCCTACCACTTTACAAATCACTAGTCAGACCACACATAGAGTACTGTGTACAGTTCTGGGCTCCTGTGAACAAGTCAGACATAGCAGAGCTGGAGAGGGTCCAGAGGAGGGCAACTAAAGTAACAACTGTAATGGGGCAACTTCAGTACCCTGAAAGATTATCCCAAGGAAAGAAGGATTGTACACAAACATAGAAAAGGATTCTTTACGGTAAGAGCAGTGAGACTATGGAACTCTCTGCCTGAGGAGGTAGTGATGGTGAGTTCACTAAAAGAGTTCAAGAGGGGCCTGGATGTATTTCTGGAGTGTAATAATATTACATGTTATACAGTAGTTACTAGAGATGGGTTGTTGATCCATGGAGTTATTCTGATTGCCTGGATCAACTTGCAGGATAACAGGCTGAACTGGATGGACAGATGTATATATTTTTTGCCTTATAAACTATGTTACTATGTTACTAGATTTCACTATGCGGTAAAACTAACCTGTTACTTTAATTCTCTTGGCCAGTACAGTGATGCCACATTTGTATAATTTTACTTATCTTGTTCATAATAATGAAAAAAAAATTTGGGAAAATGTTTTTTCTTTTCATTGCCATATTCTGACCCCCATAACTTTTTCTATACTTATGTCTATGGAGCTGTTTGTGGGACAATCTGTAGTTTTTATTGATATCATTTTGGGGTGTTATGACTTTTTGATCACTTTTGATGAAAAAATTGTGATACAGCCGTTTTGATTTTTTTCCCTTACGTCTTTTAGCACATGGGATATTTATTTTTGTATTTTAATAGCACAGGCGTTTTAGGATGCGGTTGATGGCTATGATGTTTAAATGTTTTGATTTGACCATGGCATCTGAGGGGTAAAATGTCTGTGATAGATATTACTGCCTAGCATGAACATTAGCCCCAGATGTCTGCTGTGCTATGCGGGATCTATCTTTAAAGAGGTTGTTCAGGCTTTTTCAATTGATGACCTGTCCTCAGGATAGGTCATCAATATCAGCTTGGCGTGGGGTCCAACACCCAGCACCCCCGACGATCAGCTGTTTAAGGAGAGGGAGCGCACAGTCTATGGGACAGCAGATGATTAAGAAAGACTCCCAGCAGCTGTGTCTTGATGCAGATAAACTACTTTATTCCATAGACGGAAATGGTCCTATAACCAGGACGCGTTTCGGCGATGTGCCTTCATCAACAGGTACATCCAAGTGTGATAAGAACAAGATATATATACAAAAGATACCGCCCACAGGGACGGAAGGCCCATCCCACAAGGGGAGTGGCCACAAAGGGATATAAAACATCAATATAAATCAGCATACTACAATAGTAAACAAACAAAAAGCACTATGATAGAAAGACTATCTTACATGTTGTAGACTAATCCCATGATAGATAATTAGATAGTTGACGTCTGAAAAAAATAAACAATAGATCAATTATAATCAATAAAAAGTAAAACTTTTTTACGTGTTACAGGTGCATAACCTCATATTCCCTATTCAGGCCTCTTGGGTGCAATGTATCCAACGTGTGGATCCAGTAGGCTTCTCTCCGTAGGAGAATTTTCTTGATATCCCCCCCCCCCCCCCTACATGGTCTAATTACCTGTTCCAAAACCTGAAACTTCAGCTGGGCTATGGAATGTCTACATTTCTCAAAGTGGCTTGGTATAGGTAACAACAATTTTTTTTGTTCTGATGGTTGACTTGTGCTTATTAATTCTGTCTCTCACTGCCTGCATTGTCTCTCCAATGTACAGCAGACCACAAGGGCATTTGATGAGATAGATAACGTTGGAAGACTCGCATGTAAAGAAACCCTTTACTTCAAATGAACGTCCAGTATGTGGATGATAGAATGTAGAGCCCTTTATGATGTGCGAACATTGGAGACAATGCAGGGAAACATGCCTTTACGTAGTGTTGACAGTACACTCTGGCGTGATAAGCATTTGGTACCTCCTATATCTGCGTTAACTAGCATGTCCCTATAACTAGGGTTCTTTCTATTGCAGATCAGAGGTGGACTTTTAAATTCCAAAACCTCTGGATAGGCCTTACCCAACAGGTGCCAATGTTTTCTGACAATATTGTCAATCTGTGTGTTAAAAGGATGAAATTTGTGTATGAATGCTACCCTAGCGGTGTCCCTCTTATTAGGGTTGATTCTCACAATAGATTGGTCAACACCACTACTAGCTAGTATGTTTGAGGGATATCCTCGTTCCTTGAATCTGGTAGTCATTTCCTCAAGCCTCTGGTTCTGTATGGATGGGACAGCAGAAGCGGGCAGGAAGAGAGAAGGGAGACGGCACGTGCGCACTGTGCACACCCTCTCCTCAAACAGCTGATTGATCTGATATTGATGACCTATCTTGAGGATAGCTCATCAATAGAAAAAGCCCGGACAACCCCTTTAAAGACACGACATGTGATGTACTATTACATCACATATCAGGAAGGGATTAAAATTAGGCTGTGGGAAACATGGGTTAGTCAGAGGTGCACAACAAAAATAGAGACCGCGACACCTTCAAATGCACATTGCAAAGACAGAAAATAAAATTAGTTACCACATCCTAATGTGCAGTTGCATGCCGCCATGGCTGAAAATACAAAATCAAACACAAATGCAACAGTGCTCTGTAAAAATAGAATATGTGAACTTATTTTATACTTGCTATTTGAATAAGCTTGAGGTACTTAACATATTTTGACCAAAATCATTTGTGCATGGGAACCCATGCTAAATTCTAACTCCAATATATATATAAATACTGTATATTGCAGGTCAGCGATGTGTGATGAAAAAAAAAGAGAAAAAACATGGTGGAATAGTGTTTCATCCCTCCAAAATTAAATGAATAAAAGTTCAGCACAAAATTATATGTATCCCAAAATCGTACATGTAGAAACTTTGGGGGCCATTTATTAAGATCAGCATTTAAAATGCTGGTCTTAATAGCCCCTATATCTGGTGGTGAATCTGCCACAGTTATGAAGGTGCAGGCCTCTACATAACTTCAGCGCATCCAGCGCCAGTCTAAATGTAAGCTAGCTTCCTTGCTGGCTTACATTTAGACCATTTTCTACGCCTACAACAGGCATCTTCCCCACCCATGCCACTCCAGCTTTTTTAGACCTGGCGTAAGAGGGGAGAAGTCGTAGATTGCAGTTCAAATAACCTTTGTGCCTCAATAGTGTATTTATAGATAATAAATGACCACCTATGTGTCCTACAAAAAACTTAACTTCACATTGTTGCATTGATGGACAACTTTTTGTGTTGTCCTAAAGACCAGAAATGGCCCGGGTTAATCTAGAGCAGACCATATTATTAATATATTTTTTCTTGTTCTGCTGGCCCTTTTACAAGCCAAATGGAGTTGACTTTATATTATGACAACTGTTTATAGATGGGTGTAAAATAGCTAACCTGACTACTGACCCAATCACCCACCAACCCCAGTAAACCAGCTGAAACAGACCTTACATTTCCACTGCAAACATCTACTGCAGGAAATGTACAGTATTATTAAGGGGCAGTTACACACGCAGATGAGCAGCAGATTGTTGAGAAGGAAGTGCTCCTTCCTGACAGTCAGCTTCTCATTCATGGAGGAGACCACTGCATTTATGTATATATGTAATGCACTTTGCTCTGGTGCTGTATTTATGTACTGAGGTTAATTCTAGTACGGTATGTATCATATAAACTTCTGGTGCTGCATTTGACTAATGGACTTGGTTTTGGTGCTATATTGCCTTCATGGGCTTGGTTGTGGTTCTGTATTTATGTACTATGATTAGTTCCAATGTTGTCATTTTGTAGTGATCTCAGTTCTGGCACTGTATTTGTTTGTTTAACTTGGCTCTGACGCTATACTTTGATCACCCCCTGAGCCCACCTGCAGCTCTGTTTATTCATAAATGTAGCAATCACTTTCACAGTATTGCGGTCACTTGTCCTCATACAGTTGCATTGTTTCTGGGCAGCACATCACTGTTTAGACGGCAAGATCTGCTTCCCCAAAACGATAATTTACGGTAGATGCTTGCACTAATGATAGTTTCACCCAATGGACAAGTGTTTTGGTCGTTCATCGGGTGATCTGTAGTACCTTTTCACGGGAAGATTGTCAGGAACGAGCGTTCCCAGGAATGTTTATTCCTGATAATCTGCCCAATTATTTATATGTGTAAATCCACCTTTAGACACTCATTCCAATGAATGGCCTACCATGTGGTACGTGGATGAATCAGATCTAATAGAGCCTGGGTGCTTTTAGATAGGCTATTTATTTGCCTCTGATAAGCAGTTGAAAACATTCCAGCAGGTTAAGTGAGTGCACCAAGATATGATTTTATCTCAAGACATCTAAAAAAATGCATAGAGACAATTTGCTTGCCCTGGAGCATATTGTGGCTACAGTTATTTAAAAAAAAAAAAGCATGCTCAAAAACTTGAGCCTACAACTGATGTTCTTAGTCATGACAAATAAGAATGTGTGAGAACGAGAGAATGTGTTTTGTTTTATTGGATCCATGTTTGTAAGAAATGGTACCCAAAATCTACTGCAGAATTTTATTATAACATGCCATTTATTAAAAAGATATACTATATTAAACATGACTTTCCTAGGATTTTTAACAGGACACATACTTCTGGTTATTAAACCTTTAAACCCCTTCAGTTAAAGAGAAACAAATCACATTAACTGGGAAAGAACATAATTGATATGTTGCTCTCCTTTTCAACATTTTAGCTGAAGATTCTCTGAATCTAGGTATCCTTTTCTGCTATCCAAGATGGCCGCAACACTTCTCAGACTGCCTGAATTTGATAGCCCAAGGCACTTGCAACTAAAAAGATGAAAAAGAGGGCAACAGGTAAGTGTTCTGTTCATTCCCCAGTTAAAGAACCACTCCCATGATTTTTTTTTTAAGACTTGCATTTCAAATAGATATTAAACTTCCTTTACTAATAATGTTACAATTTTAGATACTTAGTTTATACAGAAAGTCACATCTTCATTTTCCGTTACCACATCATGTGACTTAGGCTACTTTCACACTTGCGTTGTTGTTTTTCGGTATTGAGATCCGTCAGAGGATCTCAATACCGGAAAAAAATGTTTCCGTTTAGTCCTCGTGCATTCTGAATGGAAAGAGATCCATTCAGGATGTCAGGATGTTTTCAATTCTGGCCGCATTCTGTTTTGTTACCAGACACGAAATCGCTGCAAGTTGCGGTTTTGTGTTAGGTCATAAAAATGGAAAAAAAAACGGATCTGGCACTGAAAACAATTTAAGTCAAAGGTGACAGATGTGTTTTTCTTATGAACCTAAAAAAAATGGATCCGTCATCCATTAACTGGATCCGTTTTCTTCTGTTTTGATTCCACACACCCTCATCCTAATGGAACGTATGCATCCTGGTGTGCGAAATCAAAATGGATGCATTTAAGTCCGGTACTGAGATCCTCTGCCAGATCTCAATACCGGGATTAACAGCGCAAGTGTGAAAGTAGCCTTAGATAGGACTAATCATTCTGGTCTTATACTTATGTCTTCCTCAGGAAGCCAGCTTCTTGTCTTTCTGTACAGATTTAAACTACATGCAGGTACTGAAGGAAGATTGTCATCTGCTGTATCTCTTCCCCTCAGCAGCTCTTCATTCCTCCCACTATAGCCACCTCCTCCACACCAGCATATAATGCTTAAAATCACTAAGCTGCAAGGTGATGTATCCAGATCAAGTCACATAGGTTACACTTTGAAGATAAATGAAACAACAAGCAAATGCATAGATCTATGTTAGCTATTCTAAAAGCTCCTTTTTATTAGAACATTTTCTAATTAAAGGCTATGTACACCTTTGGAGGCATTTTTTTTTATATTGCATTGTACTCATTTTGAGATGAAAATCATTTTTTCAATTGGTCTTTATAAAACATTTTGAACCACTGTGTTTGTGCAGCCTTGAGATTTGGTAAGCGAGCATGGTACTTGCTGTACTCACTTACATAGCTTGTTCTCGTGAGATTTAACAAATGTCACGAGAACAGCTCTCCTAGCTTGGCTGTGAATGGAGGAGCCGATCATGAAAAAAAAATTGTGAGATGGCATCTACTGAACATGGACTACAGTATGAGGTATTGATTTTATACTTCCATCAACAGTGAAGAAGCAAGATGGAGGAGCAGCAAGCTTGATTTGCAGACCAAGTCTTGAAGACCACTGCCCCTTTTACTTCAAATAGGCCATTTGGATACAGAATAAAGAGGTTTAGCAGCAAAATTATCCATCAGACGAACTACCAAAAAAAATCATTGGGGCCTGATGACCAGCATTTTGGTGGTGACAGGTTCCCTTCAAATATAAACTCACATAAAGCATCTGTTATTCAGCAGACCTATTACAGTAAAAATTCTAAAAGGATAATACATCTATTTAGACCCATAGTTAGACACATCAGCTCTGTCATTTGTAAACGCAACACTTAATTGGGGAGGTTTATCTTCTCATTCACCAATTTCATGAAGTAAAGAAGTCATAAGCCTCAAGTCTGCAACTTTTTAAAGTAATTTAAATGCCAAATGTGACTAAATTTGCTTTGCTGTCCTGCACTGTGCCCTAAGGCCCTGCACTAAGCCTAACATAGTGTATACATATGCTTTTTCCTTTCAGACAGGAGGTAGAATGAAATGGCATCTGTTTTCCAGTTTCTTAGGTTTTTGTGAAGCTATTAGACAGACTTCCAGTTACCATTTAGGAGAAATCAATATCTATCTTGAATGTGGAGTCTCCAGACATAGCTTTTTTGTTACGTGGGATTATCTGTTGTAAGCAAAAGCTATTTGGAAGTTACTTGCAAGGACAGATGTTTGTGTCAGGGACAGAGAAGGTTAGAGGGAACCAGAGTAACACAGTAAAATAAAAAATGGAAAGAAAGTCATTGGCCCGCATTTACTAATGTGAGTGACCTAGATTCTGGTGTAAATTGCACCAAAATATGGTGCAGTTTGGCACCTCTAGGTTTAGAGATTTTATCTACGCCTAGCTCAACATAGGAGGTGGCTTAATGGGAGAGGGGTATGGATTAATAGGGAAAGGGTGGGGCCGAATGTGATATATAGCACCAAAATTGTGCCACTGATATCAATGCTCTCAAACAGAGCTTTTAGTTTGTCTTTCTGCTCCAAATTATTAGGATCCTAGGATATTAACATGCATGGAAGAAACAACACTGAGACCAGCCATGGGAGAGGGGAGAGGAGCCATATGCAGACTCCCCCAATTGGACAATAAGATAAAATATATCTGCATGCTCTCATACATTGGAAGCAACTGCAAAACATATCCATGTTGGGGCACAAGCCTTGGTTTCTTTGTCCTTGCTTGCAGATGTGCCAGGGTGTTGTTTTGGGCCTTGAGGCAGGATGTGGATGATATCCACTTCTATAACAGCCCCAGTTGGATCTCATTCTTTCCCTATGTCCCTAACACATCTGTCCACAATGCTCCGGATCCTCTTTACGAGCTTCCATGACAACCCATCCCTACTAGATGGTCTCCCATGACATTGGACTTGAGCATTAGGAAGTCAGATGTCTATCCCTATCTAATCTATCTTAGCGGGCATGGTGTTATACTTAGGGAAAGGGCAAAGACGGCACATGGGTCCCATCGTCAAGGTCCTCATAAGGTTCAATCATCATTATCTCTGGGACAGATTCTTCCACTGCCTTTTGCAGGAGCCTTCTGGCACAAGGAATAACATAGCAAACAATTAGGGTAAGTAGTATCAATACAATCGCGATATCAATTCCAATCTGAGTTAAAAATTGCTTCCAATTCTTAAACCAGTGGAACCAGTTGTCCCAGGGATCTTATCTACCCTAATTCCTTTTAAGGTACTCTGATAGGGAGGTGAGACCCTTCAGGACATTCATCACTTGACCATCAGGTCCCAAGTTATCAGGCATTACCGTGCAACAGGTGTCACCAATCATTTTACATACACCTCCTTTCTCAGCAAGCAGCATGTCCAGGGCCATTCTATTTTGGAATGCCATAACACTGGTGGGACCTAACTGTTCGACAATTCCCTGTAGGGAGTCACGTGTGTAATTTACAAATCTCTGTTGATTATAATAGATGTAATTGATCCAATCCACATTCTTGTTTATAGTAATTATAGAAATGAGGGATTCAAACCCTCCTGCCACTTGGTCTCTAGCTTTGAATTCATTAGGGACCCCTCTTAGCACTCCTATAGCATCTATGTACACATGGGAGTCAAGACTCCTCCCTAGGGCCACTTCCTGTTTGGTTCTTCCCTTGGGAGATTCAGACTGATCTACAGGGTTATCAGTGGGCATTCTGAGGTACATTAGGGTATTTTCCCAATCTGGAGGGTTGAAGATGTGGAAGGGCATTAGTATGAGTGCCAGGTGCACTGACTGTACCAAATAACCTCTATTTTTGCTCTTTACTTCATGTCAGCACACAGCCACACTACATCTCCTAGTGCTTGGGTCTAAATCATTAGATATGTAAGATACTCTTGGCTGGTAGTTTTCACTGTCTCTTGACAATACCCTTCTGGGAATTTAGCTATATTCTTCACTTCCTCCCCCTACACTTCGAAGCATGTGTAATTCCCCTTGTAGATAGTAATTCCTGCTCCAGGGTTTGGTATTTTTCCCATCAGAGGGTACTGCCTCTTCCATATCCCACAGGCTGATACATTACTGGTTTTGTTGGCATATATAATTAAGAAATAGGAATAATGATCTGGGTCAAGGTGAAGGGGTACAGTGCCAAGATGGGGCCTAGCTGAAGCGCCAGTAATACACCCAGATTTGTTTTCTTGAGAGGCTGTAAACTTAACCGATTCTAGCCATAAGTTATGGTCTGAGAACCCTGCTTCAGCAGCTAGGGTCTCCTCCTCGGTATAAGGGGCTCTAGATTCACTTTCTCTAGCTTCAGGGAGAAGGGGGTTTGTCTCCTTCTCCTTCTTGGTAGATTCTGTTACAGGTTTATCTTTAAGATCCTTCAATCTAAACTGGATCAACAGTGGATTTGGATGACTAGTTTTTTTTATATCTCTCTAGGACATATAAACCAAGATCCATTGGTTGGGGATTTTCAATGGTGAGTATAAGGGGGTGGCATCCCCTACACCCTCTCTCTTTATCTCGCATACAACCAGTAGGGCGTGTGGGACCTTTATCTCTATCTATCAATATCAATAGAGATCAATATCAATAGAGTTCTCCTTTTGGTAAATTTCCGGGATAAGCCTTCTGCTGGTCTATAACCCAAATCATCAAGCCAGGATGAACACCACTCATCATCTGTCCTTGTTACACAGACATAAAATTGCACCTCTACCCTTACAACAGCCCCTCCGTGCACACATGAACAATCAGCTATCTCACAATAGTCAAACTCAAATGTCTGTATGGGGGTGCTGGTGTTAACCCAAAAAGTAAAAGTACTCTTAGAGATAGGGGGCCCGCAACAGCACCCCATCATCCCCATGAGACATAATAAAAAGGATATTATGGTTCTGTCTCCTGGGCCCAGTTCCCTTTCTCCTCCTCGGGGGTTTCACTCTTTTACAGTGTGAGGCGTGGGTCCACGTCCTTTTCCCCTCAAGCTTCACAGAGGTTGGAGATGTCAGCAGAACTTGGAAGGGGCCATAAAATCCGACCTCTAGAGTTTTCCGGGCATGCTTTTTCACCATCACCAAGTCTCCTGGCTGTAGACTGTGAGAGCCAGGGATCTGGTCTGGGTCTGGAAGGAAAGAGAAAACTCAAAAATATAGATCAGTCAAATGTTTACACAGAGCAGACACATAATTAGACAATCATATTGTAGAGCTAGTTCTTGGGGAAAGTACTGTCCTAACCTGGGGCACTACTGAATAAAATTTTAAACGGGGGAAAGTTTCTCTTTCCCCCGGGGGGTGCATCTAATGCTGAACAGTGCTACAGGTAAGCTCTCTGGCCAGGGCTTCCCTGTTTCCTGGGCCATCTTCACCATCTTCAGTTTTAAGGTGCCGTTTATTCGTTCAACTTTTCCGCTGCTTTGGGGTCTGTATGGAGTATGGAAAGCCAGCTGGGTTCCCAGGGCCCTCCAGATTTCCTGGGCTATATCGGCTGTAAATGCAGTCCCTTGATCACTCTCTATAGTCTCAGGTACCCCATACCTGCAGACTATTTCATTCAGCAACTTTTTGGCTGTGGTTTTTGCACTCAGATTTTTCACAGGGCAGGCTTCTACTACCACCAATGTATATTGGAATCCCTGGGTGGGAGGCATCTGTATGTAGTCAATCTGGATCCTTTGGTACGGGTAGAGAGGTTTGGGTGAACATTTTACCTGGACTTTTTCCCTTTTCCCAGGATTACAACTGGCCCAGACCATCCAGCTGTTAGCATATCTGGCTTGAACATAGATATTCCAGGTGCAAATGGAGAATAAGAGATTGTTCATGGCCGTCTTGTTCTGGTGAGTTGGCCCATGGGCCTAGGCAGTTACGATAGGTTACAGGCTTTGGGGAAGACAGAGCAAATGTCCTTTCCTCCAGATCCAGTCAATATCACTGCCCATATCCGCTCCTCTTTCATCCCATATTCTTTTCTCCTCATCAGACTCCTTCTCCTGCGTCTCCTGGAGCATTTCCTTGGTTAGGAGGAGTGAGTAGGGTTTACCTGCGCTGTTCCTCGACCTGGTCTGGACCGCTAACACTGCAACTTCTTCTCTTTACTCCATGGCTGCTCTCTTTGCTGCTTCATCAACCAATGCATCCGGTGTATCTGCTTTGGAATGGGCTTTCACTTTCAATATGGCCACTTGTTTAGGAAGGGCCAGCGCTTCCATCAGTTTCTCTACTAAACTGCCATTCTTGATAGGCGTTCCATTGGCTGTAATGAAGTTTTTATGTGCCACTCCAAAGGCATACCTAGAATCAGTGTAGATGTTGCCAGTCATGTCCGGAGCAATTGTACATGCTTCTGTGAGTGCAATAAGTTCTGCTTCTTGCGCAGAAACATCTGGTGATAGTGAGTGAGCCTTTACTACTTCATGAAGGGAGGTGACAGAATATCCAGTGGGTATCTGCCTGAATCATCTCTGAATCTGGAGCCATCCACAAAGAGTAAGAATTCAGGATTCTGCAGAGGAGTCTCTGAGACGTTTATCAATGGTTCAGTTTCCTGTTAAATAAGTTCCAGGCAGTCATGACAGTCACCATTGTAGAAATCATCATCTGAGTAGACAAAATCTTCTTCAACCTTGTTTTCATTCTCTCCCCTAGTGTTGAGCGCGAATATTCAAATCGTGAATTTTAATCTTGAATATCACCACTTCGAGGATTCGCAAATATTTTGAATATAGTGCTATATACAGGTGAAACTCGAAAAATTTGAATATCGTGCAAAGTTTATTTATTTCAGTAATGCAACTTAACATATGAGATAGACTCATTACATGCAAAGCGAGATATTTCAAGCCTTTATTTGTTATAATTTGGATGATTATGGCTTACAGCTTATGAAACCCCAAAGTCACAATTTTGAGGTACCCTTTGCTTAGGGGGAATGGATAAATTAGCTGACTAGAGTGTGACACTTTGAGCCTAGAATATTGAACCATTTCACAAAATTCGAATTTTAAGCTGCAATCATGCAATTCCTTTTAATTTGCATTACTGAAATAAATGGACTTTTGCAAGATTTTCTAATTTTTCGAGTTTCACCTGTATTCATATTCGCAAATAGTGTTGAATATTCAAATTTATTGTGAATATATTACATTGTCGATTTTCTCAATCAAGTAAACAATGACTGGAGATCATGAATTCTCGAATTTGCAAATTTGCCGCTTATCACTACTCTCCCCCTCAGGAAACGGAAGAAGTGAGGCAGGGTTGAGGACATGACATCTAGATATAGTGACTGTATCTAGAAACAATAGGGAGCACTGCATGCGGAGATGGCGTGCAGCAGACAAATGTTTTGGCTGAGTCTGCTACAGGATAGCAGAAATGTCATGTGGTGCAAGAACTTGTAGGGGATGTCCCAGGACAATATCTGAAGTTTTGTCC
Source organism: Bufo bufo (assembly GCF_905171765.1). Lineage (NCBI taxonomy): Eukaryota > Metazoa > Chordata > Amphibia > Anura > Bufonidae > Bufo > Bufo bufo. The sequence continues at coordinate 462,909,190 of NC_053389.1, read as the reverse complement.
AAGAGCAGGTGACAGGCAGGAATAGCTCTGATGCATGAGGGAGAACCTCTGGCTACGTGATCCAATCTTCTAGAATAGTAACCTAAAGGCCTATTCCTTCCTTTGTGATTCTGTGTCAACCCTCCAGTGGCATGTCCTTGTCTTTCCATGACATAGAGTTTGAATGGGAGGTTATAGTTTGGAATACCAAGGGCTGGGGAGTAAGAAGCAGCATTTTTAAGTTTTAGTAAAGAGGCCTTTGCTTCTGAGGTGAGATAGAAAGGGTCATGTGGAATGCAGTCATACAGAGGCTGCACAAAGATAGAAGCATCCAGTATCCAAGGTCTGCAGTAAGAAACAAGGTCTGAGAATGCCTGGTGCTGGCTGAGGATAGTAGGTTCTTGTATCTCCAGGATGGCGTTTTTCCTTTTTTCAGTGAGATGTTTAGCTTCAGGGCTTAGGCAGTGTCCAAGGAAAACAACCTTCACTTCACACCACTGGACTTTGTCCTTGAAGACTTTGCACCCCTGAGTAACCAAGAACTGCAGGAGGGAGAGTGATGCAGACTGACATTGTTCAAGAGAGTTGGTACATATGAGTAGGTCATCCACATACTGAAGGAGGATAGTATCTTCATGCTATTGTCTCCACTCATCCAAGATGGAAGACATGGTTTACTGAACTGTGAGGGGCTATTCTGAGCCCCTTGAGGGTAAAGGCAAACAGATACTGACAGTCTGGGTGTAGAGGCACAAAAAATAAATTGTTTGCAAGATCAATGACTGTATACCACTGCATATCAGCTGGGATGAGAGACAACAGGGTGTGAGGATTTGGAACAACCAGTGTTTCAAGAATGGTGGCCTCATTCACTGCTCTCAAGTCCTGTAACATCCTGAAGGAATCAGGTTGTCCCTTCTTCCCTTTTTTCTTCACAGGGAAAGAGGGGCGTGTTGCAGGGAGAGGTGGTGGGTACTACAGCCCCCACCTATAGGTACACTGATAGTTGCTTGTGAAGGCGTCAATCTGGGCAATGGACAGAGGCTACTGAGGTTTCCGGGGTAAAACAGCTCCGGGCTTCAGATGGACCATGACTAGTGTTGATCGAGCACCATAGTGCTCGGGTGCTTGAGGGCTCGGGCTGAACACATCGGGGTGCTCGGGTGCTCTACCGAGCATCCGAGTATGAGGAAAGTCAATGGGAGAACCCGAGCATTAAACCAGGCACCCCCTGCTCTGAAGAGGGGAGGGTGCCTGGTTCATAGGAAAACACCACCAAAATGGTTCGGAAACAGCATGGGGAGGATGTCTGGATGCATCTTGGACTCCCAGGTCGCTGCTGGGAACGATGTTGTCCGAATAGTACGCCACTTTTACAGACTGACAATAATACGCACAAAACCGAAGAAAAAATTTATTTTACAGGTAAAATTGTTAGAATACATTCTTTCCTGTATATTTGCTTGTATATAAAGTGCAAGTGCTGCCAAAAATTACAAGGAAGAGGCACTTCGATACAACCTGTATATGACATAAAGGAGGGCCTCATTCACATTGTGGTACAATTGTTCATGTAGTGGGACTCCTACACTCATAAAGCCTATGCACATAAGTGAAAGGGCTGCCAAAAATGACAAGGAACCGGCACTCCAATACACCCTTTCTTACACATAAAGGAGGGCATCATACGCAGCCTTGAAAAATTATGATTGATGGCCTGCTGGTGACCCTCAAAAACATTTGGAGCAAGGGCCTGCTGATCTGACTATCTAAAACATTATCGGTGAGGGCCTGCTGCCGCTTTGGTGACTCTAGATAACCTGTGGCCAATCGCACGTCCACGTGACGGCGACAATCCATTCGGATGTGTGGCCTATCAACTTTCGATGTTATTGTCAGGGCAAACCATGGTGATTACGGGTAACGGGGAATCAGGGTTTGATTCCAGAGAGGGAGCCTGAGAAACGGCTATGGCTACCACATCCAAGCACGGCATAATGCGCGCAAATTACCTATTAGGTATAATTAGGTGAGGGCCTGCAGATGAGCTGACCCTGTAAAAGATTTTAGGTGCGGGCCTGCAGGTGAGCTGACCCTGTAAAAGATTTTAGGTGTGGGCCTGCTGGTGAGCTGACCCTCTAAAAAATTATATGCGAGGGCCTGCTGGTGAGCTGACCCTGTAAAACATTGTAGGTGAGGGCCTGCTGGTGAGCTGACCCTCTAAAAAATTATATGTGAGGGCCTTCAGGTGAGCTGACCCTGTAAAAAATTATATGCGAGGGCCTGCTGGTGAGCTGACCCTGTAAAACAGTGTAGGTGAGGGCCTGCTGGTGAGCTGAAGCTGTAAAACATTATATGCGAGGGTCTGCTGGTGAGCTGACCCTCTAAAAAATTATATGTGAGTGCCTTCAGGTGAGCTGATACTGTAAAAGATTGTAGGTCTAAACCTGCTAGTGAGCTGACCCTGTAAAAAATTATATGCGAGGGCCTGCTGGAGAGCTGACCCTGTAAAACATTGTAGTTAAGGGCCTGCTGGTGAGCTGACCCTCTAAAAAATTATATACGAGGGCCTGCAGCTGAGCTGACCCTGCAAAACATTATATGCGAAGGGCATATATGCGAGGGCATAAGCATGTTGATATGATGGAAGAGGAGGAGGAGGATGGGAAAAGGAAGATTCAACCATACACTGCGTGCAGAATTATTAGGCAAATGAGTATTTTGACCACATCATCCTCTTTATGCATGTTGTCTTACTCCAAGCTGTATAGGCTAGAAAGCCTACTACCAATTAAGCATATTAGGTGATGTGCATCTCTGTAATGAGAAGGGGTGTGGTCTAATGACATCAACACCCTATATTAGGTGTGCATAATTATTAGGCAACTTCCTTTCCTTTGGCAAAATGGGTCAAAAGAAGGACTTGACAGGCTCAGAAAAGTCAAAAATAGTGAGATATCTTGCAGAGGGATGCAGCACTCTTAAAATTGCAAAGCTTCTGAAGCGTGATCATCGAACAATCAAGCGTTTCATTCAAAATAGTCAACAGGGTGGCAAGAAGCGTGTGGAAAAACCAAGGCGCAAAATAACTGCCCATGAACTGAGAAAAGTCAAGCGTGTAGCTGCCAAGATGCCACTTGCCACCAGTTTGGCCATATTTCAGAGCTGCAACATCACTGGAGTGCCCAAAAGCACAAGGTGTGCAATACTCAGAGACATGGCCAAGGTAAGAAAGGCTGAAAGACGACCACCACTGAACAAGACACACAAGCTGAAACGTCAAGACTGGGCCAAGAAATATCTCAAGACTGATTTTTCTAAGGTTTTATGGACTGATGAAATGAGAGTGAGTCTTGATGGGCCAGATGGATGGGCCCGTGGCTGGATTGGTAAAGGGCAGAGAGCTCCAGTCCGACTCAGACGCCAGCAAGGTGGAGGTGGAGTACTGGTTTGGGCTGGTATCATCAAAGATGAGCTTGTGGGGCTTTTTCGGGTTGAGGATGGAGTCAAGCTCAACTCCCAGTCCTACTGCCAGTTTCTGGAAGACACCTTCTTCAAGCAGTGGTACAGGAAGAAGTCTGCATCCTTCAAGAAAAACATGATTTTCATGCAGGACAATGTTCCATCACACGCGTCCAAGTACTCCACAGCGTGGCTGGCAAGAAAGGGTATAAAAGAAGAAAATCTAATGACATGGCCTCCTTGTTCACCTGATCTAAACCCCATTGAGAACCTGTGGTCCATCATCAAATGTGAGATTTACAAGGAGGGAAAACAGTACACCTCTCTGAACAGTGTCTGGGAGGCTGTGGTTGCTGCTGCACGCAATGTTGATGGTGAACAGATCAAAACACTGACAGAATTCATGGATGGCAGGCTTTTGAGTGTCCTTGCAAAGAAAGGTGGCTATATTGGTCACTGATTTGTTTTTGTTTTGTTTTTGAATGTCAGAAATGTATATTTGTGAATGTTGAGATGTTATATTGGTTTCACTGGTAAAAATAAATAATTGAAATGGGTATATATTTGTTTTTTGTTAAGTTGCCTAATAATTATGCACAGTAATAGTCACCTGCACACACAGATATCCCCCTAAAATAGCTAAAACTAAAAACAAACTAAAAACTACTTCCAAAAATATTCAGCTTTGATATTAATGAGTTTTTTGGGTTCATTGAGAACATGGTCGTTGTTCAATAATAAAATTAATCCTCAAAAATACAACTTGCCTAATAATTCTGCACTCCCTGTATACCCATGTTTATGGTGGAAGGGGTGCATGGGAATACAGTGTATTCAGTACATTTTAACATCCAATATTACCAAAAGACAAATCATTTAATATGTGTAAATATACACTCACCTAAAGAATTATTAGGAACACCATACTAATACGGTGTTGGACCCCCTTTTGCCTTCAGAACTGCCTTAATTCTACGTGGCATTGATTCAACAAGGTGCTGATAGCATTCTTTAGAAATGTTGGCCCATATTGATAGGATAGCATCTTGCAGTTGATGGAGATTTGAGGGATGCACATCCAGGGCACGAAGCTCCCGTTCCACCACATCCCAAAGATGCTCTATTGGGTTGAGATCTGGTGACTGTGGGGGCCATTTTAGTACAGTGAACTCATTGTCATGTTCAAGAAACCAATTTGAAATGATTCGAGCTTTGTGACATGGTGCATTATCCTGCTGGAAGTAGCCATCAGAGGATGGATACATGTTCTCATTCTGTTTACGCCAAATTCGGACTCTACCATTTGAATGTCTCAACAGAAATCGAGACTCATCAGACCAGGCAACATTTTTCCAGTCTTCAACAGTCCAATTTTGGTGAGCTCGTGCAAATTGTAGCCTCTTTTTCCTATTTGTAGTGGAGATGAGTGGTACCCGGTGGGGTCTTCTGCTGTTGAAGCCCATCCGCCTCAAGGTTGTGCATGTTGTGGCTTCACAAATGCTTTGCTGCATACCTCGGTTGTAACGAGTGGTTATTTCAGTCAACGTTGCTCTTCTATCAGCTTGAATCAGTCGGCCCATTCTCCTCTGACCTCTAGCATCCACAAGGCATTTTTGCCCACAGGACTGCTGCATACTGGATGTTTTTCCCTTTTCACACCATTCTTTGTAAACCCTAGAAATGGTTGTGCGTGAAAATCCCAGTAACTGAGCAGATTGTGAAATACTCAGACCGGCCCGTCTGGCACCAACAACCATGCCACGCTCCAAATTGCTTAAATCACCTTTCTTTCTCATTCTGACATTCAGTTTGGAGTTCAGGAGATTGTCTTGACCAGGACCACACCCCTAAATGCATTGAAGCAACTGCCATGTGATTGGTTGACTAGATAATTGCATTAATGAGAAATAGAACAGGTGTTCCTAATAATTCTTTTGGTGAGTGTATACTATAACTCACCAAATATTTAAAAACACATGTAACTTCATCCTTTATTGATAAAATGTCATACAACACATAACATCTAACATAATTTATAGACTAGCAGCAATACAGGACAATGCTGTGACAGAAATAATTCCTCCCCAGCCAGAACTGGTCGGCATATTCAGTCTCAAAGGAGTGTGCAACATATATAGTGCTTGACACTAAAGTGTCAAGATATTTGGAACTACACCTAATCCTCCATGTTGCTACAAACAGTATTGCACAATCCCACAAACGGAATGCCTGTCAGTCATTTAAAGAATCTCAGCAGAAAAGAGCTTAAAATAAGTAATAATACATAGTCCAAGCAAGACAAGGCAATAAAAGGGTTACAAAAAGTTTAGCAAAATAGCATAAAAAAGAGAGACATATACAGTACAGACCAGGAGCCAAGGGGGAACACCAACCCCGATGCGTGTTTCGCCTTGCTTCCTCTTGGGGGCGTACTCTGCTGTAAAAACCTCATGCTATTTATACCCCATCTAGTTGGTCAGTTACACATATTGCCTAATTTTAATGACCCCCATCTGTGAGGGAGAGAAGGAGTCCCAATTTGCAGACACTATTGCATCTATTCCCAAAGATAGCCGCCAAATCTCGTGATTAGTCCGATCACGTGACTCACAATGTCGAGATGACAAGCGGCTGTTAGGTATTTTCTTTATGCTCAGAAGTGGCCTTGGAGAATCCTCCTGGGAGACCGATAGCATCATTCAAGCCATTCACTCCCAAGACTATCTGCAAATATGTGGAATATTTTCTACATCCACTGGTAGAGGGTCTCCCCTCATATTTAAAGGATACAATGGACGTACTAAAGAAGGTGGAGGACATCCATTTGGATCCGGATATGATCATCGCTACTTGCAATATAGAATTGCTTTACACCTCCATTAGACATCATGATGGTTTGAAGGCGGCATAATTCTTCTTATATACCACCAGTATGGGTAAGAAGAAATGTGATTTTATTTTGTCTTTTTTGAAATATGTCCTTACTCATGACTTCGTTATGTTTGGGGGATCCTTCTTCCTACAGCTCCAGGGGACCGCGATGGGGGCTTCATGTGCGCCCTCATATGCAAATCTGTTCCTGGGGCTGTGGCAGAGGGAGATCCTCCAGACCGATCCCTTGCCAATGGCAAGTAGGGTCCAATATTGGGGACGCTACATAGATGACATTCTGATCATCTGGCAGGGGACAGGGGAGGAGTTTGAACTATTCATACAAGAATTGAACAGGAATGACAGAAATATAAAACTTACCTTTAAGGTGGGCCACATGAATATGGAGTTGCTGGATGCGGTCTTCCAGGTGGATTCACAAGGATGGATTGTAACAGATCTGTACAGAAAACAAACCTCAGTCAATGCATTACTGCACGCAAAATCCTCTCATCCAGGTAACCTGATCAGGAGTATACCAGTTGGTCAGATTTTGCGTGCTAGAAGAGTCTGTTCGACTGAGGAATCTTTTGAGTTGCAGGCGGAGGATCTCTGTTGCAGATTCCAACAAAGGGGATATGGTGCACGGTGTGTAGAGAGGGCATATCGGAGAGCACGGATGTCGAAGAGGCGGGATCTTCTTCACAAAAAGATAAGAGACAGGATTCTGAAGAAATACGGTTTATCACAGGGTTCAATCCAAAATGGAAAGAGGTACGTACAGCTCTGGGCAAATATTGGGAGATCCTCAGCATTGAACCGCACTTACAGCATATTATACCTCCATACCCGTCGATAACCTATCGCAGAGCCAAGAATCTTAGGGACCATCTGATCCAGAGTCACTATGTCCGCGGAGAACCAGGACTTTTTGGAACAATGGGAATACCTTGGGGTAATAAAGAATGTGTTGCCTGTGCCAATATGGACAGGGCAAAAAACTTCTGGGATTCCGCACATAATAGGGAATATAAAATAACATACCCAATAACATGCACCACGGTGGGTGTAATATATTGGGCCATATGCTCATGTAACCTAATTTATGTTGGAATGACATCAAGACAACTCAGGAGGAGGATTAGGGAACACGTCCTATCAATTGAGGCAGCCAAAGATGAAGAGGATCTCGCACATTTACAGACTGTACCAAGACATTTCAAAGAAAAACATAATTCTGAGGGATCCCTCTTGCGGTACAGAGGCATCGATTGGGTGATGATCTCCCCTAGAGAAGGGGATTTTTAGGAAGATACTTTGCCAAAAGGAGACAAAGTGGATCTTTACTCTAAATACAGTTGCACCATTGGGATTAAATGAAGGCAATAGTTTTGCCCCTTTTCTCTGAACATAACAGACATGATAGTAAGGAGGGCAACAGTTTTGCCCCACTCTTCTAAGTGCAACGAAAGGAATTGACCCGGGCCCGGAGCTTGATGCATAGAATTATGGTTTTAACAGTTGTGGTTTTACTGATTTTTTTTTTACTATTTTGAACTATTTAACAATTTTGGTACCTTCCTGACTAACCACTCTTGCTATCTTTCAGAAACCCGGTCTTTGGTTGCCTTTCTATATTTTCGTGATACTAACCTATGATTACCTGTGACAAGTTATGAGTATCTTGGCTATTAAGAACGTTATTAGGATGACAATCCTTGAATATGATGATGTCGTATTTGGATAGTGGGGAACAATGTGGCTTATGCTCTTTTAAATTGCTTAGTGATATATAATATGGAGTTATACGGCCCATATGGGCACTAGTTTTTGTTTGTTTTGCACTTCTCACTGCATGTCACGTTTGGCACCAGCACTTGCACGGCACTTTTTGTCTTCATTGTAACTGTGGTTCACTTTGCTTCCTATTAATTTATTGTAATTTATATTTTATAATACTTTTTGATAAGGTATTTTATTCTTGTCATCATGTAATTCACCTAGTGCAAAATTGTTACTTATATATTATATGAAATCTGCATATGTCATGTATTATATATTATATATTCTGTATTAATTAAGGTTTTGTGTGGAATCATGACTCATTCAGGCACTTTATCATGCACTTTATCATTATATTGTGATGAATGTATTATCTCCATAAGGGGATTGTATGAGCAATATTACCTTGGAATCATTAGGATAATGTAAGGGTTAATAAACTGACTTTACTACCGCTAAGATGGTATTCCGAATATCCTCTAATCTATCTCACTATCTAAAAATAATACATAATATCCCAAAGAGAGATATGGGCAGGTTGCCCTTTACTATTATGGTGCCAGTGATATCATGCGGCTGTGGGAGTTTGAGTTATTCATCTCAAACATCGATGGCTTTGCAGGCAAACTCTATTGTGGGCAGTTCGCAACTGAACAGCCCCTTCTGAGCATAAAGAAAATACCTAACAGCCGCTTGTCATCTTGACATTGCAAGTTACGTGATCAGACTAATCACGTGATCGCAAACAGTCTCACGAGATTTCCCCTTGTCTCCCCACCTCGGTTGGCCAAGGAAGTATGGACTCTGCCGCCAGCGTTGTCAGCTGGAAATTTTTGGAGCAATTTTTCAACAAGGATCTTCTGGTATTTCACCGTTTTGCTCGTCCTCTCCACCAGAGGAATAAGAGATAAGAAGTTCTCTTTGTAGCAGGGGTTGAAAAGCGTGAACAACCAGTAATCTGTGTTGTCTAAAATGCGTATAACGCGCGGGTCGCTGGAAAAGCAGCCTAACATGAAGTCAGCCATGTGTGCCAGAGTACCAACAGGCAAGACTTCGCTGTTGTCATCAGGAAAATCACTCTCAATCTCCTCATCCTCTACCTCCCCTTCTGCCCACCCATGCTGAGCAGATGGAATTCAACTTCCATGGGTACTACCCTCTGTAGCAGAGGCAAACGTCTCCTGCTCCTCCTCCTCTTCATCGTCCAATTCGCGCTGAGAAGACGAACTGAGGGTGGTCTGGCTATCGCCCTGTGTAATGTCTTCCCCTATTTCCATCTTTTCCACATGCAAAGCGTCATCCTTAATTGTGAACAGCGAGCGTTTGAGTAGACACAGAAGTGGGATAATTACGCTGATAATAGCTTTATCGCCGCTCACCTTCTGTGTTGCTTCCTTAAAATCTAACAGAAGTCAGACATCCATGCTGACTCCTCGCTTGTGAATAGCGTAAGCTGAATGGAAAGGCGACGACCATGTTGCAGCTGGTATTCCACTACTGCCCTCTGCTGCTTATAAAGCCTGGCCAACATGTGGAACGTCGAATTCCAGCGCGTGCTCATGTCACACAACAGCCGGTGAGCTGGCAATTTCAAGCGCTGCTGCAGCGTTGACCGACTGGCTGAAGATGTTGATGACTTGCGGAAATGGTCACACACGCGTCGCACCTTCACCAGTAGCTCAGGCAAATTGGGGTAGGTTTTGAGAAACCGCTGAACCACTAAGTTTAACACGTGGGCTAGGCATGGGATGTGTGTGAGCTTGCTGAGCTCCAAAGCCGCCACCAAGTTACGGACATTATCAGAGACAACCATGCCTGGTTGCAGGTTGAGTGGCGAGAGCCACAGCTCAGTCTGGTCTCTTATCCCCTGCCACAGCTCTGCAGCGCTGTGCTGTTTGTCCCCCAAACATATCAGCTTTAGCACAATCTGTTGACGCTTCCCCACTGCAGTGCTACACTGCTTCCAGCTACCGACTGATGACTGACTGGTGCTGCACTCGGATAATTCGGAGGTAGAAGTAGAGGAGGAGGCGGAGGAGGAGAAGTTGGGGTTAGAGCCACTAATGTAGGTGCTGGCGGAAACCATGATTGACGTAGGAACCGCAATCCTTGGAGTCGGTAGCACCTGTGCCATCCCAGGGTACGACTCACTCCCGGCCTCCACAACATTCACCCAGTGTGCCATCAAGGAAATGTAGCGTCCCTGGCCGAATGCACTTGTCCATGTGTCTGTGGTTAAGTAGACCTTCACAGCAACTGTGTTGGTCAGGGCACGTGTGATGTTACGGGACACATGTTGGTGTAAGGCGGGCACGGCACACCTTGAAAAATAGTGGCGGGTAGGGACTGCATAACGTGGTAACATTTCCAGGGCCAGTGATTTGGAAAGCTGCGCATTTAATGCTATGGCCTGTGGGTGAGTGGCTAGGTATTTGCGCTTGTGTTCAAATGCCTGAGGCAAGGACATTTGTACGCTGCGTTGGGACATGGAAGTGGATGTGGTCGCTGATGGTGCTTGTGAAGGTCCAGGTACAGGGCGGGAGGCATCAATGCCTGCGCCTTCGACAGGGGATTGGCCAGCACGTAACACAGGGGAAGAGGAGGCAGTGGTGTGACCCGCAGACACAGATTGTGGACCCAGGCGTTCGGCCCATATATTACGGTGCTTTGATGCCATGTGGCGGATCATGCGGGTGGTGGTGAGGTTGCTAGTATTCATTCCCCTGCTCATTTTCATATGGCACAGGTTGCAAATTATAATTCTTTTGTCGTCCGCACTTTCCTCAAAAAAGCGCCTGACTGTGGAACACCTACCCCTTGGCAAGGGAGATTTCCTGTGTGGTGTGGATCGCCTTTTCCCTTTTGCCACCCCACTGCCTCTTCCAGCCTGTTGCTGTGCTGCAGATTCCTCCCCCTCTGTACTGCTGTCCTCGCTCGGCTTTCCACCTTCCCAGGTTGGGTCAGTGACTACATCGTCCACCACCTCCTCTTCCACTTCCTCACTCTGATCATCCTCCTGACTTGTTGACCTAACCAGAACCTCAGTGATTGACAACTATGTCTCATCCTCTTCCTCAACCTCTTGAGACAGTAATTGCTATTGAGTTATTGGCAACTGTGTCTCATCATCATCCACCTCTTTAAACAGTAATTGCCGTTCCCCACTGTCATGTTCTTGTAACTGTAGATGTTCAAGATTTTGAGAATCAGGGCACAAGATCAGTCCCTCTTCAAGCGTGCTTGGCAAGAGGGCCAAATCAAGGAATGGCGAGGAAAAGAGGTCTTCGGAATATCCGAGTGTGGGATCACTTGTCTAGCCAGACTCTCCATGGTGGGAGGAAGGAGTATCAAGACTGGACTTGGTGGAAGACAGAGTGTTGCTTAACTGACTGGAAGCATTATCTGCTGCAATCCAACCGACCACCTGGTCGCACTGGTCTGACTTCAAGAGTAGTGTCCTGCGCCGCCCTGCCAACGGGGACATGAATCTAGGTATCGTTAATGACTGTTTTTCTTGTGCTCTGGCAGCAGGGACAGTTTCAACGCGCCAAGGGCCACAGCCTCTGCGTGCACCATCAGCATTACGGCCACTTCCCCGTCCCTTACTGCTCGCCTTCTTCTTTTTCAATGTTATATATGCTTTAAAGTATGTCACACGTACAGTAGCGTAGGATTTAGAAGTGTATGCGCAAAAAAATTTAAAAATCCATTTGGAATGTGGAAATGTCACACAGGAGATATCCCACAGATAATTTCAATGCTGTTACCAGTGGCTAATAAAAAATTACAGGGAATCTCACAGGTATTTGGGATGAGGAAACGTTATACAGGAGAGGTACCACCGGTAATGTCACGGTCCAAGGCGTGTACGTAAAAAGTACACTGGATGTCACTGATATTTTAGGGATGTGCACACTTTGCACAGGAGATGTGGCGCGGATAATTTTACTGTCTGCAGTGGACACTGTCTACGGAAAAAGTATACTGGATGTCACCGATATTTTAGGGATGCGCACATTTTGCACAGGAGATGTGGCGCGGATAACTTAACTGTCCGCAGCGGACACCGTCTAACTAAAAGGTACACTGGATATCACTGATATTTTAAGGATGTGCACAATTTACACAGGAGATGTGGCGTGGATAATTTAACTGTCCGCAGCAGACACCATCTACGGAAAAAGTACACTGGATGTCACTGATATTTTAGGGATGCGCACAATTTACACAGGAGATGTGGCGCTGATAATTTAACTGTCCGCAGCGGCCTATTAAATGTCTAAATATATATTGCTGCTGTCACACATAATAGTCCTTAAAAGGACTTTTGGGTCTCTGAAAAGCTTTTGTAATAAAAATCTTCCAATAACACTCCCTAAACTGTCTTTCCCTTCCTATGCTCAGCTCTCCCTAACTAAGGCTAAGCGGAACACGTGTCATCGGGTGCTTTATAGCACCCGATGACGCGTTCCGGCCAGTTAATCACTGTTATGCCAGTAGCCAACATGGCTACGGCATTACAGTGCTTGCCAGTACCTCCCTGCATGTGCGGGGAGGAGACTCGAGCATTTCGCTCGAGCACATGCGGTACTCGGCCAAATACCGCCATGTGCCGAGCATCGAGATGCTCGAGCCGAACGGGTGTTCAGCCGAGCATGCTCAATCATCACTAACCATGACTGGTTGTACTGGATGTACCTGTAGTCGGCCAATGTCTTAGGGCCCTTTTGCCCAAAGGCTATCAGGGATAAGGGAGAAGAAAAGAGGGGGTATTTCATCATACATCAAAGAACACCGTTGCTCTTCAGAGATAGTCAGGGCCGCTATTAAAACCATTTCTTCCAGCTGTAAGGGGGAAGTGAGGGATTCTGTGCCATATGAATGGAATTGGATAGTAGCTTCTATCTTCCCCAGTAAATCTGCCCCTAGGAGGTTGAGTGGGCAGGTAGAAGAAACAACAAACCTTGATAGCATGGAGGAGGTGGGCTGGGGGCCTAGATATACTGTAAGGAGCCGGGTCAAAGAAGATGGCCTACATTGTCCATCTATCCCTACACAAGAGACAGACAGGATATTATCAATAGAATATGGGTCTGGCAAGTCAGCACGTCGAAGGACACTTCTGGCTGCACCAGTACCGACAAGGAAGGTATGCTGAGCCACTTCTATCTGTAGTTGTACTATCGGGGGTTGGGCCACAACAGGGGATAGCGAGCGCCATTTGATACTCTTCGCCTTTGATGTGTGGATCTGGCTTGCCACTGTCCTATGCAGGAGGGTAGTCCTGCATGGAATCAAAAGGGGATTGGGACTACCCCCGTGGGCGCTGCTGCCTCTGTAGTATGGTGTCTCGATTAGAGCATTGTTATTGCTGCTTCCATAGCTGTTGGTTTGGGCAGTTTCTCCTGAAGTGGCCTGGTTGGCCACACCCATAACAGGTCGGTGGAGAATGGTTCCCTCTGTTGCCTGACCCTTCCTCGGTCATTACCATGTGATCCGCCTTCTGAGTCCCAGTAGTCGCCTCAATGCCCCTGATACAGTGGTGAGGACCTCAATGGTCATAGAACGGTACTCGGGGCTGGCCATTTTTAGGGCCTTCTGTATGTTAGGTGAACAGGGTCCTGTTTGGTGAGCCCAAGATCTTTAAATGTCTGTTCCATTCTGATGGCAAACTTCTCTACAGACTCGGCCTTATCCTGCTTCAGATCCTGGAATTGGACTGATTGGCCAGCCAAATGGGCACGTGCCCATTCACCCAGCCTCTGGCAGAATTCATCCCCTGAGTCATAACTCTGCTCCCAGTTCACGTCCCCCTGACGGGGAGGTTGCAAAGATTTCTCCATCAACGGCCAGAAAGAGTCTCCTGCCTTTGTTGTGCCTTTTTCATAGGTAAATATATTCATATCCAATTCATTATTGTCAAGATGGATGTTCATTACCTTTAAGAGCCATGCTCGACTATAGTTGCAATTTTGTATGTCTTGAGTAGGCCGAAGTAAGGTCACACAAAGGTTTCTGTTTTTTTTGTGTCATTCTTCTCATGAATGTACCAGTCTGAGAAGAATCCTCCATTTATGTCGGGGGGTAATAATTCAATTAAGAATTATTAATTATGGTCATAAAAATAATTAACCATAAAAAATAAAATTTATTAAATTTGTCTTAAATTCTTAAAATTATGACCTGGTGAATTGTAGACAACCTAATTGATACAATTCACATCTGAGTCCGACTATTTCCTCAGATAAATAAGTTCTTTTTGACGTGAGATGACGTTAATGATAAAATGTAGGTCTGCATTATACAATAATACACAGGTATTATAAAAAATATGCAGATTTATTGGTTACAAGGTTATAAACATATATAAGTAAATAAACACAATGATACATGCAAATGAATATATATAGCGTTAATATAAAGCATTACAAGCTTAACAATTCATGTGAGTGGAAATAACTTGTCACATTATAACCAAGCTATTATTAGGTTAGGATATCAAAGTATGAACATAATTTATATACATTGCTTCTGTTCAGAGCAAACTTCATGATATCAAGATGGGCATGTCTAATCCTAGACATCAATTTGGAATGCTAAATACATTCTGCCCCCCCTAACCAACTACACATCACATGACTTCAAGATGGGCAAATCCATTCAAGGATATAACTTAGAAGAGACAACTGTATCCTTCCGCCCCATCCTGGACTATTTTCACATATATAACTTTGGTAAGAATATTAAGACAAATAACAGGGATCTAGGATCTTGCTAGACCATATCTTAAATGGGAAGGACTTGAAATAAGTCTTTCCTGTGGGAATCCATCACTTTAGCTTGGCGAAGAATGTTCTATCAATATATATATATATATATATATACAATACAAAGAAAGAGCAGCAGCACTTGTAGATGTAATCGGGTGCAGAATCCTCTGACCCTAGGCAATTCGGTCAAATATGGTTATAGAGACTTCAAAGAAGAGGCAGCACTCCAGAGTATCAGTAAAAACGACCCACTTTAATTCCCCTGTGCAACGTTTCAACTGCTCCTTGCAGTCTTTCTCAAGCATAACATTCAGTGTCACAGCATATATTTATACCCACAATCCTTAGTGAGTTGATTGACAAAGTGATTAACAATAACATGATCAATACCATATAAAACATACAAATTCTTTACAAAATCATCTGTGAAATCCTGACTTCATCTCATACAATAAAACCACCATTTTATACATCGTAAAATTTCATGAATCATATGTAAATAATACCATATTCATAAAGTGCCTCGTGCTTTCAATTAACGTGATCACCTGCATGTGCTAATTTTGCGGTCAATAGGCCGCGTGGTTTAAAAACTTACAGCAAGGAGTAAGAGGATGGCGGCAGCCGTCTCCGCGTCCCCATACCTCCACCGCGCATGCTCTATATCTTGGCAACCGGTGTCCAAACTCCCAGGCCGCGCTCAATTGACGTCAGCCATGACGTTCGCACCAGCCGCCAAGCCCCGCCCCCGAAGCCTAGTGATGCGGGAGGGCGCATCCATGTCCGGCCCCCGGGTCACATGACTAGTCATGGGAACCGTAGCCTGGCAACAGGAAGACGCTCACCCCTAATACACCACAGCCTCCAGAGTTGGAGAGAGCCGAGCGGTGAGGTTTGTATAAGGGGAAATGGAAGCCACATATGAGAAGTCATTGGGTTGTCAATAAATCCTAATTCAATTCTTCATACTGAGTGATTATTGTAAATACAAGGATATTAAGCCATAAATATCGGAGGGTGTAATCCTATATAGGGCTTACTTATTTTGGAGAATAGGGGGTGTGGCATACATGGACATCTCACAAAGTGATACTCCATGCAGACCCGCAGGACCACAGGGTGCTGAGCGTTTTCACACCCTTCCCCTGTAGCCTACATCCACCCCCCACATCTCCACAATTCGTCAATTCCTCCATTCATCCATTTCATTAAATGTAAAGCCATAACTCCAACCCTATTCTCTCATGGGGCCTCCTTGAGCGATCGCAATCATCTTCTTCCGCCGCAATAATATACTTGAAATATAATAGGATCCCTTTCAGAGTAGAATCGGGTCTGCATGGAGTATCACTTTGTGAGATGTCCATGTATGCCACACCCCCTATTCTCCAAAATAAGTAAGCCCTATATAGGATTACACCCTCCGATATTTATGGCTTGATATCCTTGTATTTACAATAATCACTCAGTATGAAGAATTGAATTAGGATTTATTGACAACCCAATGACTTCTCATATATGGCTTCCATTTCCCCTTATACAAACCTCACCGCTCGGCTCTCTCCAACTCTGGAGGCTGTGGTGTATTAGGGGTGAGCGTCTTCCTGTTGCCAGGCTACGGTTCCCATGACTAGTCATGTGACCCGGGGGCCGGACATGGATGCGCCCTCCCGCATCACTAGGCTTCGGGGGCGGGGCTTGGCGGCTGGTGCGAACGTCATGGCTGACGTCAATTGAGCGCGGCCTGGGAGTTTGGACACCGGTTGCCAAGATATGGAGCATGCGCGGTGGAGGTATGGGGACGCGGAGACGGCTGCCGCCATCATCTTACTCCTTGCTGTAAGTTTTTAAACCACGCGGCCTATTGACCGCAAAATTAGCACATGCAGGTGATCACGTTAATTGAAAGCACGAGGCACTTTATGAATATGGTATTATTTACATATGATTCATGAAATTTTACGATGTATAAAATGGTGGTTTTATTGTATGAGATGAAGTCAGGATTTCACAGATGATTTTGTAAAGAATTTGTATGTTTTATATGGTATTGATCATGTTATTGTTAATCACTTTGTCAATCAACTCACTAAGGATTGTGGGTATAAATATATGCTGTGACACTGAATGTTATGCTTGAGAAAGACTGCAAGGAGCAGTTGAAACGTTGCACAGGGGAATTAAAGTGGGTCGTTTTTACTGATACTCTGGAGTGCTGCCTCTTCTTTGAAGTCTCTATATATATATATATATATATATATATATATATGTAAGCAATTATTTAATGCTTAGCTAGATTATGAGTCTAGATTCTTCTGCAGGTAGAATGAAGCCTCACAATATCCTAAGACTACATCTTAATATGGAGATGATCAATTAATTTCATTATTTATTTATTCGCCAATCTAGAAGGTATAATTTCACCCACACTATCAAATTAGTCTTAATAAAATGAAATATAATTTTCTGTGTCTCTTACCAAGTCCTAGTAGGAATCTCACTTCTGCTCCTAGGAAAGCTGGGTGGTCCATCATAGCGCATCTCATTATGGCTTTCATCTCGATAGACCCCTCTAGAGAGCTCCCCTTCTCTCTTTTCCTCCCTTTCTTTCTTCTTTTCTCTACCTCCTGTGTATGGCTTATGATCACAAACTTATCAGTTAGACACACCTTCCTAGTTTGAAACTTTCCAATCATTGTCGGATGGGCGTGACCATTGATAAAATGTGACATCATAACCTTACCCAGAATGCATTTTTGCTACTGTTGTAATGTCACCTACTCATACCTAGGTGGCACTGCTGTATAAACTATCTGCATCATAGTATAAAGGGTTAACTTATGTAAGTCTGAATATACATTTTGACCTTAGAAGCTTTAATTCAAAGCTATAGGGATTAATTCTGACACTTGAAGCAATTAGAGACAGACCTCTAGGCATCTCTTTGAATGTTTCTCACACTGTTGATTTATGGATCATAAATGGCCTTGTTTTCTCACAGAGATATCAGTACCTCCTCTGTCATACCAAAGATGTGATTAATTGTTACAAAACACACATCTTCACAGACACTCTTTTTGAGACAGATATTCTGCTAATGAGAAATATATATATATATATATATATAATATACTGGATACATGTTGTCTTCGTAACATATAACAATATAATATAAACAAATATATATATATGTCCTACTGATTGTCTTATGCTAAGGACTAACTAAGGCTCATTAAATGAATACATACATATTATATATTTTGCTTCATTAATAAATGCCTAATTGTATAGGTAATTATCACCAGCTGCATAGAGCTTATCTTTATCTCCCGTCATAAATTTAAAAGTAGACAAGGAGAATTCTTCTCAGACTGGTACATTCATGAGAAGAATGACACTAAAAAAAACAGAAACCTTTGTGTGACCTTACTTCGGCCTACTCAAGACATACAAAATTGCAATTATAGTCGAGCATGGCTCTTAAAGGTAATGAACATCCATCTTGACAATAATAAATTGGATATGAATATATTTACCTATGAAAAGGCACAACACCTTGATATTAGTCAGACCCGACAGATCCCTCCACATAGCAGAGTGGGTCTTCCTGATCTGCTCTATCTTCCCGAAAAACGCCATGGGTTGCAGCTCAGGGTCGGGTAGAGAATTTACAAGGGGAGGAGGGAGGCGCTACGGGGGGTTCGGCATTTCACCATGGTGGGGGCTGCCGTTGTTCTGCTATCTGCCTCCTCATTTTCTCCATTTGATCCGTTAATTGCCAGAGCACTTCCCCTGCTTCTCTCTGCTTCCTCCACTCCTCATCCTCCTCTCCCCCTGCAGCCCCCCTGTGTCAGGTTCTGGACATTATGACTCTTCGTCCTCCACCTGTTCTGGCATCTCAACAACTGGTTTATTTTTCTTTGCCCTGTTCATAAACAAGGGAACCAATTCAACCAATTCCCCGCTCAGGGATTTCTGTTTGGGCTGGGGCTCAGGGGCTGGTGGTACATAATATGACCCATCAGGGTTTAATACTGGGTACAAAGGGGTAGGGGAAGGCACCATGGAAGGAGCAGGAATGGGAGGGTCTGCAAAGGACTCATTGTTCGGAGCGGTGGGGGCAGCCTGGGGCATAGTGGGTGATTGCACTGGGCACACTGCAACCATCATTGGAGGCGGAACTAGGGGTAGTCGTAGTCTCTGGCTCTGTGGGGATTGGCTTCCCCTCCCATTACGGGTGTGGACGTGAAGCACCATATGCTAGGCAGCTATCACATAAATCAGGGTTTTGCTGTCCCCAATTGGCACACACTCAACCAGCGGGACCGGCGCCATTATAGGGCGGTGTCCGCCCATTTCCTTTCTTGTACACATAAAGTTTGCAACTTTCATCATATCTTTCTGATCCACCGTCAGCCGCCCAGCGACATGAAGTTCGGCACCAAGCCTGGGCAGCTCCCAACAATCCTCCATCACTCAGAACTCCTCTTATCTCTCAACGCTTTCTTCCACAACTCTGGATCCAACTTGCCACTCTTGTCACAACTTGCTATTTTCATCAATTTCTTACAATTCTTCACATGTTTTTTTCCCTCTTCCTCAGCCACCAGCTGTGGAGCAGAGACACAGCCACCAGCTGGGAAGCAGAGACACAGTACCTCCCATAGCACAGGGCATTAGACAGACACACCACACAGACAGGCAAGACACAACACTCCCTGAGAGGAATGACAGTCACAACCGGACTCGACCCTTGACAGCCCTTCTTCCCGTTAGCTCCCACGTCTGGTCTGCTAACACAAAATTATCCCATCTGTCCATGACCTTTGTAACTTCAAAGAATCAGTACAGGAATTTATAATCCTCTGCTACGTTCCACTGTCAGACTCTCTCTCTCTCTCGCCCCTTCTCTAAGGGTAGACACATACACACTCAACAGATAAGCACAGTAAAGACAAACATCTATTTATAGACGAGGTTCTAGGGACTTGAGATTTCAACATCAGCCGAGGGCTGCTACTCACAGTGTAAGAATCAACCAGCAGAAAAGATTACCACAGCACGGCGGGGTACAACAAGAGACAGGCAAGATAACCAGTTTTTTTACCTTGTCTCTGGGGCTGCAGTCCCCGTCCTCAAGAGTCATCTACCGTGCTCTGGGAACCCAAACCTTCGGCTAACGATGTTACTTTCTCTCTTGCCCCACGTTGGGGCGCCAACTGGTATCGATGCTCTCAAACAGAGCTTTTAGTTTGTCTTTCTGCACCAAATTATCAGGATCCTATGATATTAACATGCATGGAAGAAACAACACTGACACCAGCCAGGGTCAAAGCAAATCTTAACTTTATCATGAAATTACAAGCATTCTATACTCTCATGGGAGAGTGAAGGGGAGCCATACGCAGACTCCTCCAATTGGACAATAAGATAAAATATATCTGCATACTCTCATACATTAGAAGCAACTAAAAAACATATCCATGTATGGGCACAAGCCTTGGTTTCTTTGTCCTTGCTTGCAGACATGCCAGGGTGTTGTCTCGGGCCTTGAGGCAGGATGTGGATGCCATCTTAACAGAATGATATCCACTTCTATAACACCACAATTGTGGTGTGTAATTTAATCTCAAACTAATGTTGGGTTTACATCTTCGGTTTTATCTTTGGTAGTCTGTTCCAGCAGAGGAACAGACTGCCGGAGTTTACTGTATCCTGCACAGCTGGATACCACTGCGCACCACTGGATCCCCATTTACTGTAATAGGATCCAGTGGGGATCCGGCCCTCTTAACGGTGGAGGGCCAGCATCCAGCCAAGGGCCGGCATATCCACCGGATACAGTGAATTATGGCAGTCTGTTCCCCCGACGAAACAGACTGACGGAATTAAGAACACATATGTGAACCCAGCCTAAGCCAAACAATAGTGCAGTGATGGATAACCTGCGGCTCTCCAGCTGTTGTAAAACTTCAACTCCTACCATTCTCTGCTGTAGGCTGATAGTTGTAAGCTGTCTGGGCATGCTGAAAGTTGTAGTTTTGCAACAGCTGGAGAGCCGCAGGTTGGCCATCCCTGCAATAGTGAGTATAAAGTTACACAAAAGTGTCTATCCTTCAAGCAAATTTATCACAAAGAGTAAGACACTGTGATACATTTAGTGCATGTCTAGACATACTAACTTTACGGCATCCATAAAATTTGTAAATATGTCCCAGTGTGTCACATACCTCTAGAATCTCTCAAAAGCAGTATGAAATAATATCTGGAATGCTGATAATAATAAAATATATGAGGATATGACAGCAGATACCCATAATATTATTAAAAGAATCCTCTAGGAAAACTAATACATTCTGTTATGCCTAGTGAATGGTCTAATGGGGAGGTTCATAACCCAGGGAATGTAAGAAAAAATGTTGTCTTTCAACATTGCCCTTCAAATAACATTGTATTAGTTTTCCCCACACTACTGCTGTAAGAGAGTAAATACTAATGGGGAATTTATCATTTGCTGTGGGGTCAGTTTTAAGTCTGTCTGATTTATGAGGTTTCACCTAATCTATCAAATGGTGCACAGTAATAATAAGCTTGGAGCAAGTGCAAGCTTGCGCAAATGCCTCTGTGTTTGTTTTTATGCAGCTGGCCAGGCCAGCGGGACAGCACATTGATTGTTCATGCGCATTAGCGGGAGGGAGGTGGGGGACCTAATAATTCAAATACATAGCTGTGTTGGTAGTAATTGTAGTAGTGGCACTTGTAGCCAAGATGGTGGCAGTTGGGGCGCTGTTAGCCATGGTGACAGTGGCACTCGGGGCAAATACAGAGAAGGGAAACATGAGGGAGGCGAAAGAACCCATGAAGACACATTACACTCTGATAAAAGTGAAGGGGAGGGTAAGGACTAGGATAATGATTGTATGTTGAATAGGACCTGTGAACTGGATCGGAGTGATGAGGAGGAGGTGACATCAGAGGAGGAGGGTGGTGGTAGTGGCAATAAAGAGAAGAGTCAATGTATGGCCAAAACATCCCCCAAAAACCTGCGAGGGACAGATCTGCTTCTACTGTGTTCGGCTTGGGAACAGGTGAAGCCAATAATAGGCTCAAAAGCCAAGCTCGGCTGCTGGTAGTTCTCAGTGGATATCTCCCATATGGCATTTATTCTCCACAGCGCCTGCAGACAAAAACACTGTCATCTGTAAGATCTGCAAGATGAAAATAACATGTGGACGTTAAAACACAGACATAGGTATGGCGGCTCTATTGCAGCACAAGGCGGCATCACAAAATCCTGTGGGAAAATAGAATCGCCAGCAATCAGAACATGTCCATCTTCTTCCAGTCTTCACAGACCACCACCATTTAAAACTTTATTATAGAGAACATCTAAAATAAACCGAAGTGCCATATAAATATAATGTCGGCAGGTTATGATACATGGGAATAGAGAGGGATATTTAATGCAGATCAGGACGCATGGAAGCCAGGCCACCATTGTGCGGCATCCATCAATCTCCTTTCTAAATGGGCTCCTTTCTATTCTGTCGGTCACGCAAGTATAGGCATTATTGACAACTTTCAGCACAAAGTTTATATTGTGCATACCTATAATAGATATATGCACCTTCATCTGAGTGTACTGGCACTTGTATATCTTCTTTTATTTAGTAGTGGTGGTTAATCCCTGAAGTTTTCATCATTATTTTTGTGGAGTTAGGAGTGTAGAACTGCTGTCTTGATGCATGTGTGTATTTATATATGTCTGTGTACCATCTCTAGGACTAGATTCAATAAGTGAATACAATATATGAAAGAGAATTTTCTGTATTTATGAGTGCCCCCTGATGAACCAGTAATTAAATAAAGGTGAAATGCGTTGGAACAATTGCATCTTTGATAAGAAATGAATAAATATATCTGAATATATATTATAATTAATTTATTGACCTGGGACATACAGTACAGACCAAGAGTTTGGACACACCTTCTCATTCAAAGAGTTTTCTTTATTTTCATGACTATGAAAATTGTAGATTCACACTGAAGGCATCAAAACGATGAATTAACACATGTGGAATTATATACAGTGGGATGCGAAAGTTTGGGCAACCTTGTTAATCGTCATGATTTTCCTGTATAAATTGTTGGTTGTTAGGATAAAAAAATGTCAGTTAAATATATCATATAGGAGAAACACACAGTAATATTTGAGAAGTGAAATGAAGTTTATTGGATTTACAGAAAGTGTGCTATAATTGTTTAAACAAAATTAGGCAGGTGCATAAATTTGGGCACTGTTGTCATTTTATTGATTCCAAAACCTTTAGAACTAATTATTGGAACTCAAATTGGCTTGGTAAGCTCAGTGACCCTTGACCTACATACACAGGTGAATCCAATTATGAGAAAGAGTATTTAAGGGGATCAATTGTAAGTTTCCCTCCTCTTTTAATTTTCTCTAAAGAGTAGCAACATGGGGGTCTCAAAACAACTCTCAAATGACCTGAAGACAAAGATTGTTCACCATCATGGTTTAGGGGAAGGATACAGAAAGCTGTCTCAGAGATTTCAGCTGTCTGTTTCCACAGTTAGGAACATATTGAGGAAATGGAAGACCACAGGCTCAGTTCAAGTTAAGGCTCGAAGTGGCAGACGAAGAAAAATCTCGGATAGACAGAAGCGACGAATGGTGAGAACAGTCAGAGTCAACCCACAGACCAGCACCAAAGACCTACAACATCATCTTGCTGCAGATGGAGTCACTGTGCATCGTTCAACCATTCGGCGCACTTTACACAAGGAGATGCTGTATGCGAGATTGATGCAGAGGAAGCCTTTTCTCCGCCCACAGCACAAAAAGTGCCGCTTGAAGTGGGCTAAAGCACATTTGGACAAGCCAGCTTCATTTTGGAATAAGGTGCTGTGGACTGATGAAACTAAAATTGAGTTATTTGGCCATACCAGGGGCATTATGCATGGAGGAAAAAGAACACAGCATTCCAAGAAAAACACCTGCTACCTACAGTAAAATATGGTGGTGGTTCCATCATGCTGTGGGGCTGTGTGGCCAGTGCAGAGACTGGGAATCTTGTCAAAGTTGAGGGACGCATGGATTCCACTCAGTATCAGCAGATTCTGGAGACCAATGTCCAGGAATCAGTGACAAAGCTGAAGCTGCGCCAGGGCTGGATCTTTCAACAAGACAACGACCCTAAACACTGCTCAAAATCCACTAAGGCATTTATGCAGAGGAACAAGTACAACGTTCTGGAATGGCCATCTCAGTCCCCAGACCTGAATATAATTGAAAATCTGTGGTGTGACTTAAAGAGAGCTGTCCATGCTCGGACGCCATCAAACCTGAATGAACTAAAGATGTTTTGTAAAAAGGAATGGTCCAAAATACCTTCAACCAGAATCCAGACTCTCATTGGGACCTACAGGAAGCGTTTAGAGGCTGTAATTTCTGCAAAGGGAGAAACATAGAAACATAGAAACATAGAATGTGTCGGCAGATAAGAACCATTTGGCCCATCTAGTCTGCCCAATATACTGAATACTATGGATAGCCCCCGGCCCTATCTTATATGAAGGATGGCCTTATGCCTATCCCATGCATGCTTAAACCCCTTCACTGTATTTGCAGCTACCACTTCTGCAGGAAGGCTATTCCATGCATCCACTACTCTCTCAGTAAAGTAATACTTCCTTATATTACTTTTAAACCTTTGCCCCTCTAATTTAAAACTGTGTCCTCTTGTGGTAGTTTTTCTTCTTTTAAATATGCTCTCTTCCTTTACCGAGTTGATTCCCTTTATGTATTTAAAAGTTTCTATCATATCCCCTCTGTCTCTTCTTTCTTCCAAGCTATACATATTAAGGTCCTTTAACCTTTCCTGGTAAGTTTTATCCTGCAATCCATGTACTAGTTTAGTAGCTCTTCTCTGAACTCTCTCTAGAGTATCTATATCCTTCTGGAGATATGGCCTCCAGTACTGCGCACAATACTCCAAGTGAGGTCTCACCAGTGTTCTGTACAGCGGCATAAGCACTTCACTCTTTCTACTGCTTATACCTCTGCCTATACATCCAAGCATTCTGCTGGCATTTCGTGCTGCTCTATTACATTGTCTTCCCACCTTTAAGTCTTCTGAAATAATTACTCCTAAATCCCTTTCCTCAGATACTGAGGTCAGGACTGTGTCAAATATTCTATATTCTGCCCTTGGGTTTTTACGCCCCAGGTGCATTATCTTGCACTTATCCACATTAAATTTCAGTTGCCAGAGTTCTGACCATTCTTCTAGTTTTCCTAAATCCTTTTCCATTTGGCGTTTCCCTCCAGGAACATCAACCCTGTTACCTATCTTTGTGTCATCAGCAAAAAGACAAACCTTACCAGCGAGGCCTTTTGCAATATCACTTATGAAGATATTAAACAAAATCGGTCCCAGTACAGATCCCTGTGGAACCCCACTGGTAACATGACCTTGTTTTGAATGTTCTCCATTGACTACCACCCTCTGTTGTCTGTCACTCAGCCACTGCCTAATCCACTCAACAATATGGGAGTCCATGCTCAATGACTGCAGTTTATTGATAAGTCTTCTATGTGGGACAGTGCCAAAAGCCTTACTAAAATCTAGATATGCGATGTCTACTGCACCTCCACCGTCTATTATTTTATTCACCCAGTCAAAAAAATCTATAAGATTTGTTTGACATGATCTCCCTGAAGTAAACCCATGTTGTTTTTCATCTTGCAATCCATGGGATTTTAGATGTTCCACAATCCTATCCTTTAATAGGGTTTCCATTAATTTGCCTACTATTGATGTCAGACTCACTGGTCTATAGTTGCTCGATTCCTCCCTACTACCTTTCTTGTGAATGGGCACGACATTTGCCAATTTCCAATCTTCCGGGACGACTCCTGTTACTAATGATTGGTTAAATAAATCTGTTAACGGTTTTGCCAGCTCACCACTAAGCTCTTTTAATAATTTTGGGTGTATCTCATCAGGCCCCTGTGACTTATTTGTCTTCACCTTAGACAGCAAACTTAGAACATCTTCCTCTGTAAAGATACATGCATCAAACGATTTATTAGTCATTCTTTCTAGTGGAGGTCCTTCTCCTTTTTCTTTTGTAAAAACTGAACAGAAGTATTCATTAAGGCAGTCTGCTAGCCCTTTATTCTCTTCTACATACCTTCCGTCCTTTGTTTTTAATTTAGTTATTCCTTGTTTTAATTTCCTTTTTTCATTTATATATCTGAAGAATGTCTTATCCCCTTTTTTCATAGACTGAGCTAGTTTTTCTTCTGCCTGCGCTTTAGAAGTTCTTATAACTTGCTTGGCCTCTCTCTGCCTAATCTTGTAGATTTCCTTATCTTCATTGCTCTGGGTTTTTTTATAATTACAAAATGCTAGCTTTTTATTTTTAATGATTTGGGCCACTTCTGCTGAGTACCACAGTGGTCTCCTCCTTTTTTTGTTTTTACTGACGAGTCTAATGCAATTTTCTGTTGCCTTCAATAATGCACCTTTTAAGTAGTCCCATTTCTCCTGGACTCCATGTAATCCGTTCCAGTCTGATAAGGACTCATTTATGACTAATTTCATTTTTGAAAAGTCTGTTTTTCTAAAATCTAAAACTTTTGTTTTTGTGTGGTGGGACTCTTTCACAGTTCTTATATTAAACCACACTGACTGGTGATCACTAGATCCCAAGGTTTCGCCTACAATGACATCATATACCGAATCCCCGTTTGTGAATACCAAATCCAAAATGGCCTCCCTCCGGGTTGGCTCCTCAACCACTTGTTGTAGAGATAACCCCAGTAGGGAATTTAGAATATCTGTACTCCTGCGTGAGGATCTACTAAATATTGATTTCATTTATTTTTAGTGGTGCCCAAATTTATGCACCTGCCTAATTTTGTTTAAACAATTATAGCACACTTTCTGTAAATCTAATAAACTTAATTTCACTTCTTAAATATCACTGTGTGTGTCTCCTATATGATATATTTAACTGACATTTTTTATCGTAACAACCAACGATTTATACAGAAAAATCATTACGATTAACAAGGTTGCCCAAACCTTTGCATCCCACTGTATGTTGTTTGGAGAAAGAGGCGGTGGTCGCACAGAACCACCAGCACAGCAGAAGAGGGAGCAGGGTGCAAAAGTGGAGCGGCCGTCCTCTAGACACTACGCCTCCTACTGCCCACCGCAGCAAGGGACCGAGCACACTAAAGCCAGCTCCAAGGAGTTCCCTGGTGTGGCAGTTCTTCAGACAATGTGCTGACGACAAGACACGAGTGGTTTGCACGCTGTGCAATCAAAGCCTGAAGCGAGGCATAAACGTTCTCAACCTGAGCACAACCTGCATGACCAGGCATTTAAGTGCAAAGCACGAGCTGCAATGGAGTAGACACCTCAAAAACCGAGAAAGGTCTCTGGCTCCTCCTGCTTCCTCTTCTGCTGCAGTCACGGCCTCTTCATCCACCTCTGGAGTGACAGTGCCACCTGCCACCGCAAACAGAGGATCTGCCAGCAACACCAACACCTGGGTCACCAAGCATCTCTTCAATGTCCCATGGAAGCGTTCAGCTCTCCATATTCCAAACGCTGGAGAGGAAGAGGAAGTACCCCCCTACCCACCCGCGATCCCTAGCCCTGAATGCCAGCATTTCTAAATTACTGGCCTTTGAAATGCTGGCATTCCGTCTGGTGGAGACGAATAGTTTTAAAGGCCTTATGGCGAAGGCTGTCCCACAGTACGTCGTGCCCAGCCGCCACTACTTTTCAAGGCGAGCCATCCCTTCCCTGCACAACCAAGTAGGGGACAAAATCAGGTGTGCACTGCGCAACGCCATCTGTGGTAAGGTGCACCTGACTACGGATACGTAGACCAGTAAGCACGGTCAGGGACGTTATATCTCCATAACAGCACACTGGGTAAATGCACTGGCGGCTGGGCCTGAGGCGGATAGCAGTTTGCCGCATATCCTTCCACCACTGAGGATTGCAGGGCGCTTCAGTTTGCCTCCTGTTGCTTCCTCCTTCGACTCTGCTTCCTCATCCTCTACCAGCTTCTCATCCGGTCAGCGTAACACCTTCACCACCAACTTCAGCACAGCCAGGGGTAAACGAC
Organism: Bufo bufo; assembly: GCF_905171765.1. Lineage (NCBI taxonomy): Eukaryota > Metazoa > Chordata > Amphibia > Anura > Bufonidae > Bufo > Bufo bufo. The sequence goes on along the minus strand of NC_053389.1, from coordinate 462,881,159 downwards.
AGCAGGCAGTTTTAAACCTTATCTGCTTGGGGGACAAACCCCACACCGCGCAGGAGCTGTGGACGGGCCTTGAACAACAGACCGATGAGTTTGTGCCAGTCAGCCTCAAGGCCGGCCTGGTGGTGTGCGATAATGGTCGAAATCTCGTAGCAGCTCTGGGACTAGCCGGTTTGACGCACATCCCTTGCCTGGTGCATGTGCTGAATTTGGTGGTGCAGAGATTCCTTAAAAATTACCCTGATATGTCAGAGCTGTTGCATAAAGTGCCTGTCAGCGCTGCAGCGTAACTTCGGCCTTCCCGCTCATCGCCTCATATGCGACGTGCCCACAAGGTGGAACTCCACCTTGCACATGCTGGCCAGACTGTGCGAGCAGCAGCAGGCGATAGTGGAGTTTCAGCTGCAACACGCACGGGTGAGTCGCTCGGCGTAACAGACCCCTTCACCACCAATGACTGGGCCTCCATACGAGACCTGTGTTCCTTGTTGCGCTGTTTCGAGTACTCCACCAACATGGCCAGTGCCGATAACGCCATTCTCAGCGTTACTATCCCACTTCTATGCCTCCTTGAAAAAACGCTCCTGGCGATGAGGGAAGAGAATGTGGCACAGGAGGAGGAGGCGGAGGAAGAGGATTCATTTCGTAGGGTTTCCGGCCAGTAATTCCCAAGTGGCTCCTAGGGTGGGTTCCTGCACCCACAAACCACAGGAACACAATTGTCCAGCCAGGGCATAGTTCTGGAGAAAAATGAGGTGGAGGATAAGGAGGAGGAGATGGAGGAGGAGGAACCATGTTCACAGCAGGGTGGCACCCAGACCAGCTCATGGCCATCACTGATGCGTGGATGGGGGGATACAGAGGACACAGATGATACACCTCCCTCAGAGGACAGCTTTTCGTTGCCTTTGTGCAGCCTGGCACACATGAGCGATTACATGCTGCAGTGTCTCCGCAACGACCGCCGAGTTACCCACATTCTAACTTTGATTACCGGGTGGCCACGCTGCTGGATCCTTGTTACAAAGACAACGTACCGTCATTAATTCCGTCACTGCAGCGTGATCGTAAGATGCGTGAGTACAAGTGCACACTGGTAGACGCGCTGCTCGTGGCATTCCCACCTGACAGCGGGGGCTCAGTGGAAGCACAAGGCGAAGGCAGAGGACGAGGAAGAGGTCGCCAATGCAGCTGGGGCACCGCCAGCACCTCAGAAGGCAGTGTTAGCATGGCCGAAATGTGGAAAAGCTTTGTCAGCATGCCACAACAACCAGCACCACCAGCTGATATGGAACGTCTTAGCAGGAGGCAGCATTTCACCAACATGGTGGAGCAGTATGTGTGCACACGCCTACACGCACTGAATCACTGCTCTGCATAGGTGACAGGGAATACAATTTATGAAATGCTTCTTTAATTGATGCGCGCCACCTATCCATATCCGCTATACTCTTTTGGACAACATTTGCGCCTCAATAGCTTTTCCCACAATTCCGCTTGACTCTTTTGGCCCACATTTGGGCTTCTGTAATTTGTCCCACATTTGCGCCTCAATAGCTTTTCCCACATTTCTGCTCGATCCCAATTTTTTTTTATACATTTATCTCCCTTAAATTTGGTCTCTTTTTCTCACGCTCCCTCTCCGGCCTGGAACCCTGATTCCCCGCCACCTGTGATCACCATGGTAGGCGCATAAAAGAACATCGAAAGTTGATAGAGCAGATATCAAATTGGATCGTGAACATCACGGGGACGTGCGACATGGTGGGGCAGTAAGTATGCACACGCCTACACGAACTAACTGACAGGGGTCAGCCCTTGCAACTTCTGGGTCTCCGAATTGGGCACATGGCCTGAGCTTTCCCTTTACGCCTTGGAGGTGCTAGCCTGCCCTGCAGCCGGTGTATTGTCTGAACGTGTGTTTAGCACGACTGTAGGGTTATATTTCCCAATGTTTTGGGATGTACCCTAATTGAAAATTTTTTAAATAAATTTTAAACCAAAAAGCAGTGTAGGCTACCTCCTCCTCCTTCACCGCCACTTCCACCTACAGCGCCACATCCACCACCTCCTCAACCTCCTACTCCATATGGACCTGGTCCTCCTAGATCAAGATTATTATTTTTTATTTTTACGTATTTTAAGTAATTTCCCTATCCACATTTGTCTGCAGAGCACTTGCCATGCTCTTAACCACATTTTGACAACATTTTCAGCCCTCTAGCCCTTTCCATGACATTTTTACAGCCATTTTGGTGCTCAAAAGTTCGGGTCTCTATTGACTTCAATGGGGTTCGGGTTCGGGGTCAAGTTCGGGTCAACCCGCTCAACTCTAGCGCCAACGCCCATCCTCACAAAGGACCCTTTGTGCTCCAGCTCCATCAGAAGCAACTTAAAGAGGACCTTTCACCGATTCTTACCCTATGAACTAAGTATACAGATATGTGGAGCGGCGCCCGGGGATCTCTCTGCACTTACTATTATCCCCGGGCGCCGCTCCGTTCTCCTGCTATGCCCTCCGGTATCTCCGTTCCCTAAGTTATGGTAGGCGGAGTCTGCCCTAGCGCTGGCCAATCGCATTGCAGAGCTCACAGCCTGGGAGAAAATAACCTCCCAGGCTGTGAGCTCTGCGCTGCGATTGGCCAGCGCTAGGGCAGACTCCGCCTACCATAACTTAGGGACTGGTATCTCCGCCTACTATAACTTAGTGAGCAGAGATACCGGAGGGCATAACGGGAGAACGGAGCGGCGCCCGGGGATAATAGTAAGTGCAGTGAGATCCCCAGGCGCCGCTCTACATATCTGTATAGTTAATTCATAGGGTAAGAATCGGTGAAAGGTCCTCTTTAAGTCTAGAGTCTCTAATTAGCACTTTTCTTCACCTGCCTACTGAAGAAACCACCCAGAACCAGCAGAATAAGGAGCAGAACCTGAACCAGCAGGTGGTGGCATACTTAGAGCCACCCCACATCCAAGTTCCCCTGGACTTCTGGGCAGCCAAACTTGATTTATGACTGCAACTGGCCGAGTTTTCCCTGGACAAGCTTTCCTGTATTTAGTGCAATGGGGGGCATATTTACCCCAAAGAGAACTCGCCGCAACACAACATGTTGAGAAACGAACCTTTATATAAATGAATCAGGTGTGGATCAGCCATAATTTCCACACACCAGTGAGTAAAGCATCAGACTAGATCATTCTGAGTGCCACACAAAAACCTTCTGATGCTGCCACCCACCTGATGTCACACACCTACTGCCTCTGCTCTCATATTCTCCTACTGCTACTATGTTGTGCATTTACTGCCACTGCTGTTGCCCCCCACCTCTACACTCTGTAAATGGGCAACTGTGTTGACTCCTCATGCTGTTTCCACCCTCCTCACTCTGTGACTGGGCCACTGTGTTGACTCCTCATGCAGTTGCCACCCTCACCACTCTGTGACTGGGCCACTGCGTTGACTCCTCATGCTGTTTCCACCCTCACCACTCTGTGACGGGGCTACTACTGTCCCTGTTTGGCCTTGTTGACATCACTGTTTATTTCACCCCCCTTCTGATCTGTCAGAAAAATGGAAAAATGAAAAACACAATGGATCATGTCTTTGGAGCATCCATAAGGCCTCTATCACATAGTCAGTATTTTGTATCAGGATTTGATCATGATTTGGATGTCAAAAGAAGAAGTGTGTCTAAAAAACAGAGGAGATTCAAATATTTTCATCACATGTTATCTTTCTTTTGGACTCGCTCCTGTTTTTGCCTTACCAATACTGCTCAAATACTGATGGAACAAACTGACCAAATGCTGACCGTGTGATAGAGTCCATTAATAGCCTGCATGCGGGACTTCTTTTGCCATCTGAATAAAACCAATTTCAGAGGCAAATAGCCAAAACTCACGCAAATTGCACATGAGGCCTCTATCACACGGTAACTATTTTGCATCAGGATTTGCTCAGGAGTTGGAAGCCGCAGACAGTGTAAAAGGAGAGCCGTCTTTCACTCTTTAGTAGAATCTTGAGCCACTGCAGAGTTAAATCCTTTATACCTGACTCTAACATTGACCTGTAAGGCTGACTTCGCACTTCAGTTATTTGGTCAGTTTTGGACCCATAACTGACCAAATAACTGAAGTGTGAACTGATTCTAAGAGTGAGCAGCTGTCAACTGCCTGTCATACTGACACACAGTAACTGTGTCACTACCACAGTGGACTACCTATGCATGTTTCTGCAATGCACAGTGATTTACACTGATATACAGTACAGACCAAAAGTTTGGACACACCTTCTCATTCAAAGAGTTTTCTTTACTTTCATGACTATGAAAATTGTAGATTCACACTGAAGGCATCAAAACTATGAATTAACACATGTGGAATTATATACATAACAAACAAGTGTGAAACAACTGAAAATATGTCATATTCTAGGTTCTTCAAAGTAGCCACCTTTTGCTTTGATTACTGCTTTGCACACTCTTGGCATTCTCTTGATAAGATTCAAGAGGTAGTCCCCTGAAATGGTTTTCACTTCACAGGCGTGCCCTGTCAGGTTTAATAAGTGGGATTTCTTGCCTTATAAATGGGGTTGCTACCATCAGTGGCATTGAGGAGAAGTCAGGTGGATACACAGCTGATAGTCCTACTGAATAGACTGTTAGAATTTGTATTATGGCAAGAAAAAAGCAGCTAAGTAAAGAAAAACGAGTGGCCATCATTACTTTAAGAAATGAAGGTCAGTCAGTCAGCTGAAAAATTGGGAAAACTTTGAAAGTAAGGGCTATTTGACCATGAAGGAGAGTGATGGGGTGCTGCGCCAGATAACCTGGCCTCCACAGTCACCGGACCTGAACCCAATCGAGATGGTTTGGGGGTGAGCTGGACCGCAGAGTGAAGGCAAAAGGGCCAACAAGTGCTAAGCATCTCTGGGAACTCCTTCAAGACTGTTGGAAGACCATTTCAGGGGACTACCTCTTGAAGCTCATCAAGAGAATGCCAAGAGTGTGCAAAGCAGTAATCAAAGCAAAAGGTGGCTACTTTGAAGAACCTAGAATATGACATATTTTCAGTTGTTTCACACTTGTTTGTTATGTATATAATTCCACATGTGTTAATTCATAGTTTTGATGCCTTCATAGTCATGAAAATAAAGAAAACTCTTTGAATGAGAAGGTGTGTCCAAACTTTTGGTCTGTACTGTTCATGCCCCCTGCAGCCAGGAAATAGCTGATCTTTAACGTGCTTCATAACAAATTAATTTCGATCTAATTACATTTTTGGGAAAAATTCGGTGAAGCATCTGATTCTAATTTTTTAAAACTTTACTCTTTATTCACAATAGGTGATTGTCAAAGTTTATCTATGCTTTCCTTGTTCAGTGACCTTTGCACACATAACAGAGCATACCTAGAAATCTCTCCCATAGAAGTCAATCAGGTCCTCTTCAGTTCATTGTGTTTATGGCCCATGGTAGCTGCTGTAAAGCAATTTTCTTAATGCTTAAGAACAACTGAGGCAAGGTAGCAGCCCACATAATCATGTTCAGAAAATAGAATAAAAAAATCTGCAATCAGAAAATAAAAAAATATAAAAAAACTAATATGTGTTGCTATATGGAAGAAAACTGTTTTTAAGTGGCAGATAACATTTCTGGTGACACATTTCCTTTAAACACCAGTATGTATCTGCCCCCAATAAGGGACAATTTTTTGAATGTTTTAATTTTTAAAAAGCATAAATCTAACTGCTAAGTCTGTTTTTTAAACAGGCTGTTTGTTAACACCATCATAAACCATGCATTTATTCATGAAATATATGTCACAGTCACTCATTATTTACTATTCCCGTCTTTGAGTTAGGGTACTTTCACACTAGCGTTTTTCCTTTCCGGCACTGAGTTCCGTCAAAAGGGTTTAATGCCAGAAAAGAACTGATCAGTTATATCCCCATACATTCTGAATGGAGAGCATTCCATTCAGGATGCATCGGGATGTCTTCAGTTCAGTCTTTTTTACTGATCAGGCAAAAGATAAAACCGCAGCATGCTACGGTTTTATCACCGGCCAAAAAAACTGAAGACTTGCCTGAATGCTGGATCCGGCATTTTTTTCCATAGGAATGTATTAGTGCTGGATCCGGCTTTCAAAATACCAGAATGCCGGATCCGTTCTCCCAGTATGCACGTGCGCAGAGCAAAAAAATGTGAAAAGAAATAAATGCAGGATCCGTTTTGCCGGATGAAACTGGAAAGAAGGATCCGGCATTTCAATGCATTTTCCTGACTGATCAGGCATTTTTAAGACTGATCAGGATCCTGATCAGTCTTACAAATGCCATCAGTTGGCATACATTTTGACGGATCCGGCATGCAGTTCCGGCCATGCTTGCCGGATCACTCTGCCGCAAGTGTGAAAGTAGCCTTAAAGAGCCAGAGTGGAAAGACATAAAAAACAGACAAAGAGATAAAAAATATGAGTCCTAAGAGATTTCAGGGTGTCACACTCCAATTGTCAGGCCAATTTCAATTTGGGTTGAATTGATTAAGACCCAAATTGAATTTACTGGCCAATTCTTTAAAATCAGACTTGAAACGAATTTCAAGAAATTAGATCATCTCTAATTGGGAGGAACAAATAGAAGCATTACTATCTAGGGATTACAACAGATGCATTAGTTCTGAATAAGGTCACAAAGGTGGGGCTATTATTGAGTGGAAGCATGATAACTGCATGAGGCACTAAGAAAACAACTGTGTGTGACCTTAAAGGGACACTATGACTCTCTTATGGGTGCTGAGTTTACTACAGCTTGGTGAACGGCATGGAATCCAAAATTTGCCCTGCAACCCAAACATCTCTAGTAATGTCCCTGAAGTAAACTGTCTTTAGATGAGTGTGATTGTTTTAACTGTGACCACATCAGGCTAGAGACTAGATATTATAAAATATAACTACATTAAATGATAAAGAACATTAAGTTGACATCTTTGCACATCCTGTCTGCTCAAATATAATTGGTTTAAATTATAAAGAATGAAGGCTCATCAGATGACTTACTCTATAACTTCCTTGTCTTAGTCTAACTCAACATCACTTATTCTGCTTTAATCATGCATGCAAAGTCAACCATGTTAAAGAACTACGAAGTAGTACAATAAGTATTGTGTGACTCTACAGGGTGGGCCATTTATATGGATACACCTTAATAAAATCGGAATGGTTGGTGATATTAACTTCCTGTTTGTGGAACATTAGTATATGTGAGGGGGAAAACTTTTCAAGATGGGTGGTGACCATGGCGGCCATTTTGAAGTCGGCCATTTTGAATCCAACTTTTGTTTTTTCAATAGTAAGAGGGTCATGTGACACCTCAAACTTATTGGGAATTTCACAAGAAAAACAATGGTGTGCTTGGTTTTAACATAACTTTATTCTTTCAGGAGTTATTTACAAGTTTCTGACCACTTATAAAATGTGTTCAATGTGCTGCCCATTGTGTTGGATTGTCAATGCAACCCTCTTCTCCCACTCTTCACACACTGATAGCAACACCGCATGATAAATGCTAGCACAGGCTTCCAGTATCCGTAGTTTCAGGTGCTGCACATCTCGTATCTTCACAGCATAGACGATTGCCTTCAGATGATACGAGATGTGTAGCACCTGAAACTACGGATACTGGAAGCCTGTGCTAGAATTTCTCCTGCGGTGTTGCTATCAGTGTGTGAAGAGTGGGAGAAGAGGGTTGCATTGACAATCCAACACAATGGGCAGCACATTGAACACAATTTATAAGTGGTCAGAAACTTATAAATAAAACCTGAAAGAATAAAGTTACGATAAAACCAAGCACACCATTGTTTTTCTTGTGAAATTCCCAATAAGTTTGATGTGTCACATGACCCTCTTCCTATTGAAAAAACAAAAGTTGGATTCAAAATGGCCGACTTCAAAATGGCCACCATGGTCACCACCCATCTTGAAAAGTTTCCCCCCTCACATATTAACTTCCTGTTTGTGGAACATTAGTATATCACCAACCATTCCCATTTTATTAAGGAGTATCCATTTAAATGGCCCACCCTGTAGAAACGTCATATTACTTGTTGCTGTTGTTTTTTTCTAAATAAAGAGTTTATTGGGTTTTATACAGTTTTCCAAAATACAAAGCATAAAGCAAATAGAGCAATTCAAAATTACACGGGCATCTGGAATTGCAATACAAAGCAATAGTTAAACAAGGCAAAAGTCCATAAAAGACATCATAAGTCAGTACTATAACATGGGTACATCGAGTACTTCAACTTGAGACAAGACTTAGCATCATTAAAGTACAGCTATAGGCATAGGTAGGAACATTGTGAAACCAGACATCAAAAGTCAGTACCATAAAGTGCGCCTGTCCACTACTTCAATGTGAGGCTAAACTCGACAGCATTAACGTTACTGCTAGAGACGCAGTTAGAAACATTATGAAGCATAATAAAATAAAATCCAAAGAAAACAACAACAACAAAAAGGCAAGGGAGGGGGGAAGGATAGGGAACAGCAGGGGATGGGTGGATAAGAGGGATAAGTAAAAGAGGGATAGAAAGAGAAGCAAGTGAGATGTAGAAAAAGGAGAGAGGTTCAAGCTAGACAGACAGTTCAAAGTGTCCTGTATGTCCCAGATGAGCGGAAATCATCCCAGGAACTCCATATCTTCAGAAATTGTGTCTACATCTGAGGGGTGTGGGCAATTAATTCCTCCATTCTCTGATATAACATTACTTCCTAAATCCATTCCTCAAGGGACGGAGGAATCGTTGATTTCCAATGACGAGGAATCACTGCCTTCACCTCTTGGATGAGATATTTGAGAAGAGAGTTTTTGTATGCTGGGATGGTTAACTCATATACATATAAAAGAGAGGATTCTGGCGTGTTCAGCATTGGAAGGCCTCTTATTTTAAGAATAGCCTCATGGACTGAGTCCCAGAATTCACGTAAGACAGAGCATTGCCACCAGATGTGTAAGAGTGTACCTTCCGCTACCCCACATCTCCAACACCTATCAGAGACCGAAATAAACCATTTGTGCAGCAGTGACGGCACCTTGTACCACCGGGTCATGATCTTATAGCAGGTTTCTTGCGCTCTGGTGGAAAGTAGTGCTTTATGGGAAATAATTTAACATCTAAGCCATTGGGTGGAGGTCAATTGGATACCTAGATCATGTTCCCAGGCTGTGCAAACCGAAAGGGGTGAGGAAGATCTCTGCTGGAGAAGTAGTTTATACATTAAGGAAATGTCTCGGAACTTAGCCAAAGGGGCCAGACAGACTTGTTTAAAAAACTGCCAGGTTCCTGGTAAGATTGTGAGAGACATGCATAAAGGCATAGAAGTGTCGAAGTTGGAGATATGCATAGGTGTATCTCTGCGTAGGAGGTGTGTTGCCCAATATAGAGGTTAGAGATTACATGGAGACTCCTGAAAGGACCTGGTACCTTCAAGAAAAGAGACGGAGGAGGACCCTGGAGGGAATAAGGGATAATCAGTAATGGAGGTAAGAGGTCCCTGAGGATCTATGAGAGAAGATTTCTGACCTATAGCCGCTAGTATTGCAAATGTGTGTTTATGTAATGGAGAGAGAGGGTCGAAGAGACCATAAAACTGTCCTCAGCCAGGGGAGAGAAGTCAATGCACATGGCGAGGAATCCCTCGCTATATTGGCGCACACTTTCTGGAAGTAAGACGAAACATGTCCAAAAGCCAGGCAAAACTGCAGAATGGTAATATAGCCTACAATCCGGGTCCAAACCTCCCAGTGTATTCGCTGTTTACCAGGGGACCAGAAACATTTCATAAAACATCTACTTATCTGGGTCCAGAAGGAGAGGAGGATCCGGATGGGCATGGTCTGCAGGATATAAAGCAGTTTGGGCAAAAGATTCATTTTTAATATGCTGATTCTTTCAAACCACATAAATAGAGTTGAGCGAAAACATCGGTGTTCGGGTTCGAGAAGTTCGGCCGAACTTCCCGGAAATGTTCGGGTTCGGGATCCGAACTCGACCCGAACTTCGCCCCGAACCCCATTGAAGTCAATGGGGACCCGAACTTTTCGGCACTAAAAAGGCTGTAAAACAGCCCAGGAAAGGGCTAGAGGTCTGCAAAATGCAGCAAAATGTAGTTAAATCCCCTGCAAACAAATGTGGATAGGGAAATGAATAAAAATAAAAATAAAATAAATAAAAATTAACTAATATCAAATGGAGAGAGGTCCCATAGCAGAGAATCAGGCTTCATGTCATAGCAGAGAATCAGGCTTCATGTCACCCACCACTGGAACAGGCCATTGTCAGATATTTTTAGGCCCGGCACCCAGACAGAGGAGAGAGATCCCATAGCAGAGATTCAGGCTTCATGTCATAGCAGAGAATCAGGCTTCACGTCACCCAACACTGGAACAGGCCACTGTCAGATATGTTTAGGCCCCGGAACCCAGACAGAGGAGAGAGGTCACATAGCAGAGAATCAGGCTTCATGTCATAGCAGAGAATCATGCTTCATGTCACCCAACACTGGAACAGGCCACTGTCAGATATGTTTAGGCCCCGGCACCCAGACAGATCAGAGAGGTCCCATAGCAGAGAATCAGGCTTCATGTCATAGCAGAGAATCATGCTTTATGTCACCCAACACTGGAACAGGCCACTGTCAGATATGTTTAGGCCCCGGTACCCAGACAGAGGAGAGAGGTCCCATAGCAGAGAATCAGGCTTCATGTCATAGCAGAGAATCAGGCTTCATGTCACCCACCACTGGAACAGGGCATTGTCAGATATTTTTAGGCCCCGGCACCCAGACAGAGGAGAGAGGTCCCATAGCAGAGATTCAGGCTTCATGTCATAGCAGAGAATCAGGCTTCATGTCACCCAACACTGGAACAGGCCACTGTAAGATATGTTTAGGCCCCGGCACCCAGACAGAGGAGAGAGGTCCCATAGCAGAGAATCAGGCTTCATGTCATAGCAGAGAATCATGCTTCATGTCACCCAACACTGGAACAGGCCACTGTCAGATATGTTTAGGCCCCGGTACCCAGACAGAGGAGAGAGGTCCCATAGCAGAGAATCAGGCTTCATGTCATAGCAGAGAATCATGCTTCATGTCACCCAACACTGGAACAGGCCACTGTCAGATATTTTTAGGCCCTGGCACCCGATAGAGGAGAGAGGTCCCATTGCAGAGAATCAGGCTTCAAGTCACCCACCACTGGAACAGGCCACTGTCAGATATTTAGGCCCCGGCACCCAGACAGAGGAGAATGGTCCCATTGCAGAGAATCAGGCTTCATGTCACCCACCAATGGAACAGGCCACTGTCAGATATTTAGGCCCTGGGACCCAGACGGATCAGAGAGGTCCCATAGCAGAGAATCAGGCTTCATGTCATAGCAGAGAATCATGCTTTATGTCACCCAACACTGGAACAGGCCACTGTCAGATATGTTTAGGCCCCGGTACCCAGACAGAGGAGAGAGGTCCCATAGCAGAGAATCAGGCTTCATGTCATAGCAGAGAATCAGGCTTCATGTCACCCACCACTGGAACAGGGCATTGTCAGATATTTTTAGGCCCCGGCACCCAGACAGAGGAGAGAGGTCCCATAGCAGAGATTCAGGCTTCATGTCATAGCAGAGAATCAGGCTTCATGTCACCCAACACTGGAACAGGCCACTGTAAGATATGTTTAGGCCCCGGCACCCAGACAGAGGAGAGAGGTCCCATAGCAGAGAATCAGGCTTCATGTCATAGCAGAGAATCAGGCTTCATGTCACCCAACACTGGAACAGGCCACTGTCAGATATGTTTAGGCCCCGGTACCCAGACAGAGGAGAGAGGTCCCATAGCAGAGAATCAGGCTTCATGTCATAGCAGAGAATCATGCTTCATGTCACCCAACACTGGAACAGGCCACTGTCAGATATTTTTAGGCCCTGGCACCCGATAGAGGAGAGAGGTCCCATTGCATAGAATCAGGCTTCATGTCACCCACCACTGGAACAGGCCACTGTCAGATATTTAGGCCCCGGCACCCAGACAGAGGAGAGAGGTCCCATTGCAGAGAATCAGGCTTCAAGTCACCCACCACTGGAACAGGCCACTGTCAGATATTTAGGCCCCGGCACCCAGACAGAGGAGAATGGTCCCATTGCAGAGAATCAGGCTTCATGTCACCCACCAATGGAACAGGCCACTGTCAGATATTTAGGCCCTGGGACCCAGACGGAAGAGAGGCTCATTCAACTTTGGATTGCCCTGCAATATAATGGTAAAATTAAAAAAAGAGGATTGAATGAAGTGCCCTGGAGTACAAGAATATATTGTTATGGGGATGTAGTTATAAATGTCTAATCTGCACAAGGGATGGACAGGTCCTGTGGGATCCATGCCTGGTTCATTTTTATGAACGTCAGCTTGTCCACATTGGCTGTGGACAGGTGGCTGTGTTTGTCTGTAATGACGCCACCTGCGGTGCTGAATACAAGTTCAGACAAAACGCTGGCCGCCGGGCAGGCCAGCACCTCCAAGGCATAAAAGGCTAGCTCTGGCCACGTGGACAATTTGGAGACCCAGAAGTTGAATGGGTCCGAACCATCAGTCAGTACAAGGAGGGGTGTGCACACGTACTGTTCCACCATGTTAGTGAAATGCTGCCTCCTGCTAACACGTTCCGTATCAGGTGGTGGTGCAGTTAGCTGTGGCGGGGTGACAAAACTTTTCCACATCTCTGCCATGCTAACCCTGCCCTCAGAGGAGCTGGCCGTGACACAGCTGCGTTGGCGACCTCTTGCTCCTCCTCTGCCTTCGCCTTGGGCTTCCACTTGTTCCCCTGTGACATTTGGGAATGCTCTCAGTAGCGCGTCTACCAACGTGCGCTTGTACTCGCGCATCTTCCTATCACGCTCCAGTGCAGGAAGTAAGGTGGGCACATTGTCTTTGTACCGGGGATCCAGCTGGGTGGCAACCCAGTAGTCCGCACACGTTCAAATGTGGGCAACTCTGCTGTCGTTGCGCAGGCACTGCAGCATGTAGTCGCTCATGTGTGCCAGGCTGCCCAGAGGTAAGGACAAGCTGTCCTCTGTGGGAGGCGTATCGTTATCGTCCTGCGTTTCCCCCCAGCCACGCACCAGTGATGGGCCCGAGCTGCGTTGGGTGCCACCCCGCTGTGAACATGCTTCATCCTCATCCTCCTCCACCTCCTCCTCATCCTCCTCGTCCTCCAGTAGTGGGCCCTGTCAGGCCACATTTGTACCTGGCCTCTGCTGTTGCAAAAAACCTTCCTCTGAGTCACTTCTAAGAGACCGGCCTGAAAGTGCTAAAAATGAACCCTCTTCCTCCTCCTCCTGGGCCTCCTCCTCTTCCATCTTTGCCCTAAGTGTTTTATCAAGGAGACATAGAAGTGGTATTATAACGCTGATAACGGCGTCATCGCCACTGGCCATGTTAGTAGAGTACTCGAAACAGCACAACAGGGCACACAGGTCTCGCATGGAGGCCCAGTCATTGGTGGTGAAGTGGTGCTGTTCCGCAGTGCGACTGACCCGTGCGTGCAGCAGCTGAAACTCCACTATGGCCTGCTGCTGCTCGCACAGTCTGTCCAGCATGTGCAAGGTGGAGTTCCACCTGGTGGGCACGTCGCATATGAGGCGAAGTTATGAAGGCCGAAGTTACGCTGTAGCGCAGACAGGCGAGCAGCGGCAGGATGTGAACGCCGGAAGCACGCACAGACGGACCGCACTTTATGCAGCAGCTCTGACATGTCGGGGTAGTTGTGAATGAACTTCTGCACTACCAAATTCAGCACATGCGCCAGGCAAGGGATGTGCGTCAAACCGGCTAGTCCCAGAGCTGCGACGAGGTTTCGCCCATTATCGCACACCACCAGGCCGGGCTTGAGGCTCACCGGCAGCAACCACTCGTCGGTCTGTTGTTCAATCCCCCGCCACAACTCCTGCGCGGTGTGGGGCCTGTCCCCCAAACATATGAGTTTCAGAATGGCCTGCTGACGTTTACCCTGGGCTGTGCTGAAGTTGGTGGTGAAGGTGTGTGGCTGACTGGATGAGCAGGTGGAAGAAGAGGTGGAGGAAGCCGAGTAGGAGGAGGAGGCTACAGAAGGCAAAGAATGTTGCCCTGCGATCCTTGGCGGCGGAAGGACGTGCGCCAAACAGCTCTCCGCCTGGGGCCCAGCCGCCACTACATTTACCCAGTGTGCAGTTAGGGAGATATAGCATCCCTGTCCGTGCTTACTGGTCCACGTATCTGTGGTTAGGTGGACCTTGCCACAGATGGCGTTCCGCAGTGCACACTTGATTTTATCGGATACTTGGTTGTGCAGGGAAGGCACGGCTCTCTTGGAGAAGTAGTGGCGGCTGGGAACAACATACTGTGGGACAGCAAGCGACATGAGCTGTTTGAAGCTGTCTGTGTCCAACAGCCTGAATGACAGCATTTCATAGGCCAGTAGTTTAGAAATGCTGGCATTCAGGGCCACGGATCGAGGGTGGCTAGGTGGGAATTTACGCTTTCTCTCAAATGTTTGTGAGATGGAGAGCTGAACGCTGCTGTGTGATATGGTTGAGATGCTTGGTGACGGAGGTAGTGGTGTTGGTGGTACATCCTCTGTTTGCTGGGCGGCAGGTGCCAAAGTTCCTCCAGAGGCGGAGGAAGAGGCCGAGGCAGAAGAGGTAGCATGGGGAGCCTGAGTGAGTTCCTTGTTTTTAAGGTGTTTACTCCACTGCAGTTCATGCTTTGCATGCAGGTGCCTGGTCATGCAGGTTGTGCTAAGGTTCAGAACGTTAATGCCTCGCTTCAGGCTCTGATGGCACAGCGTGCAAACCACTCGGGTCTTGTCATCAGCACATTGTTTGAAGAACTGCCACGCCAGGGAACTCCTTGAAGCTGCCTTTGGGGTGCTCAGTCCCAGATGGCTAGTAGCAGGCGGAGTCTCTTGGCGGCGGGTGTTCTGCTTTTGCCCACTGCTCCCTCTTTTGCTACGCTGTTGGCTCGGTCTCACCACTGCCTCTTCCTCCGAACTCTGAAAGTCAGTGGCACGACCTTCATTCCATGTGGGGTCTAGGACCTCATCGTCCTCTGCATCGTCTTCCACCCAGTCTTCCTCCCTGACCTCCTGTTCAGTCTGCACACTGCAGAAAGACGCAGCAGTTGGCACCTGTGTTTCATCATCAGAGACATGCTGAGGTGGTATTCCCATGTCCTCATCATCAGGAAACATAACTGGTTGTGCGTCAGTGCATTCTATGTCTTCCACCGCTGGGGAAGGGCTAGGTGGATGCCCTTGGGAAACCCTGCCAGCAGAGTCTTCAAACAGCATAAGAGACTGCTGCATAAGTTGAGGCTCAGACAGTTTCCCTGATATGGATGGGGGTGATGTGACAGACTGATGGGCTTGGTTTTCAGGCGCCATCTGTGCGCTTTCTGCAGAAGACTGAGTGGGAGATAATGTGAACGTGCTGGATCCACTGTCGGCCACCCAATTGACTAATGCCTGTACCTGCTCAGGCCTTACCATCCTTAGAATGGCATTGGGCCCCACCAAATATCGCTGTAAATTCTGGAGTCTACTGGAACCTGAGGTAGTTGGTACACTAGGACGTGTGGCTGTGGCAGAACGGCCACGTCCTCTCCCAGCACCAGAGGGTCCACTAACACCACCACGACCATGTCCGCGTTCCTTACTAGATGTTTTCCTCATTGTTACCGTTCACCACAATAAGAAAAAAAAAATTTGGCCCAATGTATTGAATTCAAATTCAGGCCTTTTTTTACTTGCACCTAACACTATCTGGCTATCTATTTAGGTACCGTATTACACTAATACAGGCACAGCAGTAACCACAGATTTAGCTGAATATAAATTGTAGGCCTAGTATTTAGGCGGTGGATGACAGGTATACGTTTACGGACAGAATTAGACTTGGAGATGCACGGTAGCGTTTGAAGTTATTGAGAATGACCCTATCCGCACCTTCAATCTAATATACCCTTTTATGGATAGATTTAAACTTGGCCTGATACAGCAGAAACCACTGATTTAGGGAATTGCTAAGTTGGGAATTGTATTTCAACCCAGAACAAAAACTGTGCTTTGGCGGACACTAAATAACTTTACTAGCCACAGCATTAAACACAGATTTAGCTGAATATAAATTGTAGGCCTAGTATTTAGGCGCTGGATGACAGGTATACGTTTACGGACAGAATTAGACTTGGTGATGCACGGTAGCGTTTGAAGTTATTGAGAATGACCCTATCCGCACCTTCAATCTAATATACCCTTTTATGGATAGATTTAAACTTGGCCTGATACAGCAGAAACCACTGATTTAGGGAATTGCTAAGTTGGGAATTGTATTTCAACCCAGAACAAAAACTGTGCTTTGGCGGACACTAAATAACTTTACCAGGCACAGCAGTAACCACAGATTTAGCTGAATATAAATTGTAGGTCTAGTATTTAGGCAGTGGATGACAGGTATACGTTTATGGACAGAATTAGATTTGGAGATGCACGGTAGCGTTTGAAGTTATTGAGAATGACCCTATCTGCACCTTCAATCTAATATACCCTTTTATGGATAGATTTAAACTTGGCCTGATACAGCAGAAACCACTGATTTAGGGAATTGCTAAGTTGGGAATTGTATTTCAACCCAGAACAAAAACTGTGCTTTGGCGGACACTAAATAACTTTACCAGCCACAGCAGTAAACACAGATTTAGCTGAATATAAATTGTAGGCCTAGTATTTAGGCGCTGGATGACAGGTATACGTTTATGGACAGAATTAGACTTGGAGATGCACGGTAGCATTTGAAGTTATTGAGAATGACCCTATCAGCACCTTCAATGTAATATACCCTTTTATGGATAGATTTAAACTTGGCCTGCTACAGCAGAAACCACTGATTTAGGGAATTGCTAATTTGGGAATTGTATTTCAACCCAGAAAAAAATATATCCTTTGCCAGACAGCAGACAGTATTACAATTGGCTAGCCACAGCTGAAACACCAGATTTAGGGTACTGCTATTTTGGCAATTGTATTTCACCCCTCAATAAAATAGCAAGCACAGCCAAGCCCCTGATGTAGGATATAGCAAAAAAAAAAAAAAACACACTATTGATGGTTAAATGTATTTGGTGGCAGCTTGTGCTGGCGCACCATAAGACGCCGCCGATCACCCCAGAAAAAAGTGACAGAAAAACGCTCTGGGCAGCCTTAAAACAGAGGTTGAATGATACACAGCTGTAGATCGATCACTTCAGTAATTGTTTTTGAAGACTAAATCACTGCCTAATCTGGCCCTAACTGCAGCAGCTGCATCCTATCCCTACACTGATCAGAGCAGAGTGACGTGCGGCGCTACGTGACTACAGCTTAAATAGAGGCTGGGTCACATGCTGCACTGGCCAATCACAGCCATGCCAATAGTAGGCATGGCTATGATGGCCTCTTGGGGCAAGTAGTATGACGCTTGTTGATTGGCTGTTTTGCAGCCTTTCAAAAAGCGCCAAGAAAGCGCTGAACACCAAACCCGAACCCGGACTTTTACGAAAATGTTCGGGTTCGGGTCCGTGTAACGAACACCCCAAAATTCGGTACGAACCCAAACTATACAGTTCGGGTTCGCTCATCCCTACACATAAAGTCTTTACGGTGCCAAGAATGTTAATCTTGAAGTTAGACAAGGCCCCAAAACGAGACAATTCCGATTGTAGACATGGAAGGGAGATACGAGGGTTGGTAATGTAGAGCAACAGGTCATCAGCAAAGGCAGCACATTTGTATTCTTGATATCCTATACGGATGCCTGAAATATCAGGATTATCACGTATTGCGGACATTAGATGTTCCATGACTAAAACATAAGCAAGGGATATAGCTGGCATCCTTGGCAGATGCAATTATGAATAAAAAAGGAAGGAGAAAAAGTCCTGTTCATTTTTATCCTTGCAGACGGTGTTTGATATAGACTGAATATTTTGGACTAGAACCAGGGGCCTAGACCAATGTGAGAAAGGGTAAAGCGTATAGAGGGCCATGAGATACAATCAAAAGCATTCTCTGCTTCTAGAGATAGGACCATGAGTTAGATATGGTGGGTCTTAGCATAGTGGATAATGTCCAGAGTCTTCAAGGTGTGTCCCTTGCCTCCCTCCCCGGCACAAACCCCTCCTGGTCAGAGTGAATGAGAGATGGCAAGAAAACTTTCAGGCGATTTGCCAGAAGTTTGGCATACATTTTGAGGTCAACATTTAGAAGAGAAATCGGGCGATAGCTCGTACACACCTGGGGATCTTTGTCAGGTTTGGGAAAGAACTCTCTATGTACTTTAGTAGACTGTGCCAGGAAGGGGAGCCCATACGACACCACGTTAAAGACCTGGAGGAATAAAGTAGCCTTTATATGAGAATACCTTGTGGAACCTTGCCGTGAACCCATCTGGGCCCAGGCTCTTGCCCCAGGGAGGGATTTAAGTACATCCTGGAGCTCTCCGACAGTGAAGGGAGTCTCAATGCTAGCAGATTGATCCGCCGTTAACCATGTGGCAGAAGACAGGAGCAAGTCTCTTGGATCTGACGGGGTCGGCAGACCATACAAAGCAAAATTTAAAAAAATGGAATGTAGATGTAATATTTGGAGTGGTATGTACTGGTGAACCATTCGGGGCTTTAATGACCAGGATATGTGAGGAGGCTAGTTGACCCCTAAGGGTCCTGGCCAGCAAGCTCCCACTTTTATTTCCATATTCGTAAAACTTACTATGACGAGTTTGGATCATTCGTTGATATGAACGCTCCAAAAAACGCTTGGCTTCCAAGCAGGCATCTTGAAGATCTCGTAAAATAGATTTAGTGAGTGGGCGCTTATCGGCCAGTTCCAGGGAGGTGACCTTCTGCAGGGTGATGAAAAGGGTATGAGTCTTCTTCCTCTTGATACGAGTCCCATTTTTGATGAGAGTGCCTCATAGAACACATTTAAAGGGAACCTGTCACCGGGATTTTGTGTACAGAGCTGAGGACATGGGTTGCTAGATGGCCTCTAGCACATCCGCTATATCCAGTCCCCATAGCTCTGTGTGCTTTTATTGTGTAAAAAAAAGATTTGATACATATGCAAATTAACCTGAGATGAGTCCTGTACATGAGATGAGTCAGGGACAGGACTCATCTCAGGTTAATTTGCATATGTATAAAATTGATGTTTTTACACAATAAAAGCACACAGAGCTATGGGGACTGGGTATTGCGGATGTGCTAGCGGCCATCTAGCAACCCATGCCCTCAGCTCTGTACACAAAATCCTGGTTCCCTTTAAAAGCCTCCCATTGTATGGGCATAGGGTTGGCATCTGCTGATTGGTCAGCCAGAAAGTCAGTGATGGTTTGAGACATATCAGCGGCACACACGGAATCAAGAAGGAGAGACTCATTAAGCTTTCACATCCATTCGCTTTTACATAGAAAGGGAAGTTGTAGAGAACAATAAGTTGGACCACAGGATGGAGCCTATATATATAGATCAGGGGTCAGCAGCCTTTTCCAGACAGTGTGCCGATTTAAAAAAAAAAGGTCGAAGTTGAAGCACTCAGTGTGCCGTGCAAAACAGGAAAGTCGTATAACAAGGGGGAGATGTATCAAAACTGTTGTAAAGGAAAACTGGCTTTGTTGCTCATATCAATCAATGAGATTCCACTTTTAATGTTCCAAAGGAGCTCTATAAAATGAAAGGTGGAATCTGATATGGTTGATGGTTGATATGGGCAACTAAGCTAGTTTTCCTTGTATGTGACATAAAGAAAATAATATTTAGCTTAACTTATCATTCAGTGTGACCCTTGTGCCTGACTTTCTTTGCCAAGAAAATCCAGGTGTGGGGTTTCATGTGGCTTGTAGCTGGACACAGATCTTAGAATGGTGAGCTTTCCTGCAATACAGAAAACTCATATAGCACAAACTGTGTGTAACATAAACCAAAAAATATTAATCAGTTTAACTTACCATTCAGTGTGACCCTTGTCCCTAACTTTCTTTGTAAAGATGCTCTAGTTGTGGTTCATATGAGGTGACTAGAGATGAGCGAATTTTCTGAAAAAATTGTTTCGATCAGAATATATTTGCGGCGAATCGCGTTAAAAAACAGCTATTTCCTGGCTGCAGAGAGTCTTTATAGTGGTTGTAAAACACTATGCCTTGCAGTAGCACGCATAGGGAGTTTGCTGTGGTGGTGAAATAAAACTGTGAGTCTTTATGACATGCAAATGACTGGCGTCGCTCTTAGAATCACTGCGCACTTCACTTATTAGTGCAGTTGTAGGGCCAAAACTGACCAATAAGTATGAACTCAGCCTTACAGGTTGATGTTAGCACCAAGAAGAAGTGCACTCCTTTTACTCTGTCGTCAGTTGATTCCACATAGATGTCTACAGAAACTGTTCTATTAAACGCTTATACAAGTAGAGCCCCCCGACAGAGTGGAAAGGGTGTCAGCAGTAAGTTTGTGTTGACGGCATTGATTATTTTGCCCTTCCGCTGATCCGTCAGAACAATAACGCACAAAAAACAGATCCTGTCTGTTGAGCATCCTCCTTCACTCGGTCAGCATTTGGTCAGTAATCCATCAGTATTGCTAATGCCAAAAAAAACAGGAGTGGATACAAAACAGAGATGACACGTGAATTAAATATTTGCATGTCTTCTGTGTTTTGTACCCACTCCTGCTTTTGGCTACCATATCGCAAGCCAATTCTGATGGGACCATACAGGCCTTACAGCTGCTACACAGACAGGATCCGTTCTGCGTCTCATTTTTCCTTCCTTCTGACAGATCAGAAGGCTCAAATAAATGATGATGTCAGCCAGGCCGAAAGGCAAAATAGTGGCCGAGCCATGAAGTGGGGAGGGTGGGTAAAGCATGAGAAGTCCACAGAGTGGCCCTATGACATAGTGGTGAGGTGGAAGCAGCATGAGGAGACCACAGAGTGGCCTAATGACAGAGTCTGGAGCTGGCGGCAGCATCAGGAGGCCACAGAGTGGCAAGGTGACATAGTGTGGAGGTGGCAGCAGCATGAGGAGGCCACAGAGTGGCAAGGTGACATAGTATGGAGGTGGCAGCAGCATGAGGAGGCCACAGAGTGGCAAGGTGACATTGTATGGAGGTGGCAGCAGCATGAGGAGGCCACAGAGTGGCAAGGTGACATAGTGTGGAGGTGGCAGCAGCATGAGGAGGCCACAGAGTGACCCGGTGACAGAATGGGGAGGTGGGTGGCAATAACCGTACCCGCTGACGATGGTGGGTGTAAGAAGGAGCACTTTGCATCAGATGTGTGGCATCAGGCGGATGGCAGCGTCAGAATAGTAGCTAAAACAGGTAGCCAGAAGAAACCGGTGTCTTTTGTCAAAGTGTTGGTGTGGCACCATGGATGATCTAGTCTGATGCATCAGGCATTGGTGTGTGGAAATCCTGGCTGATCCACGCCTGATTCATCTTGACAAAGGTCAGTCTCTCCTCATTTTGGGTGGGCAGGCGAGTTCTTCTTGGGGTAACTATTGCCCCCGCCACACTAAACACTCACTCTGATGCCACACTCCTGGCCAGGCAGGGCAGCTTTTCCAGGGCAAACTCGGCCAGTTGCAGCCAAAAATCCAGTTTGGCTGCCCAGTAGTCCAGAGGTGGGGTGACAGGGTTATGTTCAAGTATGCCACCACCTGCCACCAGGTTCTGCTCCAGGTCTAGATGCTGCTGCTGGTGAGTAGTTTATTCACTAGGCGGGTGAAGAAAGCGGCTCATCAGCGACTCTAGACTCAGGATGCTGCTGATGAAGCTGGTACTGCTCCTGCCACTCCACATCTCCCCAGCAGCCCTGGCAGTGGAACGTGAGCGCAGATGGCCCCCCGGTCAGACCTGCGAGAGGATGGACGATGGTGCAGATAGGAAGCGGCCAACAGACTACATAGGATGTCTCTATACTAGTTCAGTTTGTCCTCCCTCTCAGCGGGTGTAAAAAAGACCCCCATTTTGGACTGGTAGCGAGGGGGTTTAACAAGGTGGAGAGCCAGAAGTCATCCCTCTACCAAATGGTGACAACTCGGCTGTCACTACACAAGCATGCGAGCCTCCATCTCCACTGCATACTGCCACGGTGTGTCTGGGTCCTCTGGCTTGTCTTCCTCATTGCCCTGTAGCTCCTCTGGCTGCTCCTCCTCTCCTGTCACCTGAGTAGAAAAACCACCCATTTCACAACACATTGCTTGTGCTCCAATGTCCTCCTCCTCCAGTTCAGCCCCCACAGGGCTTATGTGGCTATGAGATGTAGGCACCACGTCTCCAGTCCCCTGAGCAGCCAGAATTACAAGCTTCTGTTCCAGGACATGATGTAGTGGAATTACATTGTTTATCCCGTAGTCCTGGCGACTGACAAATAACGTAGCCTCCTCAAAGGGCCTGAGCAAATGGCAGGTGTCATGCATGAGCTGCCAGTGGCTGACATCAAAGTTACACAGGGGAGTACTCCTGTCCGCTTTGATCATCAAGGAGGGTGTGCTTGGCATTGTACGAGTGGCTGAAGTGCATGCAAAGTTTCCTGGCCATTTTTATGATGTCTTGCAGATGGGTGGAAAACTTCAGGAGCTGCTTGACAACCAGATTGAACACTTGTGCCATGCAGGGCGCATGGCTCTGCCCTCCTTGACGCAGTACCGACACCATGTTCTTCCTTATTGTTGGTCACCGTGGTTACAATTTTCAGTTGTCGAGGAGAAAGCCAGGATTTGATTTCTTGATGAAGGACACGGAGCAGTTCCTCCCCTGTGTGACTCCGTTCGCACAGATAAACGAGGTGCAGAACA
This sequence comes from Bufo bufo, assembly GCF_905171765.1. Lineage (NCBI taxonomy): Eukaryota > Metazoa > Chordata > Amphibia > Anura > Bufonidae > Bufo > Bufo bufo. The sequence goes on along the minus strand of NC_053389.1, from coordinate 462,858,245 downwards.
GAGGGACACCGCCGTGCCCTGCACATGTGGTATGCTGGAGGGGCACTGTGAATTGTCCCTGAAGTGAAGGCTGAGGACACAGTGGAGGATGAGGAGGCAGAGGCAGACATTGTCTCAGGACCAACGGCGTGAGAACGTGGAGGCTGAAGCGGCATCACCTGGCCAAGTTGCTGGTGTGGCTGTGTAGGAACCACATTCACCCAGTGGGCCGTAAAGGACATGTATTGTCCCTGACTGTAGTTACAGCTCCACACGTCGGCACTGTCGTGCACTTTGGCAGACACCGACAGGCTTAACGACATGTTCTACATGTGTGTGCAGGGCTGCTACTGCCTTTTTGGCAAAGAAATGACGGCTTGGGACTCTCCACCTTGGCCCGGCACAAGCCATCAGTTCTCTGAAAGGTTCAGAGTCCACCACTTGGAAAGGGAGGGACTGCAGCACCAGCAACTTGGACAGGAGCACGTTCAGCTTTTGCGCCGTTGGATGAGTGCGCGCATACTGTTGTCTCTTGGCAATCGTTTCAGTGATAGATTGCTGACAGAATGACTAATGAGGAGTAGGAGGGCAAGAAGCAGGAGCATCAGGACCAGCAGATGATGGGAAGGACAGACAGCTTCCTTTTGGCTGAGGTGGTGGAGCCTTGATTGCCTGAAAATGGGTGCGTGCCACTGGGTGATGCAGCGGTTGCTGCGGCAGGCTGAACCACCACATAAGAGCCACGGTTCTTCCAGGCAACTTTATGGTGACACTGCATATGTTGACGCAGGGCAGTGGTGCCAACATTGACACCTTGGCCACGCTTCACTTTCTGCCCACAGATTCTACATATGGCCATGTTCACCTCCTCTGGCGGCTTAACAAAAAACTGCCACACCGCCGAGTAGATGATTTTACCCCCAACACTATGCACTAACTGACTGCTACCGCCGTTGCCTCCGTGATCCTGTGCACCACTACTTCCCGGGCAGGTAGGCTCCTGCGAAGCGAGTGGTCTACCCCGGGCATGTTTGGCTCCCGACCTCCCACTGCTGCCACCCTGCTGACTCCCGGCCATGCTAGCGACTTGCTGGCTCTGCTCCCTCACAGGCAAGCTGCCACCCTCTTCTCCCGATGATGATAAAGCCCCTTCGTAACCCGGCTACCAAGTGTGATCAGCTACATCATCATCATTGAGTGCTGTCTGCATGTCACTGATGTCCTCCTCATCTTCCCCACATCTTGGCTTGCCAGTAGCTGCTGACTGTCTTCTAATAGCTTGTCCTCACTGTATAGAGAAGCTGAGCCCACAGCATACAATACTTCTCTGGCTGAGGGAACAGAAATGATAGAGGTAGGTTGAGGACAGATGAGGGCACAGGGCCTGCTCCTGGGCCATGCCAACTAAGGGTTCTGTCTGACGAACCCACAGACTCTTGGCTGGGGGTGTCTGATGTCACTTGGGATGAAGTCGAAGATCGAGTCAACCATTTAAGAACCGCTGGGTTGCTGGTCAAGACACCACCACTAGCTGACACTGGGAGCTCAGGCCTCTTGAAGTGACCCCTGTTGCCACGACCCCTTACTCTGCTGCTACCTCTGCCTGCACAGAAACATTTAGGCCTCTGCTACTCCCCTGTGCAGGGCCTGGCACTTCTCTGTCTGACATACTGTTAGATCAAATAAATAAATAAAAATGAAATTAAAACACCCCAAAAAAGTCTGTAATTTTCTCACTTCACCACACAACAGCTAATAAGCTCTTTTTTCACACTAAAACACACAAAAAAGGGCTTTAGAACATATAACTTCACCGCTGAACAGCAAATATATTTTTCTTTTGCCACTAATACTCGCCACAAAAGGCTTCAGAACATATAACTGCACCGCTGAACTGCAAATATATTTTTCTTTTGCCACTAATACACGGCACAGAAGGCTTTAGAACATATAACTGCACCGCTGAACGGCAAATAGGGCCTTTTTTTTTTCTCTAATACACACCACAGAAGGATTTAGAACATATTACTGCACCTCTGAACGGCAAGTATATTTTTATTTTGCCACTAATACATGGCAAAAAGGGTTTTAGAACATATAACTCCACCGCTGAATGGCAAATATATTTTTCTTTTGCCACTAATACAAGCCACAAAAGGCTTTAGAACATATAACTGCACCGCTGAACGGCAAATATATTTTTCTTTTTTCCACTATTACACGACAAAAAGGGCTTTAGAACATATAACTGCACCGCTGAACGGCAAATATATTTTTCTTTTGCCACTGATACATGGCAAAAAGTGCTGTAATTTTAGCACTTCACCACACAACAGCTAATAAGCCCTTTTTCCCACTAATACAAGCCCAAAAATGCTTTAGAACATATAACTGCACCGTAAAAGGGCAAATAAGACGTAGAAATATTTCTTTGGGTGCCCAGTCAGTGCAGCAAGGTGTAATAGCATTGTTCCTATTACCCATGCTGTAACCTCCCCTACTGAACCCTGTTCTACATAAATGCTGTGGAATGATTCCTCCCTATCCTTTCCTTGCACCTTGAATAATCTTTCCCTTCACTTGTAAATCGTTTTTTTAGCACAATGAAGTTTTTTCTAGCACTGTCCCTAGCGCCTGCTGACGTCTATCCCTGCACTAAGTACACTGGGAAATCGGCAGAATCCAAGATGGCTGAGGCTATTTATAGGGCTGTGACATCTGAGACTGGCTGGCTGCTGATTGGCTGCATGCATAGCATTATGGGTGCTCCCACCTTCCCAGATTTCCTTACTTCATGTCCTCTCACTTGCAGCAGCCATTTTAGGAAAAAATGCGATTAGTTACCACATATCGCGAGGAAATTCAGATTCGTTGCAAATCGAATAAAACCTGAAATTCGGATCGAATTCCACTTTGTCAACTTCGATTCGCTCATCTCTAGAAAAGAACATGTTTAATACCTCTGCCTTATCTTTGTCTTCTATAATTATATTCCCGAGGTCTTCGTTTAGACAGCCAATACTTTATTACCAGATTTTTTATTTTATGGCATTTAATGTCATTAGTGAATTTTTTTTCTGTGCCTAACTTTGTTAACTTGATTTCATTTTCACATTTCCGATTGAGCTCTTTGGAATGCATTTTGCAAACCCTCACCCTTTAATATTTTTAATGTATTTCTAGAATTATTATATTCTGTACAGCCCTAATGAGCCACATTGGTTTAATTTTATTCCTGGATATTTTGTTACCAGAGGGTATATACTTTAAGAACTTAGGAACTATTGGGGTCATTTATCAAACTGGTGTAAAGTACAACTGGCTTAGTTGCCCGTAGAACCAATCAGATTCCACCTTTCATTTTCCAAAGGAGTTATAAAAAATGAAAGGTGGAATCTGATTGGTTTCAATGGGCAACTAATCAGTTCTACTTTACACCAGTTTAATAAATGACCCCAAATATCTTTATCCTTTTCAAGACTGGGTGATTTTCCTTTTTTTCATTTTTGTTTTTTTACTCTCAGCCTTCCTAAAGCTATAACTTTTTTATTTTTCCATTCACATAGCCGTGTGACAGCTTGTTTTTTTGCAGGACAAGTTATACTTTGTAATGGCATCATTTATGGTTGCAGACAATGTAAAGGGAAGTGGGAAAAAACATTTAAATGGGGTGGAATTTTTATAATTCTGCCACAGTTTTATGGGTTTTGTTTTTACAGCGTTTTCGGTAAAACAAACCTGTTACTTTCATTCTCTGGGTCAGTACAATTATCACAATACCACAGATGAGGAGTTTTTCTTGAGTTCTAATACTGAAAAAAAAAAACTTTGGAAAATAACTTTTTTCTGTGCATCACAATATCCTGACCCCCATAACCTTTTTTATTTTTATGTGTATGGAGCTATATGAGGGCTCATTTTTGCAGGGTGAGCTGTATTTTTCATTAATACCATTTTGATTTATTTTTTTGTGGGAGTTGAAGTGACTAAAAAACTGTGAATCAGAAATGTAACTTTTGTAGTTTCAATGCACAATTTTTTGTGGGAGATGAAGCAACAAAAAAAATGGAAATTTAACTTTTGTAGTTTCAATGCTCATTTACTTCTTTTTACTGGTGGTGCTGATTAAATTTGCCTTTTGTTTTTGAAGTATGCATTTGGAGATGAGGCTGTCTCCATTTTGGTCATGCACTCCTAACTAACCCATCCTTTCCTTGGGCTGTTATTTAATTAGTGCAGTATACGGCTATGGTCTGCTCTCTCCAAGGTATACTCTCCCTGTGCAGGCTGGCACAGAGAGAGGTAACAAATAGAGCAGACACAGAGTACATGTGGATTCTGCTCTACTTGAATTAAGAGACTGATTGGCACAGGTATCGAATAGAGTAGGTTCTCATCCAGTGATAGGTCACCTAATAATAACCACCACTTCTTGGTCTGTGGTCTGTACAGATCACTTTACTGCAGTTACCTGCTTACAGATCATTATCATTACAGGCAGGATCACACAGGATCCACCATTCACAATAGGTGATTGCCAAAGCTTATCAGCTCCCTCCTGACCTCTGCGAAGGTCATAGAACATGCCTAGAAAATTCTCCCATAAAGGTCATTGAGGTCCCCTCCTGTCCATTATGTCTATGGCCCATGTGGCTGCTGTAAACCAATTCTCTAAAAGCACTCTAAATATTGTTAACAACAGCTCAGGCAAGATGGCAGGAGGAGACATGCAGAGGAGGCCACTGTTATTACATGCAGCAATCTACTCCTCAGTAAAGGGAGGAGCGATCGTTATGCCATCGCTCTTCCCTATACTGAATCACTGTTTGACGGCAGCAGATTGTGATTAGACACCACGATCTGCCGCCTGCAAATGATTTTTTAACCTGTCAAAATATTTGGATTGCCAAATAAACAAGTGTTTGCTCATTCAATGGGCAATCGGCAGCAGTAGTAGACTGCCAGATGATTGTTAACGAGCGTTACTACAAACACTCATTAGCGATCATCTGCCAAAAAAGGTGTAATACAGGCTTTACTCTCTCTCCCTGTCAGACAGATGTCCTGTCACATCAGTGTATAAGTTCAGGATATATATGGCTTCTCTGCTTGTGATCTTATATAGTGCCTATGACATATGTCAATATCATCCCTCAGCTGAGGCTGACTACAAGTCATAATGGACTAGCTTGCCAGCCAGGGCCTGCCTGGGGTCATGTGATCCTCCTTTGTCTTCTCTACCCTACTGTGCTATTTTCTGATCTGTACAAAAACGGACGCCATTTTAATCGACTAATCTGAATCAAATTACAAAAGTTAGCGAATTGGCCACAAAGTAGAATTTTTAGGAAATTCTAAACAAATTTGATTTATTTAGAATTGATTTACTGTCACGGCCACGGCTATGGTCGTGACTCCTCAACCGCATGCGGTTGCCTGCGGTTTGGTTTTGGTCTTCAATCACAGCTGAGGGCCGCTGTTTTGTGGCCTCACCTGTGGTTGCCGCGGGCAACTAGTTGTATGGTGTTAGTTTCAGCAGAGCAGCCTGAGCGGTGCTGGGCAGCTTGCTGCATTGCATGCGGTTGCACCTAACAACCTTCATGTTGGGTGTTGTGTTTGTTTGTCTGTTGTGCACTGTGTTTTGTGTTTGTGTGCTGAGTCCTGCTGTCTGTGGGGAGTACATCCACATGGGTTCCAGGCTTTGTTGTCTGTGGTAGGTCTCTGTTATGCTTGTGGCAAGTACCTGCCATTGCCATAGGTTGCATTTGTTTCCCCTTGCTTGCAGCTTGGCCAGTGAGACTCCTGTTCCTCCGTATCCAGAAGGAACAGGATGTCTTACTCTGACTCCTAGCCCAGGGACCGGTCGGAGGGTAAGTTAGGGCTCCAAGGTTCCTGCGCATCGGTCCTCCTACCTTCAAGGTCGGCCCATGCAGGTAGGAGTTAGGGTCAGGTTAGGGACGCTGTAGGAGGTGACCTGCTCCCTAATCCTGTTTGTCCTGGTCAAGCAGCGACCATCATCCTTCCGGCACACGGCTGAGGGTTTCCCCCATCCTCAGCCGTGACAGTATGACCAGAAGGTTGGCCCCCACTGGCAGTTGGTAAGTAACCAGGAGGATGTCTACAGCCAGCATGGCTGAAACACCCCCTCTGGCTACTGCCTACAACTGAGGCTTTATAGGGCCAAGAGGCCACACCCAACAATCAGACACACCCCGTGACTAACACACACTGAAAGTTAACCCTTCCAAAACCACAGAAGGGAAAACATAACTTAAAGGGGAAGTGTCCAAACAACAAACACACTGTGGCTGTTGCCGCAGGCAACGACATGGGTGGCTAACATGTCCTGGGAGTCAGCCCGCAGGCCGGGACACTGCCACCACATGTACACATCCAACCAAACGTTGCCACGGGCAGCCACAGTGAAGGGAAGAGTCCTAGTGCACACACAACACAAAACACAGTGCACAACAGACAAACAAACACAACACCCAACATAAAGGTTGTTAGGTGCAACCGCATGCAAGGCAGCAAGCTGCCTAGCACCGCTCAGGCTGCTCTGCTGAAACTAACACCATACAACTAGTTGCCCGCGGCAACCACAGGTGAGGCCACAAACCAGCGGCCCTCAGCTGTGATTGAAGACCAAAACCAAACCGCAGGCAACCGCATGCGGTTGAGGAGTCACGACCATAGCCGTGGCCGTGACATTTACTCATCTCTAATAATAAGAATCTATTAAAGGGTGTATAAGACACCCCGATGCTGCAAGCGATTGTCTGGAGGGAAACGTTCCCTCCCAGCAGTCACGATAGCTAGCAAAGGACACCGCTGCTATTACATTCAGTGATGTCGTCTGCAGCATGGACAGGAGCGATTACTATGCCATTGCTCGTCAGAATGCAGGACAGCGGTGTGCTGGCAGCAGATCATGATTACACAGTATGATCTGCCGCCGGCAAATCCAGATCTTTCAACATGCTGAAAAATCTGAATTGCCCCATGAACAATTATTTGCGCCTTCATCGTGCAATCAGAGGCAGTAGTAGACTGCCAGATGATCGCTAATGAGCGTTCATAGGAATGCTCATTAGCGATTAGCTGGCAGAAAATCTGCTTATTTATTACATCCTTTAGACTCTATACTGTCAATGACATTCATTTAGCATTGTTCTTAATTTGGCAGACTCCCCTTTTTACCTTTCCTGTGCTTTCTAAATACAGCAGTAACCCTTTGGTGACCCATGACGTACTGTAAACAGCGATGTTAATGGTTTAACCTCTTCTATGCCGTGGTCAGCGCTGACCGCGGCATACATGGAGCTTGCTGAGTGTTAAGGCCCCCCCAACCCCCTCAGATCCCGCCCTGCAGTAAAGGAGACCCGATGGCTGAGAAGGCAGTCCGATGCCTTACACAGGCACCAGGACTTGCCTTCCATGGAGCCTATGCGACTAATGCATTGTAGAGGGGATCAGACCCCCAAAAGTTGAAGTCCCTTAGTGGGAAAAAAAAAGAAAAAAGTAAAAAAAAAAGAAAAAACTGACATATTAAGTATTGCTGCATCCATAACACTCAGCTCTATAAAAATATCACATAATCCACCCCGTCAAATGAAGGCCGCACAAAAAAAAAAAAAAAAAAATGTAAAAAAAGCGATCAAAAAAGCTGTATCTACCCCAAAATAGTATCAATCAACCCACAAAAAAAGAGCCACTACGTATGACAATCTCCCCAAAATATGGCAGACAGAAAATGGAGACACAAAAACATGATTTATTTATTTCAAAAATGATTTTATTGTGTAAAAAACTGAAATAATTTTTTTTAAAAAGTGGATATATTAGATATTGCCGTGCCCCTTAATAACCTGCTCTATAAAAATATCACATGACGTTCCCCCTCAGGTGAACGCTAAAAAAATGTTGTCAACAAAAGAGAGGACAAGATATGGGTAATACAGCCTTCTAAAAAAGCATATGGCAAATAATATAGTACAGGAGAACCAGGGTCACAGTCTCCTGCTGACTGTCTATGTACGCTGCAATGGGGTCCCATATGGTGGCCTGCTAGTGAAAATCTGTGCAATCTGTGTCCGCAGCGTGGGAAGCTGTGCGGCCCGTTTAAGTACCTGAAAAGGCGCACTCTCCTCCCCTGCTCCTGCGGTCCTGGTGACGTCACCAGAAGTGAAGCAGGCAGCTGGATCACATGTAGGAAGAGGAGGGGGCATGGCTACGAGAGTACTCCAGCGTCAGCGCTGCTAGGGAACAGTAGCCTGAACGCTTGGATCGCTGACTTCTGCTAGTGGCAGACAAGTTGCTGACAAAGGCCTTGTACACATTTCCGTTTTTCACTGACGTGTGCTGTACACATTTTTCACGGACAGAACATGTACCCATTAATTTAAATGTATCTGTTCACATTTTATTATATTTTTACTGACTGTGGGTCAGTAAAAAAATCACGGAGTCATGCACTACTTTGATCCGTGATGTGGACCAAGCACACCCATTGAAGTCTATGGGTCCATGAACATCACTGACACACATCCATGTTGTGTCCGTTTTGCGTCCGTATTGGGTATCCTGCTTGCTACCAAACCACCCCAACTGTTATTACATGCAGCAATCTACTCCTCAGTAAAGGGAGGAGTGATCGTTATGCCATCGCTGTTCCCTTTACTGAATCACTGTTTGACGGCAGCAGATTGTGATTAGACACCACGATCTGCCGCCTGCAGAATAATGACACATACACAGATTTTTGGATTTAATTGGCCACAGCAGCCATTTATTATTACAAACATAAAATTTCCATAAAATTATAATAACCAACCCATATGCAACGGCATATGACAATACACCCCCCAACATATGTTTAACATATATTAATGACGAGGGAGGTCATCGAAGCCCCAACTGTTTTAGGTTAAACCCTCCTCCACGGGGTACTCCATCTTTCCCCCAGCCGATGAGCTCCAGCTCGGAGGCACCACTGATTGACCTAACAAACGTGCCCCGAAAATACCAACCATGGGAGTCCAGCCCCAACCATGGAGCCCTCCCATCCTCCAGAACCCGTTGTTCCACCAACTCCAAGGACCTCCCACCGTCTTGACTGCCGTGACAAAAACTTGCCCCCTTTACTTGCTGTGACCTCAAAAACAAAGACAACCTGCACGACTACCATTCAAATTGCAAACAACAAAAATGGGGGAGGGTGGGCGGGAGATGCCCGATTCCTGCAGAGCCCCTATCTGGCTAAATTCCAAATTAAAATGGCCCCTTCTTCCCCTTCAGCCAACTTATTTAAAGACCTTCCCCTTTTTACTCCTCCCCTTACTTTAAATCCCCCAATCTCTAAACGCTCTCGCTGCCGCCAACCCTCGTCATGCTGGCCTCCCCCCAGGCTACGACCTCTAGTCCGGCCACACTTGATGCAGGTATTGGCTATCCTGCTTGCTACCAAACCACCCCCACACACCCCATGTCCCAGAATAATGACACATACACAGATTTTTGGATTTAATTGGCCCCACAGCCATTTATTATTACAAACATAAAATTTACATAAAATTATAATAACCAACCCATATGCAACGGCATATGACAATACACCCCCCAACATATGTATAACATATATTAATGATGAGGGAGGTCCTCGAAGCCCCAACAGTTTTAGCTTAAACCCTCCTCCGCAGGGTACTCCATCTTGCCCCCAGCGGATGAGCTCCAGCTCGGAGGCACCACTGATTGACCTAACAAACGTGCGCCGAAAATACCAGCCATGGGAGTCCAACCCCAACCATGGAGCCCTCCCATCCTCCAGAACCCATTGTTCCACCAACTCCGAGGACCTTCCACCGCCAAGAACGCACTGGCTTGAGCCCTTAAGCTTGTGCGTCCCTCCAAACACCTAACGCAGTTTCCATGCCACCTTGCCAAAAAGCCCCTGTCCCTTGTTCCAAATCCGCATGTCTCACGGCCACTGCCCCATTTCTCAACATGAATCTTCCCACTGCCCGGTTCACCTTTATCCGGGCCTTATTCAAACGGTCTGAGGAACCTCGCCCCACGCCACACATGTCTGCATACCATGTCTGACCAAACCGTTACTAAACCGGGGAATAAAGCCCAGATCCGCAGTAGAGCAAATTTAATGTCTCTGATTAATTCCCGAAAAGGCCGCACCCCCAGGTCATTTCCACCTACGTCGTCAGGAAGTCTGTCCAGACGCACAAGCCTATGTACCTCCGGTAAGATGCTACTCCACACCATACCTCTCTTTCCTAGCCAACGTATCACCGCCACATCCCTATGAAAACCTAGCTTACGCTCATCCTGCCAAACTGCCACACGCAAAGCACCCCAAAAAATGTACGAATGTCCCATTATCCACACTAAGGTCGGCTGTTGATCTGCGAAGAGAAAGAAAAAGGAAAACAATGCCCCAAGCACATTAGCCCGCTTCTGTGTTTGAAAAATAACTAACATTTTAGACAACACAGCCAAACCTTATATCCCTTAAAGGTGAGCCAGGCGCACATACGACCTGAAACGGAGGGATTCCTACCAACCAATACACTTAACCACTTTCTCCCAAGCCTCGCACCTGGCTGCTTCAGTGGCAGCCCCAATGCGGAACAAATTACCTGTATAACCCACCGCATCCAAACCCAGGCTCCGTAAACACCACCGGAAAATTGACAGAAACTGAAAACGCGACAGGAATGAGCCGTTGTCATGAACCAAAAGACGGCCCAACATACCCTGTTTAACTGACCAATAATCCCCCAAACATCGCACTGGGCACATCCCACAACCTGGGACTGCATAAAGGACCACCCTTCAACCCCTCCCTTCAAGTCCGTCTTTGACCGTCGGATTCTGAACTCCAACCTGTCGGGATAAAGATCGACGTCTTCCTGCATTAGACCACTCGGTTTCCGTATGCTGCCACTGACTAATTCCCCCAAACGCAAGGCTCCAAAGAAGGCCAACGAAAAAGCCAGTTTAAACAAAGAAATCTCAAATACCGACCAAAAGACACTCTCAACCTATCTACCTAAGTCTACCAGCAAGGCGAATGATACCGGAAGCCTTTTGTCCTCCCCAACACCTTTTTGGCATCTCCAACCCTTCACAGCATGAGCTACCAAATAGAACTTTGTGACATCTGGCAAACCACGCAAGCGAAAGCCAAAAACTAAGCCCGCCACCACTCTGTTCATTATAGCTACTGACCATCCCTCCTCCTTGCCAGGTCCCAAAAACAACAGCAACGGGGCCTCCAAATCCTTCCCCACCTTGTCAACCTCGACCCCTAACGACCTACGCCAATCACTCCAACAACACCAAGCCCTAGCATAACCATCCCACGTATTAGGGGCCAACGACGACCGGATCAATCCCGCTATCGTTCCTCCAGCAGATCCCACAAAAAGGTTGGACAGGAGAGGGGAGCCTCCTCCGCCTCTGGCACCAGCATTTGAAAACGCTCCAACTGGAAACGAGAAAGCGCATCAGCAATACAATTTTTAACCCCCGGAACATGAACTTCTATCACCCAAGTATTGATCGGCAGACACTCCAGGACTAAACATTGTAATAGCTGAACCACTTGTGGCGCCGACAATGAATTGACCGCCTGAACCACTCCCAGATTGTCGCAATGGAAACGCACTTTCCGGTTATGGAATTCTTTCCCCCAAAGAAAAACCGCCACCAAGATTGGAAAAAGCTCAAGCAACACTAAATTGCGCACCCAACCCCTTGCAACCCACTCCCGCAGCCATTTTTCCATGCACCGTTGCCCACCACAGTAGACCGCAAACCCCATCCCACCTGCCGCATCTGAGAATAATTCAAAATCAAAACAATTCACTGCCTCGCTCAAAAACAGTGACCACCCATTGTAAGAAGCCAAAAATGAACCCCAAACTCTTAAGTTGGCCCGCAATTCTTGTCCTAACCTAATGTAGTGATGAGGCGCCGACGTCTTAGAAGTCGCCATTGCCAATCGCTGTGAAAAAACTCTGCCCATTGGTATTATCTGACAAGCAAAGTTTAGTTTTCCCAAAAGCGACTGCAACTCACGCAATTTTCTTATCTAAACCCGCTGCACCGTATTTTTTAAATCCTCCAACTTATCTGGCTGCAACCGACATTCTATTCTCACGGTATCAATAGTGATACCCAAAAAACTCAGTTCAGTTGTTGGACCCACTTTTTTTCTGGTGCCAGCGGTACCTCGAAACTTGCAAACAATGTTTCCAGCATGTGTAATAATAAAGAGCAAACCATCGAGCCTGGCGGACCTATGCATAAAAAATCATCCAAATAATGGATGATCGAGGTCAAACCAGTCGTGTTCGCCACTGCCCATTCCAAAAAAGAACTGAAAATTTCAAAGTACGCACAGGATAAAGAGCACCCCATTGGCAGACATCGGTCCACAAACATTTTTCCCTCCCAAAACCAACCCAGCAAATGCAAGTTCTCTGGGTGCACTGGCAGTAACCGAAAAGCCACTTCTTTGTCAGTTTTTGCTAATAATGACCCTATGTCAAATTTTTTAACCCACCCAACTGCAGCGTCAAATGACATATACACCACCGAACAAAGTTCAGGATCTATGCCTTCATTGACCAACACCCCTTTAGGATATCCTAAATGCGAGAGCGTATCATTGTAGCTCTTGGAAGAGTAAAACGAGTGTGTCTCGCCATTAGATGGACACTGGAGTCTCTTACACAATGTCCATTAGGCAGAACGTCCGTTTTGGTGATAAACCAAGCTCTGCTGACATGGGTGTGGAAAAAGGGAAAGGTGTTTGGCGGATGCCCTCTCACAAGCATCCGGGTATTACAAGTATTCACCCCCACAGGTGTGAACCGAGGGGGGAGGGGTATGTGGTAATGTGAACAGTGCTGGAAGGCATGTATGTCCCACTCAGGTACCTCAGATGGGTGAGACAACTAAAATCCAGAGAGTTGCAGTAGTCTCAGCAAAGCATAGTTTGCTGAGACAGTTTTGTTTATTAATTCTGGGCTGGATTCTAATTGGATTGGCGGGTAGGCTTGGCAGTGTGATCTGCCAATCCACACCCTTTCGGCACAGGTATTCCCTTCCACCTGAGGTGATCGTAGGTGAAGCCTGCTGTAATCAGGCCGGCATAAGGCGCCTCCCAGTATGTCAGTCTGGTGGGTGGGTGTGATCCTGGAGCAGAGGCTCTGTGTGAGTGGTCTCAGCCGAGTTGGCTGAGAGGCCACAGAGCTAGACGACAGCCTGAACTTTGGGGATGCGGTGACGCCTGTGAAACAAGGATCACAAGGCCAGAGTCGGGAGGACTACTGGGCCACAATCCACCTAAAGGTATTGAAGTGTCACAGCCTGGAGGTTGCTGGACTGTATGGCTGAGGAAAGCCGCATTTGTGTTCCATGTGTAAACAGGGCTCTCTAGGTGAGTCAGAGATACGTTTATGTGTTTAGTTAGAGCCTAGCCAGGCAAGTGTTTGTTATTTTGTGTGGATGTCACACGTGATAAGTTGAAGCTGCGACTTCATAACCTGTGCTTTGCTGAAGTGTCTGAAATAAAGCAAGAGTTTGGACATTATAACCGTGTCTGCGAAGATGTCTGTGAGTGTGACCCCCTGAAAAGAGATGATCCCTTACAATGGATACACACATTTTTCTCTGTACGTCAATGTGGTATATTTTTGGGTTTGTGGCACATTTATGTGGTGTGCACACTTGATATTCATTGCTTGTATCTGTTTTCATGAATTATTCTTTAAATGTTACGTTTTATTACTTCTGTAGAAGTTGTTCTTAGACATATGAACATAGGACAAACACAGATGCCTTCAGCTGCCAAGCGCACATGCAACAGGTCATCCAGTTTCATAGGTACTAATTTGCTGACCGGTGCCCTTTAAGGGATCACTTTTGATAAAACTGCTGCACTATGTTATGTCTAGAGTAGGCCTTGCGGGAGGCGATGCATGACACAGAAGAGCACCAATAAATGAATACCAATCAAGTCTTGCCCCAAGAGGCTTGTATTAGATGCAATTTTGCCCGACTTACCTCTTTAAGTTGCTTAAATTGGAATTCATACAGTTCACAGTTCAGTTTTGTTGTTTTTGATCCATTTGATATATTCTACTACTGGACTGATTATTCATTTTTGAAGCTGGTGTCCCCCTATATATTGCTCTGGTTTGGTTGGGGTTGGAGTTAGGGGCTCATTATGACCTTCATTAGTTGGAGAATGTACTATATGTGCTATTTTAATTGTTTTTAGCTTGTGATGTTACTTTGTGCTAATAAAATGTTTCATAATAAAGTGTTTCATTATGCAGAAACAAGGCTGAAACAGTGTTGCAGTTTTGCATGACTGCATTTTTTCCTGTAATTTTGCATAACGTGTCAAGCGTGTGTCAATACCACAAATTATACCACCATAAAATACAACTAAGCGCTCATGCACACGACTGCTGGATGTTCTCCAGTCCTCAAATTGTGGATCAACAAAACACAGATACCAGCCGTGGGCATGCCACATTTTGTGGAACGGAATAGAACAGTTCTATCCTTGTACGTAATGCGGACAATAATTAGACATGTTGTATTATTTTCTCAGAGCGGTCATGTGGACATAGGGACACAGAATGCATACAGTCATTTTCGTTGTTGTGGTTTTTTTTAGGGCCCCGCTGAAATAAATGGTTCCGTATACAGGCTGCAAAAAAAAAAAATGAGCCCTATTAGTTCGATTTTCAGTAACTAGAGAAAATCCATTTTTTTCAATAGAATTTCGATTCTAGGATTCATGACAGCTGTGAACTAATAAGCATTTAGAATTGCTCACACAGCATGAATAAGAACAAGACAAATACTATGACAGGTAAATATATTGTTCTGCAAAACGCATGCAGCACAAACAAAAAAACTAGGTCAACCACTTTGTCTTAAAAATTACCTACAGTATATGCAGATGTGCAAGAAAAATGTATTTATTGGTATTTTGAAGCTTTTACTTACTGAAAACTAAGAGCATGCAATATATAGTACCAGGCCTCAAACATCACAGCATGTCTGGGGTGTTGAAGCCAAAAATAAGCTTGTGTTGGAGACCATTAAAGGGGTTATCCAACACCATACAACAGCCCTCCCATGTGCTGGGCCCCTCAGAGACAATATACTTACCCTGCTCCCCGTTCCCTGCGCCGCTCCTGGTCCCCGCACAACCGCTGCTGCTTCTCCCTGTAAACGGATGAAAACATTCATTGTCGGGGGTAAGTAGCCAATGGCAGGCGGGGACGGGGATGAGCCTCCCTAGCATCACCCGCGATGCTGGGCCCGGCACACAGGGGGGCTGTTGTATAATGTTGGATAACCCCTTTAAAGGGGTTATCCCATCATAATGATCACTGTTAAATCTGTTAATGATTTGACAGTGATCATTTTTGTAAATATACTTGATTAACAAATTCCCACCGTTTAGGATCAAATTCATCCCCACTTACCTCATTGTTGTGACTCGGTCTCCCCTGGTTATGGCCACCGCTCTTCTCCAGAATTCTGGTGGCCGCGTTTGCGCAGAAGACTCCTTCTTTTCTCCCGTCCGGGCTGCTCGCTGTCCTGAATGCGCACGCTGCCATGCATGCGCAATGGTGACTTCTTCCCGGCCAGAATAGTACAGAGCTGCGAACGCGCACGCCAACTCTGTACTATACTGGCCAGAAATAAGTCACCAGCCCGGCCGGGAGAAGACTTCAATCAAGATGAAGCCAGCCCCCAGCCAGAATCCAGGAAGTGAACGGTGCGGTGGCAGCAGGTAAGTATAAAAAGGCGAAGTGGGATAACCCCTTTAATAAGCATTTGTCATAATGAGAGGTGCTCCGCATGTGATCCAGGCATCTGCCTGTCTTTTGTCTGTGCAGCTCGGTCTGTAACCACCATGCATCTGTTCCTCATGGGATCCATTCATCTGTCTGTATCCTGTCTGTGCAGTTCTGTCTGGGACCACCATGCATCCGTTCCGCATGGGGTCTAGACATCTGCCTCTCCGTTCTGTGCAGCTCTGTCTGGGACCGCCTTGCATCTGTTCCACATGGGGTCCAGGCATCTGTCTGTTCCATGTCTGTGATCTTGTCTGTGTTCCAGCATATGTCTTGTGTCTGAACAGTGTCCTGTGTTTCCAGTTTTGTCTGGTTTCCTGCTTGTTTTCCTGGTTCCCTGTTTTGTATGCACCTGGATCGCTGGTGCATTCCCCAGTGGCTTTTGCCTTGCAGGTGTCAGCCAAGTGCATCGGGCCCATCGCAAGAGGTAGTTATGAACCCTCGGGAAAGGCTATCCCCATCTTTAGGAGTATTGTGAAGAACTGGGTTCACTTATACAATGCCCTTAGGGTTTAGCCCCAAGTCAAACTAGTGCACTTGGTCCAACTAGCACCTGATCGTTTCAGTGAGCATTCTGTTTTTTCCTTTCAGCTACCCTATTTTGTTCTGGTGTCTGTCTTTTGATGATATATATCATATTGTCTTAAATATTCCTCCTAAACTTGTTGTTTGTCTTTGTTACATAGTCTTATAATTTATCAAGAACATCATCTTTTCTCTTCATTAGGTAAGTGACAACATATCTAGAGTAGTCATGTATGAAGGTCATTATATATCTGTTGCCACTGGGTGTAGGCACTTTCATAGGATTTCAAATATCACTGTGTATTAGATCAAGTGGTCGTGAGGCTCTTGTCTGGCTTTCTCTAAGTGTCGCCCTTATAGTTTTTTTTTATTTAAAGCAGTATTCATATCTAACAGCCACTGGGCAAATGGACACTTTAAGGCCCCTTTCACACGGGCGAGAATTCTGTGCGGGTGCAATGCGTGTGGTGAATGCATTTCACCCGCACTGAATCTGGACCCATTCACTTCAATGGGGCTGTGCAGATGAGCGATAATTTTCACGCATCACTTGTGCGTTGCGTGAAAATCACAGCATGTTCTATATTCTGCGTTTTTCACGCAACGCAGGCCCCATAGAAATGAATGGGTCTGCGTGAAAATCGCAAGCATCCGCAAGCAAGTGCGGATGCGGTGCGATTTTCACGCATGGTTGCTAGGAGATGATAGGGATGAAAGCAACCCCGTATTCACTGTATTATTTCCCCTTATAACATGGTTATAAGGGAAAATAATAGCATTCTTGATACAGAATGCTTACTAAAATGTGGATTGAGGGGTTAAAAAATAAAATAAATTAACTCACCTCATCCAATTGATCGCGCAGCTGGCATCATCTTCTTGCTTCTTCTTTCAGGACCTGCAAAAGGACCTTTGATGATGTAATCGCAGGTCCTGCTGAATGAAGATAGAAGGGAGAACATCAAAGGAGACATCACTGGATGTAAGAGGTATGTGCGCTGTATTACCCTGTATGTTCTGTAGTGATGGGAGGGTGGATATAGAATTTGGCCCACACTGTAGCAGCCTGGCCCCAGACTTCAGGTCACACTGTGCGTGTTCTGAATTCTGGGGGCTCACACCCATCTGCTACATTATCTGTACACAGAGAGTTATCACTGTGTTATCTGTGGTGTTACATAGGACTGCAGGTGATATCTACTACATTATCTGGAAAAGGGGCGTGGCCACAGGTTGGGGGGGCGCAATACTTGGCTTGCCCGGGTGCTGGCAAACCACGCTACGCCACTGCTGGCATTATACACCGCTTTGACTAGAGGATACTAACATCCCATGTCTGGTTCCTTCTGCATTTATTCTGCTTCTATCTGCCAGATTGTTTCCTTGTTATTTAAGTCAAGTTCCGTGAAGAAGTTTCTATCGCTTGTCATGTGACTGGTTGCTCTAGAGTCAATGCCCCAGCCTTTCAGTATCTCACTTTTTGTCACTAAATGTGCCATTTTAAATATCTGTACATGGATCGGAGACAGTGGTTTTAACCTTTTGTTTGGTCCCTTTCTTAAATAGCTCCTGCTGCTCTGGTTTCCATATTGTACAGTCTTTCTTTAGGAGTCCCTGTTTGTTGCATCTGAAACATCCTTTTTGTGATTTCTTGTCTCTGCTTTAAGAGCTATTCCACTGTAACCTACTCTGGAGTCCTGCATGACTTCCTTTCTTCATTGATATTCATCTATGAGCCTGGTTTTCACAAATTCTAGTGTCAGATGTGTCTCAGGTCTTGTCTTAAGCACATTGATCAGTGCACTACACAGCAGTATGGATACAATATAACTGTATTTAATATCCTCACCAACTGCTTATTTCGTTGTTATACGTTATTTTGTACAGTCTCCTCAGCAGAAGTAATTTGCTATTCAGACTGGATCTTTCATGCAATCTCTGTAGTGCATTCCTCATGTCTGATGTGGATCAGTTGGTCATCCTCCACTAATAAGCTTATTGTGGCCCTAGTCTGACTGTTTCTCTTGTCCCATTCCTGATATTTAATCTCTTATCTCTGTAGTAATAACCACCCACAAGTCATCTCTGGACTGTAACATTTCCCCTTTAAATTTCCATAGCTGGTAATTCTCACTGAGTTTAGCCACTATAAATTTAATCTCTGAGCTGCCGGCCATCTTTCCCTTTATGTATACAGATGGTGTCTCTTCCAGAAGTTTCATCCTCAGAATACAGTGATACAAGTGTCTATCCACTCATCAT
Source organism: Bufo bufo (assembly GCF_905171765.1). Lineage (NCBI taxonomy): Eukaryota > Metazoa > Chordata > Amphibia > Anura > Bufonidae > Bufo > Bufo bufo. The sequence goes on along the minus strand of NC_053389.1, from coordinate 462,839,577 downwards.
CATCAAGATGGAGACTACCAGAGATAACATCTACATTATCACCAGACACACACACTGGAATAACTGCTCTTGAATAAACAGTGCTTATCACAGCGCCCTCTATTGTCAGGTTAACATAGTTCCTCCAGCGTTGAGCTGCAGCTGTTGCTGTATTCCAACATAATTTTGTCCTGGAAAGCCCCTTTAATGGCAAATTCAGATTATGAATACTATGAGCTCCACCACTACCTTGCATGTGTATGATGTAGCATCTGATTGCTTTATGCATTCCCAGAGTACATGATTCCCTATGACTGTCAGGATGTTGTTAATGGGCAAATATGCTATTGGTTCCCCTGGGTCCCAGACCGTAATTCATTGTCACTTGAATCAATTGCCTCTGGCTGCAAGCGACATCTGGCAGGAGAGGCTGAGCTGCAAAGTATTAAAAATAAGAAGAAATGTAACGCATCACAAACTATTAGTGAAAAAAAATTGAATAAAGAACCCATTGAATAAACTCTGCTTTTCTAGCAATGTTTGTCATAACTTTAGTCGTATGGTGAAATTACAGTGTTATTGGGTGTCTTATAAGGCTACTGTAACAGCACATTTCATTACAGCTAGCAGCAAATAGTTTCCATAGACAGCGATAGAACATATGCCAGGCATAATCTACTTCTGTCAGTTATAACTTTTATTTTTTAAATATTATTTTTTTTTGGGGGGGGGGAGGGAGAGTAGAAAATACCATCTACAGCTCCTTTAACTTCATCTGTTAAAATATGTATAACTGAAAAATTGTAGAAAATGGTAACTATTACATGATTAACATTTTCATTTTTATATTGACAGCATGGCTTTATATTGGACTTGGATATTAAAAAATATCCATTCAGTTTCATCTCTCCAGGAAATGTGCCACCAAAAATTTTATCTCCAGTCAAAACCAAATAACAACACATCTCCTTTTTTCTAATCTATTTTTATTTTCTGATTGTAGATTTCTTCATTCTATTTTCTGAACCTGATAATTGGGGCGGCCATCTTGCCCGAGTGGTTCTTAACAGCATTTACAAAGTATTAAGAAAATTGCTTTATGGCAACCCTATGGGCCATAGACACAATGGTCAGAAGGGGACCTCACTGACTATGGGAGAGTTTTCTAGGTATGATCTGTGACCTGTACAGAGATCATTTTACAAGGAAAAAATTGATACTTTTTGACAATTATGTAGTAATATTATTACATAGTTGCCAACTATCCCAAATTTACCAGGACAGTCCCTGATTTTCAGAGACCGTCCCGGTAAATTTGTGCTGTCCGGGCCAATAAAGGGTCAGGCTAACACAAACTCCACCCATGAGTGGACATTCCTGGGTAGGTCCAGGGAGTTTCCAGGGTGGGGCTTATATGCTCCTATTTTATCAAATTAGATGTTGGTAAGGCTGGGTTCACATCAGCGTTTATCCTTTCCGTTCTCCTGTTCTGTTATAGGAGCAGGAGAATGGAAAGGATGGATTGGACACATAACTTAGCCGAACGGAGCCTACGGGCTCCATAGACTATAATGGGGTCCATTAGGTTTCCGCTCACAGGAAGATTTTTGCAGCGGAGAGAAAAGTCCATTCTTAAAGGGGTTATTCTATGAATAATGAAAAAAAAGGAAAAAACAAACATATAGCAAGTACATGACAATCTCTATCAAATCTAGAACCAGCCCTGTACCTCATATGGATCCAGAGTTTTCCCATTCATTGCTCTTCTAAATTTATTTCAAACTAGCAGTTCAGGGAGGAGTCCCCTTCCCCACTCACGCCACAGCCACTTTTTCAGATCAGGCGTGAGGGGGGAAAAGTCGCAGATTGCAACACAAAGGACCCTTGCACTGCAATCTGCACCAGAAATATGTCTAATATAGGTGTATTTCTGGTTAGTAAATGACCCCCTAGAACTTTCTTCAACTAGTTCAAGAGTAGAAACAGATTATCATATAGTTATTAGTTCAACAATAATTTCAGCTTTTGTATTATTTCAATTACCAGAAGGATTGTCAGTTTTTGTAAGAGCTGAATAACCATGACTTGGAAAAACAACTTTGGTGAAACCTGAAAAAGTAGCATGAATATTCCATCAAGATTTCTCTGTAGTGTGAGGCAGTGACAGGCCTCATGGCTGCTAGGGGAGATTTATGGCAAAAGTTTCCATGTCTTCCCTGGCAATCATCAGATCTGAGGCAGCACCAGGTGCCACAATCAGTCTGGGATAAGAGCCCAGCCCAGACTGTCAGTCAAGAGGAGATTGTCTTTGTGCAACGGAGTCCTGCTAGAGGCTCTGTACAAGTGGTCTCAGCCGGGCTGGCTGAGAAGCCACGGAGCTAGGTGCTAGCCAGAACGTTTGGGGGACGCCGTGACGCTTGGGCTCAAGGGTCACAAGGCCACAGTCGGGAGGACTGCTCGCCCCAATCCCCCAAAGGGACTCGTATTTGGACTGACATTGCTACAGCCTGGCGGGCTGGTGTACAAGCGGCTGAGAAAGCCAGACCTGACACCGTGTTTAAACACCGTTCTATAGGTGAGTCAGGGATTAAGTTAAATGTTTAGTTAGAGCCCAGCCGGGCGAGTTTTTATTGTTTTGTATTATTTGTGCTGTGTCTGAAGACTGTCCAATAAATGCACTGTTTGGACATGCAACACGGTGGTCCGTGGTAAGTCTGAGAGAATGACCCCCGAAAAAAAGCTGATCCCTTATAGTAGCTACAATTTGCTTTTTTTTACATTTCCCGAAAAGACTGTTTGTATTATTACAAATAGTATTGATAATGACAAAGAAGGCAAAGCTGACACTGCTATGGACTTTCTTCTTGATTTGATTGTCAGGTAATAATTTCTTACAAGAACTAACATAGTTATAAGTCAAAAGCAGTGGGAATTGCCTACAGGCTATATGACCAGAAAATCTATTTGTAATCTCTGAGATTAAACATATTGTAAGAACGACCCAGCAAACAATTTTTAGTTCAGTATATTGAATTACACTGTCTTTGATGTAAAACCTTACATGGATTTGATCCTGAAGTGAACAAAAATATTGCAAAACAAAGATCTCTAAGGGTCAAGTTGACTACATTTCATTCACTTAAAATACTGCTTCCAACTGTCATAGGGATCAATGATCTCTTAAAGCTTGATTTAACGAATCATAGAATCATCTTTTTGAACATGGGAATTTTTTATTTTTTTTTGCTACATACACACAACAATGAAAAATGGCCATGTGATGGCCGTTTTCAGAACAATGACAGTCTATGGGTGTCACATGTCCTTTTTTAATACTGTAAATACTAGCTGTCAAAAAATAGGACATGTGCTTTTTTTGTCGATTTTCACGACCAAACAGCACCCGTACAATTGAAGGGGATGTTTCAAATGACTCTTTTTTTCAGTGAAAAAACAGCCCTGAAAAACTGAAAGCTTAACCGTTTTTAATGGCCTTTTTTTCACTGTTGTGCGACTGTAGCCTTACTCTCAGTAATTTAAGGAGTTCTTCAGGAAAACAAAAAAACATGTAATTATAACTAGGGTTGAGCGAACTTTAGGATTTTTGGACCCCGGACCCGAACCCAAACATTTCAGAAAAAGTTTGGGTTCGGGTTCGGTGTTTGGCGCTTTCTTGGCTCTTTTTGAAAGGTAGCGGAGCAGCCAATCAACAAGCGGGTAACTGTCTGACCTTAGAAGCCATCACAGCCATGCCTACTAATGGCATGGCTGTGATTGGCCAGTGTAGCATGTGACCCAGCCTCTATATAAGCTGGAGTCACGTAGCGCTGCACGTCACTCTGCTGTGCTTAGTGTAGGGAGAGGATGCTGCTGGTGATTTCAGGGAGAGAATAGGAGAGACTCTTTGCTCAAAATCAGAATCTAACTCAGCAATCTACATACATTGTGTTTTGTGGGTGCAGGGCATAATTTTTTTATCCTGCCCTGAGATATTTTTTGGCCAATATACAACATCTGGATAAGTCAGTGTGCAATTTAAGCTAGAAATACACTCATCATTTTCTGGGGTTTTAAAAACACACTTTTTTGCCAAAAACCACTATTTTCAGGCCTTGCAGCATCAGCACGTGTGAAATTACAGGCTTATATACTGCTGTCAAATTCAGTTGTTAAACAAACACTCGTTTGGGCAAAAAAAATTAGTTGGCAGCCTTTGATGCAGAGGTCATTGTGAGAAACACCCTTAATACATTTGGGTTAGATTCCGAGATTTGAAATACCGCCATTTGGTGCACCAATATTTAATTCAGGCCTACAGTGGTTCAGGCCATGTGAGATACACCCTTTACATACAGGGGTTTGATTCAGGCATTTGAAATACAGCCATTTTGGGCAAAGAAATCTTTAATTCAGGCCTACACTGGTTCAGGCCGTGTGAGATACACCCTTTACATACAGGGGTTTGATTCAGGCATTTGAAATACACTTGTCCATACCTTGTACAGAATAGACATGTATACCGGCACTAATCAGCCATTGTTATACTGCAGCGCAATTGCTCATTCTTGTATTTTGGATATTTCACACTCTTTTAGAGTGTACCCTAATTTAAAAAAAAAATATTTAAACCAAAAACCTGTGTTAACTACCTCGTCCTCCTTCACCGCCGCTTCCACCTACACTGCTACGTCCACCGCCTCCTCAAACTCCTACTCCATATGGAACTCCACCTCATGAATCAAATTTTATTTTTTAATTTGTACTTTTTTTTTTATATCATTTCACTACTTAGTTACATTTTCTGGTGAAATTCAGAAATTTTTGGGTCTATAGTACCACTGCTATACCAAGTAGACAGGTTTAAAAAATAAAAAAAATTGTCATTTACATTTTTGGGTGCAATTCACCAATTTTTGGGTGTATAGTACCACTGCTGTACCTAGTAGGCCGGTTAAAAAAATATATATAAATTGTCATTTACATTTTCGGGTGAAATTCACCAATTTTGGTGTGTACAGTACCACTGCTATACCCAGTAGACCGTTAAAAAAAAAAAAATTGTCAGTTATATATTCTGGTGAAATTCACCAATTCTTGGGTGTGATGTACCACTCCTATACCTAGTAGACAGGTTAAAAAAAAAATAATAGTCAGTTACATTTTCCAGTGAAATTCACCAATTTTTGGGTGTGATATACCCCTAGTTGACAGCTTAATAAATTTCTATAATTTTTCTGTTACATTCTTGGGTTGACATTATACAATTTTAGACGTGAATAAACACCTGCTATGCATAGGTGACAGGGAATAAAATTTTATAAATTATTCAGTTATTAATGCGCACCACATCCTTACATTCAATGCTTAAACTTTGAAAAGTTGTCACACTTTTATGCTTTAATAATTTCTCCCATATTTCAACTCTATAATTTTAAATTTGAAAAAATGTATCCTCCCCTGGATGTGGTCTCTCTTTCTCACGCTCCCTCTCTGGCCTGGATCCCTGATCCCCGCCACTCGTGATCACCATGGTAGGCGCATAAAAGAACATCAAAAGTTGATAGAGCAGATATCAAATTGGATCGTGAACATCACAGGGACGTGAGACATGATGGGACAGTAAGTGTGCACACGCCTACACGAACTGACTGATAGGGGTCAGCCCCTGCAACTTCTGGGTCTCCAAATTGGGCACATGGCCTGAGCTTGCCCTTTACTCCTTGGAGGTGCTGGCCTGCCCTGCAGCCAGTGTATTGTCGGAACGTGTGTTTAGCATGACTGGAGGGGGTTATCATAGGTTATATTTCCCAATGTTTTGGGGTGTACCCTAATTTTAAAAATAAAATTTAAAACCAAAAAGCAGTGTAGGCTACTTCGTCCTCCGCCACCGCTTCCACATCCACCGCCTCCTCAACCTCCTACTCCATATGGACCTCGTCCTCCTAGATCAAGATTATTATTTTTACCTATTTTATGTTATTTTAGACGGAGGATGGAGTAGGAGGAGGAGAAGAAGAGGCAGGCCTGCATGCAATCCGTGGCGGTAACACCAAATCTACACGGGTGCCACGGGTTGCATGCTTGACAGCCATCAGAAGGTTCACCCAGTGGGCAGTAAAAGTTATGTACCTTCCCTGCCCGTGTTTGCTAGACCACGTGTCTGTGGCCAGATGTATCTTGGCACCGACACTGTGTGCCAGAGATACATTCACTTGCCGCTGAATGTGGCCATATAGCTCCGGGATGCCCTTTTGGGAAAAATATTTCCTTCCGCGGACCTTCCATTGCGGTGTGCCAATGGCCACAAATTTTCTAAAGGCCTCTGAGTCCACCAGTTTATATGGCAGTAGTGGAGTGGAGGACAAATGAGAGGGGAGAGGAGGAGGAGAAGGAGAAGATGCAGAATGTGGAGTGTGGCTTTATGGGTTCTGACGGTGTTCCTCCCACTGGGCTTGGTGATGGGAGGCCAGGTGCCTTCTTAAGGCGGTCGTCCCTAGGTGAGTGTTGGGCTTACCGCGACTTATGCAGATGGCAACACTATTGTCAGCAGAGGACACGTTAAAAAAAGCCCACACTGCGGAGCCATGTGTCGGCCTTCTGGGAGCGCCAGATGTGACTGTGCATGGTGTTTGGCTCGTTCCAGATACATTAGAAGTTTGCTTTTTGCCTCCTGTGCACTGTAAGTTCTGCCTGCTTCTCCTCCTTCTCCTCCCTATCTGCTGCTTCGTCTCTCCCTCTAAATTCCCCTCCTCTTCCTCTCCTGTGGGCACCGACGTGACGTCCATCGACACGTCATCATTGTCACCTTCACCACCACTGACATTAAAGATCTCGGAGTAGGCAGCAACAGCAGGGACCACCCTCCTTGGGCTGATCTGATACCTCCTCTTCCTGATCCGATGCAAAGAATGGCTGCGCATCGGTAAAGTCTTGTAATGGATGGCAAAATAATTCCTCTGACTCGAGCGGAGGGGATATGGTGGTTGTGGTGGTGTCTTTGGGGGTGCACACAGCAGAGAGTGAAGAGGGTGCAGATAGAGAGGATGAGGAGGGTGCAGAAGCGGAAGGCTGAGTGAGCCACTCAACCAACTCTGATGCGTCCTTTGACGTAATCGCACGCAACTTCCCACTTAGGCTCCGGCCTGGTGCACCTGCCGGACCCCTACCACCCCTGCAGAATGGTCTGCCTCTTCCTCTGCTTGTCATTTTCAAAATGATCCTGTGACAAAAGTCCCTATAGAAGAGCAGTATTTGTGGAAGAAGGTATATCACACCTCTGCCTCAATCAGTTTATTTGGGGGGCAACTGGTATATCACACCAGTTGAAATTATTTGTTCCAATAGTGTTTGTCACTCTGTGTAGCTGCGGAAACGCAGCAGAACCGCAAACAAATGCTGCACTACCCAAATGCACTATATAGGAAGTATTTTATTGGTATATCACACCCCTACCTCAATCAGTTTTTATGGGGGGCAACTGGTATATCACACCAGTTGAAATTATTTGTTCCAATAGCGTTTTTTACTCTGTGTAGCTGCGGTAATGCAGCAAAACCGCAAACAAATACTGCACTACCCAAATGCACTATATAGAAAGTATATTATAGGTATATCACACCCCTGCCTCAATCAGTTTTTTTGGGAGGCAACTGGTATATCACACCAGTTGAAATTATTTGTTTCAAGAGCATTTGCCTTTCTGTATAGCTGCAGTATCACAGCAGAAATGCACACAACTGCTGCACAATACAAATGCACTATAATATACTTTCTATGTTAGAAAGTATATTATAAGTAAATCACACCCCTCTGTAAGTCACACCTATCGATAGCACACCTATAGCAGTCCTTAAAATGACTTTTGTGGCCCTATTAGCTAGCTTTTCTTGTCTCTAAAAGTCTGTCCCTACTCCACACAGCAACCTCTCCTTACACTGACAAAAGACTGAATGTAAAATGGCGGCCAGATCGGGTTTATTTATAGGGTAGGGGGTGTGTCCATGTGCTGAAACATCTCAATTGGCTGTCCTATACCACCTTATGAATGTTTCATGAGTCAAAGTTCTTCACAATGTAAAAGAATATGGTGCCGGCGGACATTGCCATATGTTCGCCAGTTCGGCGAACTAGCAAAGTTCGCCACGAAACGACCGCCGGGCGAACCGCAAGGCCATCTCTAGTCACCGCTTTGACATCTGTGTACGTAACATACCACTGGTCTCTCTCCTTTATTTCCACATCACCAACATGTTAAATTCAGTGCCGGAATTCCCTTAGGGTCATCCCTACATATATAGAAGGACAGGGACTTGTATTCAGGTACACCATATCACAAAATCCTATATTGGGAATTCCTGATTAGTCAAAGACCTAAAACATTTTGTGACGCTGACATACCTGCAGGCTCTACATTTGCCACATCTATGGCTTCTTTTATACATCTACAACAATGATGATGTCCGTGACAAGGCAGTCAGTGTTTCATCCGTGAAGACATGTGTGAAGGGTCCATTGTTGGTCCATGTGTCTGCTGTCAGCTGTTTACAGTGTACTGTATATACAGTGCCTTGAAAAAATATTCATAACCCTTAAACGTTTCCACGTTTTCCCATTACACCCAGAAACTTAAATGTATTTTATTGGAATTGTATGTGGTAGGCCAACACAAAGTAGCAAGTATGTGTGAAGTAAAAAGAAAATGATATATGGATTTCAAAATTTTTAATAAATAAAAATCTGGAAAGTGTGGTGTGCATACTTTCTAGGAACATCTTTCACCACAATGACAGCTGCAAGCCTTATGGAGTCAACAACTCCTTTGATGTCAACAACTCCTTCTTGGTGTGGGTTTATTATATATACTGTACATACTAGCAGAATTACTCGGCTTCCCACAAGTCTATTTAGACTATTTTGTTTGTTGTTTGTGTGTGTGGTTAAAAGATATCCACAAGTGACCCCCATAACAGTGTAATTCACAGTGAAATCCACAAAGCTCCCATAACAGTAACATCCACAGTGGCTTCACAACAATGACACCCACAGCATCCCCAAAACAGTGACATCCACAGTGCCCCCATAACCATAACATCCACAGTGCTCCCATAACAATGACATCCACAGTTGTCCCATAAAAGTAAGGGTAGGTTCTCACTAGCGTTATGCCATTCCGTTATAGGATCCGTTTATAATGGAATATAATGGAAAGGCCAGACGGGAAAAAAAAGCCCTGTCGACAGGACTTTGTTTCCGTCCTGCATAACGGAAACCAGACGGATCCATTATGCTTGCCCATAGACTTCTATTAGGACAAAGCTTCTGTTTTGCATTCCGTCTGGCCTTTCCATTATATTCCGTTAAAAACGAAACCTATAACAGAATGGCATAACGCTAGTGCAAACTCATCCTAATATATCCAGTGTTCCCAAAACAGAGACATACACAGTGCACTCATAACAATGACATCCACAATGTGTCTCATAACAGTGACATCCACAATTAGAGTTGAGCGTTTAAAAAAATACTATTTCTGTGCTCAGCCGAATTCGTGAAGAAGTGCAATAAAAATCAGCAATTTTCCAGGTGCATGGAACCTGTATATCATTGTACATCACTGTGTATTGCAGAAACATGCATAGCTAGTCCACTGTGGTAGTGAAACAGTTACTGTGCGTCAGTATGACCGGCAGTTGACAGGCGTCACTCTTAGAATCAGTTCACACTTCACTTTTTTGGTCAAAACAAAGCAAATAATTGAAGTGTGAACTCAGCCTTACAGGTCAATGTTAGCATCAGGTATAAAGGACTTAATGTGCAATGGCCCAAGATTCTACTACAGATAGAATCAGCTGATTCCACATAGATATCTACAGAACCTGTTCACCCCAAAATCAGTAGTATCAGATCGCTATTTCACCCCAATTACAGAATCAAGGGCTAACGGATTTACTTATGTATAAAAGAACATGAACACCCCAATTACAGAATCACTGATTAATGGAATTACTTATGTAAAATAACAATGTGAACCATGCAAAATAAATAGTATCACACCGTTACTTCACCCCAATTACAGAATCAAGGATTAATGGAATTACTTATGTATAAAAGAATGTGAACAACCTAAAATCAGTAATATTAGACCACTTTTCTAACCCCAATTAGTGCAGCAAGGTGTAATAGCTCCTATTAGTCAAGCATTACACTGTTATATTGGCCCCTAAACTATCTCTAAGCTGTCCCTGAACTGTTGAAAACGAATATTTTTCAAATAAAGTCTTTCCTAATTACTGTCCCTAGCACTTGTCACATCTGTCCCTATGCTCAGTTCATTGGAAAATGGCAGAGATTGAGCAGGATGAGACTTTTCATAGGGCTGTGACATCACAGGGGATGACTATCTGCTGATTGGCTGGCTGCACGGCATTATGGGTGATCCTTCACTCCCAGACTTCTTATTTTCACTTTGTAACATGTGCAGCAACCATTTTAGAAAAAATCTGATTCGTTACCACGAATCTCCAGGAAATTTGGATTTGTGATGAATCTAATCTTAGATATATCTAATTTAATCTTAGAATTTTGTAATATGCTTGGGGCAAAATAAAATAGCTTGGAAGAAGCAAAAATGTCATATACCGTAACTCACAGAAGAAGCAAAAATTTCATGAGAAACTGAACACTTTGCCTCGGAAATATCATTTTATAGGGAAAGATGCAGTAAAACTTGTATTTCATTCATTAAATCCCTGCTCATTCTTGGGAGTGAAGGAGGAGGTCCTATCAATGATTGACAGCTATCTGTGTATATGCAGTCATAGAGGTAAGGCTGTCAATCACTGATAGGACCGCCTCCGTGACTTCAAAACCCAGAATGAACAGGAATTTAAATGTATAAATTACAAGTTTTACTGAATCTTTTCAATACAATTATCAATCTGCTCAGCTCTTCCTACTTAATAACATGCTGCCTGCCGCTCAGACATCTGTGCAACGTGACTGGTTCTCTTTAATAACAAAAAAAAAAACATTTGCAACATATGTTGTGGAAGTATTCTGCAACACATGCCTCTTCTGAAAATACTTTACTGTATAGGCCTAACTGTAACAGCCCCAAACTTCTACCATTCCATGAAAAGTTCAAGCAAAGCCTCCAGCTTTCCACATTTCATCTCACAAGTAGCCTTGAATTTAAGACCTTAAAGGATTAAAACACTGCATAGTCTTTATAATGGCTTCATGTAGCCTCCTAAGTGACATTGTAAACTGTCATAGTGTGACTAGGGATATAGGGTGAATGGATAGACTTATGTGGTACCATAGTTGCGTGGTGAAGATTATCATGAATCCTACAAGAATTCCATTTTTTTTGTCTCTGCCAAAAAGACATGAGTCATTGGACTTTATTACTGCTATTTCTTGCGAACTTGACACTTTTGATCAAACTGTGTCCTCCCTATACTTGTCTACAACTTAAATTAATTAAAATTTTATTGACATCGTATCTATGTTGTATGAGTCATTACGGATGACTTTTTTATTATATTGGTCAAAGTTCACTAACAATTATGCTTCTTAGCTGGGATTGCCCAGGGACATAACAGGTTATTGGCTGATTTGCAAATGTAACTAAATAAAACTTACCATACTGTAGTTTAATTATGAAAGCTGCTCCTTTGTCACAATTTAAGTGCCTGTCCCTCACAACAGGAAACTCCACTTCCAGAATCATTATGCTTGAGGGCAGGCCCACTACGTTTGTTTGTGCCATACCTCCAGGAGAATGGCACCACAGAAAGCATGTGGAGGGGTAACCTCATGAAATATCTGTTTTATTTTTAAATACAGTGTGAAATACTGAAAAAAATAGTTTTCAGTTAGCTGATACATGTATTTATTTAATGAAAACTCAATTCTCTGTAATGAAACTGCTCATATTAGGAAATAGTGATGGATGTAGCTATAGGGGTGAAGAGGTAGTATTATAAATGGCATTTAGTAAGTGGGGGGCCTGTAACACATTTTTGTTTCAGGGCCCATTCCGGTTATGCCCTTGCAAGTTCTACTGTAGAAAAGCCACAAACCAGAAGCATACCTCCACTGGAAGGAAAATCTTAATAAAACTTACAGGGGTTGTCCGAGTTATTTTTTTGTTCTTTCTATGTTCCTAACTAGGCAAATGTAACAGCTTTCCAATTAACTCACTTTATCTCCAGTGGCTGGTTTATCACATTTGACTGAGGGTCACATGACCTGTGATGTCAGCTTCTCTCCCTGCTCTGATAAAGGTCGTTTACAAGCCTGTAAACGAGACGTCACTGTGCTGGCCACGCCCCCAACTTCACTGCCGTCTACTCTCTGCTAGAATTCTTAACCCCTTCAGCTGCACAGACTGGGTAGCTGCAGCAGTGACAATTCTGGGCACAGGAGCTGACAGACTAGAGAGAGCATTGTACAAGAAGGTAAGGGGAAGATACTGTGTGTATTAGCAGTGTCATTATACAGGTGGCACTTGTAGTTCTACACTTACAAGTTGCTGTTGATTCTCCCAGCACTCAGGGCAGCTCTTGTATTCACTCTCTTAGCAGTGTCATTATACAGCTGGGACTTGTAGTCCTACACATACAACATGCTGCTGAGTTTCCCAGCAGGCAGACATGTCACTCAGGGCAGCTCTTGTAGCCACTCTGTTCGCAGTGCAGGGAGAGGGGCAGATATTGTTTTTATTGCATGTAAACAAAGGGCCAGAAAAGAACCAGGGAAATGAGGAAATATATTTATTAATTTTTTATGCATAAAACTTGCTTAGCTTAGTTATATATTGCTGCCCATCAGATTTTCAGTGCTATATATTTTTTTCATAACTTGGACAATCCCTTTAACTCTTATTAATATCATAAAAAATATAAAAAATGTTAAGTAAAAACAAAACTAAAGTGGTATACCAATGACTAGTGCTTGAAGATGGAAAATGAAGTGATCTTACCAGGTCTGTTGGTTTCTAGAGGTTTTATGCCATAAGCAACCACAGCGGATCAAGGTGGATTCAGAAAGCTGCCCCTAATTGTCCCTAAAGACCGTGATCTTCTCTAGTTCCAGGTGGGCAGTGTCGGCCCTTTGTTCCCCTGGAATGTCCCTACCAGCTGCGCACAGCAGAACCCTACGTCTAAGGCTACATGCACACGACCGTGCTGTTTTTTGCGGTCCGCAAACCACGGATCCGCAAAAAACGGAAGCCGTCCGCGTGCCTTCCGACTTTTTGCGGAACGGAACAGGCGGCCAATTGTAGAAATGCCTATTCTTGTCCGCAAAACGGACAAGAATAGGACATGTTATATTTTTTTTGCAGGGCCACGGAACGGAGCAACGGATGCGGACAGCACACCTGCATTCCCTGGATTTTATGTGGCTGTCATGGCCCATGAACAGGTAGGAACAAGAGTTAGGGACCACTCAATTGAGACGACCTTGACGCGGTGAGTGGCTTACTATGCTTTGGCCAAAATATAAACCAATGTCTCATCCAGCATGGAGGGCAGAGTGCTGGATGTAGTGTGCGATCACATTTGCATTTTCCGTTTGTGCATGTATTTCGCCATAGTGATGTGCACCTGCAGGCAGGTTGTGCGGACTCAACCCCCTATATTTTTTTCTTTGTAGCATATATTGGAGGCGTGGCGATCTCCTTTGAGTCAAGCACACCTGACCAGTTAATCTGTCCTGGAGGCTGGTTTTAAAGTCAGTATAAAACTGAGTCTGCTTATATAGAACCTACCATTAGCCATCTGGCTCCAGGAGAAGTATATGGTGGGTTCAGCATGCATGTTGGTACTTGCATCCCTGGATCCGATGAAAGCTGTAATGGCACCGGACGGGGTTACAAGCAAAGTGTACTTGGCTTGCATGCTGACCTGCATTCCCTGGATTTTATGTGGCTGTCATGGCCCATGAACAGGTAGGAACAAGAGTTAGGGACCACTCAATTGAGACGACCTTGTGGCTTACTATGCTTTGGCCAAAATATAAACCAATGTCTCATCCAGCATGGAGGGCAGAGTGCTGGATGTAGTGTGCGATCACATTTGCATTTTCCGTTTGTGTATGTATTTCGCCATAGTGATGTGCACCTGCAGGCAGGTTGTGCGGACTCAACCCCCTATATTTTTTTCTTCGAACCCAAACTTTTCAATAAAAGTTCGGGTTCGGTATTCGGCGAGTTAATGGCGCTTTTTGAAAGGCTGCAGAGTAGCCAATCAACAAGCTTTTAACTCGTGTGCCCTTAGAAGCCATCACAGCAATGCCTACTAATGGCATGGCTGTGATTGGCTAGTGCAGCATGTGACCCAGCCTCTATATAAGCTGGAGTCACGTAGCGCTGCACGTCACTCTGCTCTGATTAGTGTAGGGATAGGATGCTGCTGCTGTGAGGGAGAGAATAGGAAAGAATCTTTTATAAGAAGTGCTTTTTTAACTCAGCGATTTCATTTTGTGGGTGCAGTGCACAATATTTTTACCCTGCCCTGAGCCCAGAAACACTGAAAAAGAACTTTTATCCATCTGTTAGTAAGGTGGGCATCGGAGGTCATTTTATGCAAGTTCAGTGTACCAGCAAAGCATATGTGCTTTTGTGACAGTCAAATACAAGCTTGAAATACTGCAATTATAGTCTGGGTTTAAAAAAATACCCATTTTTGGCAATACCCTACATCTGGGGCCTTTGCTGCATGTGTCAGTGTGAAATACAAGATTGAGATACTGCAATAATATTCTGTTATAAAAAAAACACCCATTTTGGGCAAAATACAACATTTGCGGCCTTTGCTACATCTGTCAGTGTGAAATACAAGCGTTAGATACTGCTGTTATATTCTGTTATTAAAAAAACACCCATTTTGGGCAAAATACTAAATTTGCGGCCTTTGCTGCATCTGTCAGTGTGAAATACAAGCTTGAAATACTGCAATAATATTCAGTTTTATTAAAAAAACACCCATTTTGGGCAAAATACAAAATTTGTGGCCTTTGCTGCATCTGTCAGTGTGAAATACAAGCGTTAGATAATGCTGTTATATTCTGTTATTAAAAAACACCCATTTTGGGCAAAATACAAAATTTTCGGCCTTTGCTTCATCTTTCAGTGTGAAAGATAAGCTATAAATACTGCAATAATATTCTGTTATTAAAAAAACACCCCTTCGATAGCGGCATGACGTAGGTGTGCCGCGCTCCTCCTCCTGCCGTCCTCTCCCCCTCTTTCCCGGCCTCCCACCTTGATGTTGACTGTGGAGGAATGCCGATCCCGGCCCAGCCCTGACTAGCCGAGCCAAGCCCAGCCGCCTATTGCCTGTGGAGCCCAGATGGGTCGATTCGGTGTAGGTATGTACCCTGAGACGCCGGAGACGCTGGAGTGAGAAGCTGTGTCGGGCGGTGACAGGAGAGGGTAGCGGACGGCGTGCGCTGATGCAGCGTCCTTACTGTCTTCTCCTGGGACATGAGTGGAGCCTGTTGGAGAGCTTGAGTGGTGTTTTAGCAGCGTACTGTGAAACCTGGGTGTGCTTGCAGTGAACCCTTCTGTGGAGGCTGGCGGACGACACAGAGGAATGTGAGGTACTGATCCCCCTTTGTGCTTGATAGGGGTTGAGGTTGCAGACGAACTTCTGCTGAGGTCCCCAATGTCCTCCTCTGACTGACAGTCACATTGGCTTTATCTGTGTCTGGATTCGCCCCCTGTAAAGTACTGTGTGCCAGGGGGGCATTCAGTTGGGTCTGCAGACAATTTCACGGTTGGGGTGGAAAGGGCATATATGAGGGGCCTCTTTTTGTTGGTTATATGGCGCTTAGTGTATGCTCTGTCGCTGCATTCATTATAACTCTTTGATAAACTGTTACTCCAACAAGTTATCTGTATACACAGCGGCTACGTCTGTCTCCGACCGCGTGACTTTTGTATAATCTCCGCAAGCCGAATTCGCCGCTATTTGGGGGAGTTTATGTACTCAGCATGTGCGCTACTTTACGTCATTTTGCTTGCTATTAAGTTCTCCTCCTATATGTATCACCCGTGACTGCTCACTGGGCAGGGTCTGTATATACTATATATAACCTTGAGGGATATCTACGACTTTATGTGCATGAATTAAGTTGTTTGGATCGTATAGTGAAGTGAGGTAGTGCTCTAGACAGATCTGGATTAGTAGTGGAATTGGCATGAAAAATTTTCTCATTGCCTGGCCTTAAAATTAATCTCCCACTCTTTCTAGATCTCTGAATTGCGCTTATAGTCGTAACCTCTCGAGCTACACAAAGAAAAAAAAAATATGCCGCCAGTTCCGTAAATCAGGAGGATTGTCTTCGCCGAAGGGCTCGGGGTGAGTCCACAGGCGCGTTTAGATAAATTTTTGAAGTCGCCACCACCCAAAACCAGGGGGGGTGATCAAAGATCTGCCCCACAGGCTGAGTCCGTATCAGTTAATACAGAAGAACAGGGCCTATAGATCAGTCCGCCCCAGAGTGAAGGCTTGGAAAGTATTAATAAAAAACTAGCTGGTATTCTGGGTGTTGTTAACGCTACTAGCTTCTCAGTTGCAGAGTTGACCTTCTCCCTCTCAGTTGTACAAGGAGATGTCCCGATTATTAGAGATGAAATGACAAAGCTGAGATTAAAGGTGAAGGAATTGGAATCTGCAATCAGTTCTGTCACTTCAGAGAATGGTGTATTAAAAAAGAGATTAGAAAAAGTAGATGAAGATCGTTCCTTGCTTAGAAAGAAAGTGGCAGAGTTGGAGGATAGGTCACGCAGATATAACTTGCGCCTGGTAGGGTTCCCAGAAGGGGCAGAACAGGATAATCCCTTGAATTTTATTCAAAAATGGCTGGTGGAAAATTTAGGTCCTGATTATGACGTATTGACCTTCTGTGTGGAAAGGGCCCACAGAATCCCTTTTAAAAAACCTCCTCCAGGGGCCCCCCCTAGGTCAATCCTAGCAAAATTTGTTTGTTCAAAGGATAGGGACTGGGTACTTAGACGTAAAAGAGAAGCAGCAGATATACATTTTGATGGTAATTTAATATCAATATTCCCAGATTTTTCGCGAGAGACCCAACTTAAAAGAAGAACGTTTCTAGACATGAAAAAAAGACTGGCTGCGGCTAATATCAAGTATTCAATGTTATACCCTGCCAAATTGAGGGTGATACACAATGATTCTGTTCGTTTTTTTTCCACACAGATGGATGCGGTGCAATGGTTGGACTCAATGGGCTCATGAAAGAGTATGTAAAGGTGGGGAGGAGGTAGAATAAGAGGGGAGATGGCAGGGGGAGGTTTGGTGGTAGGTAAGAGGTTGATGGTTAGTACGAAATACCTTGTCAACCATGTTGGGGGTGTTTTTGGGGGCGGGTGCAAGGGAGCGATTGGCTGTCGTCACTTGCTTTGTAGGTCTGCGTGCCTCTCTACTAGATGGCGGGCCGGGAGTCGCATGTATATATATTACTTATGTCATGTAATTGTATTCTATTCTGGAATGTGAGAGGGCTGGGAGACAGAGTGAAGAGGACGGTGGTGTTTGATCTTGTGGTTCGTCATTTGCCGGCTATTGTGGTTTTACTAGAGACCCAAGCAACAGCAAATAGGCTTTATACATGGAAAAGGAAATGGGCTTCTTTTGAGTACCATGCTTATTATTCGTCCTATTCAAGAGGTGTCAGCGTTTATATCCACCGTGGGACGGAGTTTCAACCTAAAGATAATATGATAGACAAAGAAGAGAGATTTTTATTCCTTCATGGCTTTTTCCAGAGGGCAGGAGATGATATTGGCGTTTATTTATATTCCTCCTCCATACAAATCAACTGTCTTCTCTCAATTAGCCAAATATATAGCGAAAAAAAATCAATGCACATTATTAGTGGCAGGAGATTTCAATACAGTGCTTGACCCTGAGCTGGACCGGTTCTCCGCCTCTTCGGGACAGGGTCGGACTGGATCGCCTCTGAGTAGTATTTGCCAGGAGCTGGCGCTGGTGGATATCTGGCGCCACCTCTATGGCAATAAGAAAATCTTTTCCTGCTTCAGCCAGTCATATGGGTCAATGTCCCGTATTGACTTGGCTCTCGCAACCCATGATCTGAGTCATCAGGCACTGAAAATGAAGTATGAGCCCCATGGAATCTCAGATCACTCCCCAGTCCTGATCGTGTTCAGAGGGGCGGAGGCTCCAGCTTCGGGCAGAACCTTCAAAGTGAATTCGCATTGGTTTGATGTGATAGGGGAGCAATGCCGAATTGACCAGGATATACAGGAATTTGGGGGCTTTAACAAAGGCTCAACACATATACACTATGTGTGGGATGCATTGAAGGCCCATATAAGGTGCCTATACTTCACTAAAATCAATAGGCGTAGATTTGAATGGCGTCAAAGGGAACAACAGCTGCCAGAGTTAATTAGGAGTCTACGTGCTTCATTAATCGTGTGCCATAATGTGCAAAATATAAATGAGTTAAAGGAGGCTAATCTAAAGCTAAAGACCCTTTTGTACAGTAAAGCACAACATAAGCTTCTTTTCCAAGGTCAAAATCGTTTTTGTGAATCGGGTAAAACGGGCAAGTTTCTTGCATGATTAGTAGCCAATCAGAAAGAGCCCACTACCATAAGGGGAATTAGGAATGCACAAGGAAATAGGGTGAGGTCCTCAGAGGAAATAAGGAAGGAATTTGTGAAATATTATTCCTCTCTCTATAAGTCTGATTCTAGGTGTAGTCGTAATGATATGGACCAATATTTACAACAATTGGATCTTCCTCAGGTAGCTGAACAGGACAGAGAGATGTTGGATCGCCCTATACTTTTGGAGGAACTGCAATCGACACTCCAATCCCTAAAGTATAATTCATCCCCTGGCCCAGATGGCCTCCCGTTTGAACTGTACAGGTACCATGCTAAATCGCTCCTCCCGATTCTTCTGCGGGTCTTGAATGAATCCTGTTCATATGGCTCTTTACCTCCATCATTTAGAGAGGCAGTGATCACCCTGGTGCTAAAAAAGGATAAAGATAAAAGCGATATGGGTTCATATAGACCCATATCGCTCTTAAATACGGACTACAAGATATTCGCAAAAATTTTGGCTAATCGCTTGAAGAGGGTTATAGCCTCTCTGGTACACCCCAATCAGACGGGTTTTATTCCGGGTCGGCAAATACAGATGAGTTTATATAGGGTGTATTTGAATCTCTCTGTCGGGGGTAGTATAGAGCACTCCGTCCTGTCTTTAGATGCCGCAAAGGCGTTTGACAGGATGGAGTGGCCTTTTTTGTGGGCAACTATGTCTCAACTGGGTTTGGGGAATACGTTCATGGAAATGACTCAAATGCTATATGAACAGCCGGTGGCATGTATCAATATTAATAGTAGTAGTTCTTCTCCCGTTATGATGCGGCGAGGGATGAGACAGGGATGCCCCCTGTCCCCCTTCTTTTCGCCCTATTTATTGAACCGTTGGCCTGTAAGATTCGAATAGATAAGCGTATAGACGGCTTCGGGGTGGCGGGAGTGAGCGATAAAATAAGTCTATATGCCGATGATGTGATTCTGTTCCTGGATCAGGGATGGAAAATCCTTCCTTATGTGATAGAAGTAATAGAGGATTTCGGTAAACTCTCAGGCTATTTGATCAACTGGACTAAGTCATCGCTCCTCCCGCTGAACCGTAAGGCCGTAGATGGGCGGAGTGGAGTTAGTGTTCTGGCCCCTAATGATAGCTTGGATTATTTGGGGGTTAGAATTGGGGTTCCCATAAACAGATTTTATGAGCTAAATCTGGCCCCGGTTCTGAATAAAAATATGCGCTTGGCAGAAATTGATATTGGCACAGACAGACCGAATAGCATTGGTCAAAATGATTATCTTGCCCATTGTGATGTACCCGTTGTGTGCTTCCCCTGTTTGGATCGATGACATCTTTTTTCATAGATTGGAGACTCTTATCAATGATCTAATTTGGGGAAGGAAGAGGGTGCGTATAAAGCAGCGATATTTATGGTTGTCGGAGTTAGATGGTGGCCTGTCATTTCCTTTCTTTCAAGGATATTATTTATGTGCACAGATTCAGCGTTGTTGTAACTATAAAGAGAATTCACTTGCACGATACTTGATAAAGGTTATGGATAATCCAATGGAGAATATCTTCACATGTTTGGAGGCGGGGTTTATGGGATTGAGGAAGTCTTTGCCGATCCCTTGGTCCCTACAGAGGGCTTGGAATAAGCTTAAAGAGGACCTTTCACCGATTATTACACTATGAACTAACTATACAGACATGTAGAGCGGCGCCCGGGGATCTCACTGCACTTACTATTATCCCTGGGCGCTGCTCCGTTCTCCTGCTATGCCCTCCGGTATCTCCGTTCCCTAAGTTATGGTAGGCGGAGTCTGCCCTTGTTCTTCTGTAGCGCTGGCCAATCGCATTGCAGAGCTCACAGCCTGGGAGAAAATAACCTCCCAGGCTGTGAGCTCTGCAATGCGATTGGCCAGCGCTAGAGCAGAACAAGGGCAGACTCCGCCTACCATAATTTAGTGACTGGAATCTCTGCCTACTATAACTTAGTGAGCGGAGATACCGGAGGGCATAGCAGGAGAACGGAGCGGCGCCCGGGGATAATAGTAAGTGCAGTGAGATCCCCGGGCGCCGCTCTACATGTCTGTATAGTTAGTTCATAGTGTAATAATCGGTGAAAGGTCCTCTTTAAGGAGATTCTTAAAGTTTCTTGTCCTTTTGCCTTTTCCCCTCTGTGGGAGAACAGGAGTCTGGTGGAATTCTTCAAAATTACAGATTTCGTTTACTGGTTACGTAAGGGAGTCATAAATGTGTGTCACTTGTTTCATGGGGGACATTTTAAATCTTTTAGAGAATTCTATTTGACTGATAGTTCACCATTAGATTCGTTTATGTATGCACGTTTAAAACACACATTTGAAGCCTCTATGAATAAAGGCTATATTTTTCCACGAGATAATTTATTTTTTGATTATTGTTATGCCCAGAAAGAAGGGAAGGTTAAGATATCTAGATTATATGGTAAACTCCGAACGGCATTGGCAACTGTAATACTTTTTAAAAGTCCTAGTAAATGGGAGCAAGAGTTGACCTGCTCTCTACTACGGTGGACTAACATTTACAGGAATGTGAGGAAAGCTACAGTTTCCAATGCTCATAGATTGATCCAATTTAAGATCCTTCACCGACTGTATTATACGCCAAAAATGCAGGCTAAATTTCCCCAAAACAAAGGCCGGGACTGTTGTTGCCCCAAATGCAGATATGTGAATGCGGTGAATGCGGACTTTGTTCATCTACTCTGGAATTGTAGTAAACTACAAAATTATTGGAAGCAGGTTTTCATAACCTTACAAAAGGAGTCTGCTATGTTGTATAACCCTGGGGTGTTGACGGTGATATTGGGACACTATGCTCTAGAAACAGAAATCCCGGTCCGGGTCAGACAGATTTGGATGAGGGGCCTGATGGTGGCAAAAATTATTTTAGTCAAACACTGGGGCTCTACCTCCCCGCCCTCGATAAATGAATGGATCCTGTATCTTCAACAAATTAGAATATTTGAGGATATTGAAAGGAGACGGAGAGCAGCACGCACGACTGTTTAGTTATAATTAATACTGCAACTGTGGGTATATAAGATTGAGCAGCTGCGACGACAGCCAATTGGGTGGGGGACGGTATAATTCTATGTTTTGTTCATAAATTTTGAATATATAGTGCTATGTATAAGTTTGTCATGGTTTTGCCTTCTTTTTAGTTGGTTGTTGTTGACAAATGGCTATCCTGTGTGAAGATTGCTCTGTATATTATAATGCACTGTGTATTTATATTGGTCTGAAATTTTTAAAATAAAAAAAAGTGAACAAACAAACAAAAAAAACACCCATTTTGGGCAAAATACCTAATTTGCTGCCTTTGCTGCATCTGTCAGTGTGAAATACAAGCTTGAAATACTGCAATAATATCCTGGGTTTACAAAAAAACACCCATTTTTGGCAATACCCTACATCTGGGGCCTTCGCTGCATTTGTCAGTGTGAAATACAAGCTTGAAATACTGCAATAATATTCTGTTATTAAAAAAACACCCATTTTGGGCGAAATACAAAATTTGTGGCCTTTGATTCATCTGTCAGTGTGAAATACAAGCGTTAGATACTGCTGTTATATTCTGTTATAAAAAAAACACCCATTTTGGGAAAAATACAAAATTTGCGGCCTTTGCTGCATCTGTCAGTGTGAAATACAAGCTTGAAATACTGTAATAATATTCTGGGTTTAAAAAAACACCCATTGTTGGCAATACCCTACATCTGGGGCTTTTGCTGCATTTGTCAGTGTCAAATACAAGCTTGAAATACTGTAATAATATTCTGGGTTTAAAAAAAACACCCATTTTTTGCAATACCCTACATACGAGGCCTTTGCTGCATTTGTCAGTGTCAAATACAAGCTTGAAATACTGCAATAATATTCTGGGTTTAAAAAAACATAAATTTTTGGCAACACCCTACATCTGGGGCCTTTGCTTTATTTATCAGTGTGAAATACAACTTGAAATACTGCAATAATATTCTGTTATTAAAAAAACACCCAATTTGGGCAAAATATTAAATTTGCGATCTTTGCTGCATCTGTCAGTGTGAAATACAAGCGTTAGATACTGCTCTTATATTCTGTTTTAAAAAAAACACAAATTTTGGGCAAGATCCTAAATTTATGCAATAAAGGTCTACAACAAGAAATTCTAACAAAAGAGGAATATAATTATATACTGAATACCCAACAAAGACTACCCGTCTTTTATTGCATCCCAAAACTGCATAAAAACCATACTGACCCCCCAGGACGACCCATTATTTCGGGTATAAATTCACTAACAGCGAATCTGTCTCAATACATAGACAGACTATTGCAACCTGTGGTGAAAAAAATTTGATCCTACACTAAGGATACGACCCAAATAATTAAAATAATAGAAGAAATAAAATGGGATCCAAAATGGATTATAGGTACATTAGATGTACAGTCTCTGTACACTATAATCCATCATGATCAGGGCATCCACGCTATGAAAGAACAATTAATACACGATGGAAAATTACCTATTCAACAGATAGAATATATAACGGAGGCGGTGCGATTTATATTGAACCATAATTATTTTTATTTTGATACAGAGTTTTACGTTCAAGTGCAGGGTACAGCCATGGGCACCAGGTTTGCCCCCAGCTATGCCAACCTTTTTATGGCCCAGTGGGAACAGGACATTATTGTCCCAAGGCTGGGGACAGACCTGGTGCTCTGGAATCGTTATATAGACGACGTGCTGTTTATATGGAGGGGTGATCAAATATCACTTGATCTCTTTTTAGAAAATATTAATGACAACACACTGAACTTGCACTTTACGTCCATTACAAGTACCTCCTCAGTTGAATTTTTGGATTTGCAAATTTGTATAGAAAAGGAAAAATTAGTATGCAGCACATATCAAAAACCAACGTCTAAAAACAGCTATATATTATATGATAGCTGCCATCTACCACAATGGTTGGTCAATATTCCATCAGGCCAATTTAGACGGATTAAAAGAAATTGCTCAAAAGAAGATATTTTTGAATCAGAAGCAATAAAACTAAAGGATCAATTTTTGCAGAAAAAGTACCCACTGCAAGTATTGGAATCCTCCCTGGAAATAGTGCGCAAACTTGATCGTAATTCCTTTTTTTCGGATAAAATAGAAACCCCAAAGACTGATGATAATGTAAGACTAATATTGCCTTTTAATTCCCAATATAAAAAGATTAGATATATAATCAACAAACATTGGCACCATATTGTCAAAGATAAAATAATAGGTCATACTCTACCAAATAAACCCCAAATCACCTTCACCAAGGCTCCCAATTTGGGCTTATTGGTAGCACCTACAATTATTAATAAATCCCCAAATATATCATCAATCCAAAAATGGATAGGGTTAACAGGCTTTCATAGATGTGGGGCATGTATGGGATGTAGATCCACCTCATTCCCTAAAAAAACCATTGAAGTCAAATCCACCAGCAACACTCACACTCATAAAATCAGAGAGTTCTTGACATGCAATACAGAAAGTGTTATATATATCATTCAATGCCCATGCAGAAAACAATATGTGGGCAGAACGAAAAGAACACTGAAAAAACGTATTGCTGAACATATCTCCAACATCAAAAAAGGTTATGATAAACACACCTTATCCCTCCATTTTAAAATGGTACATAACCAAAATCCACATGGAATGACTTTTGCAGCCTTGGAAAAAGTGAATATTCACTGGAGAGGAGGAGACCATATAAGTCGCATGTCTAGAATTGAATCCAAAAAAATTTTCGAGTTCAATTCTATCCTCCCTCTAGGATTAAACGCGGAAATGGAGGTTTTTGGTTTTTTATAGAGTATTGACCTTGCACGTATTATTAGACATATATATAAACAATTCATATATTTTCAATTAATGCCAATTATAAAATCGATACACTAATTATGATTATATTAATATCTTATTCAATTATATTGTATTTAAGCATACATATATTTTACACAAACTTATTTTATTACTTTTACCATATTTTATTCATCAGTTCCATACGTATTGTTCAGCACCATTTTAATCCCATATGAATTATACTCTATATTGCAACATATATCTTTACAACTAATATATATACATATATATGATGCCGTTTGTCCGGAGACGCCTACATATGGAGATCAATCCCTATGAGGTATAATGAATAAGGATGTAGACACGGTCAAATAGCAAAAGATGGGACATATGATGCTGAACAAACAGTGGAATTTCATCATTATTAATATAGAATAGACATCTAGCTTGATCAATGAATGACCCACTAGACAATTCTATAAATTTTATTCATACATCATATATGTTGGTCACATTTTAAATTTTTAATCTTTTATCATTTTTATCATGTTAAAATCTTGAAGAGCGGTATTTCTAAAAATCTGATCTTGTCTGTATTTTTGTATTATATATGCACCCAAAAAAAGATCAGATTTGTGTCTATAGGGACAAAACGCACAAAAACCGCATCAGATTGAGAAACAAATAATATTAAATTTATTAAATTTTTATTAAAAATATATGACGATTCTAGATCAACCACATGTTTTATACAAACCATCCTGTATTAATAAGTAATTTTAAACTAAACTTATATCAAATCTGACTATGATGTTTGTAGGACTTGGTTCACATGAAAAACCGCATTTAAACATCATACTATCAGCCAATGCGTTTATTTTCATTTTTATTTTTATTTTTATTGTATACATGTATACATACATATATATGTATTCTTATGGATTTTAGACATGTAGAGTATGTCTATAGATATATATTTATGTGCAAACAATAGAATAACTAAATGTCAAATAGCCGGGAATCCTAAATCCAGATTTTCTGTTCCACCCCATGAAAATGAAACTAATTATAATGAACAGATGGCTTTAGCCCTATATAAACCCTTGGATAACAGATGAGACTTGACCACTGAGGAAGGAGTCACTGCCAACTCCGAAACGCGTCTGGTGCACAAGTCTCAACTAAAGCAAGTAAGAAACCGCAGCGTATTATCTGCGCAACATTTGAAGTTTTTTCTGGAGCGCTTTCTACATATCAATCAGGAAGAAATGCAAGTCCATCTGTGTCTAAACCAACAGACACCAAAGTAACGCCGATAATCAAGTGGGTTAAAACATTTATACCCCGGCGTCTAAAACGGACAGTTTCTTTGCCTGCTACAGTACCTTACTCACATATATTGAGAGCGGACCGGAACTGAGGCTTCTTGTGCTGCAACACGTGGGACGCCACGCCAAGCACGAGTGACCGGACATTATACCGCTTCAAACAGTGAGTAGTGTGTTCATACACACCAAGCCATTATATCGCATCAATTGATATGCTGTAACAAACAGCAAGTAACATACGAGACTTTGTATCACATTGCAATATACTAGCCATAGCTGCTAGTTATTTCCCGACAATAGGAGAGATATAGCGCATTTTCCATTGCGCAATTGAACTTGAACACCATCAAATATACCAATCTTATTGGATATCAGTGACATTTATACTGGCTTTCTCAATTTACACAGCTAGTTATTTATGTATTAATTGTATTTTAGTGAACGTATTTTATGCTATTTAGGTACCGTATATTATTTTATTGTAACAAATAAATAGTTTAAACGCATTGGCTGCAGTTCCATTTGATCATCATATGAGGTGTGCCCCTCTCCTCCATATAGTTCAAGATCCTAAATTTGCGGAGAATGAGGAGAGCGTCACATTGTCTCCCACCCAGTCTCCTGCTGAAAGATCAGAGTTGGCACCTGCAGCCGATGTCCATCAGTCTTTCACCTCACCCCCTTGCAAATCATCCAAGCAGTCTGAGCCCCAAGTCATGCAGCAGTCTCTTTTGCTTTTTGATGACTCTGCTAGCAGGGTTTCCCAGGGCCATCAACATAGCCCTACCCCAGAAGTGGAAGAGATTGAGTGCACCGATGACCAACCACTTATCTTTCAAGATGAGTACATGGGAGGACCACCGCAGCACGTCTCGGATGATGATGAAACACAGGGGCCGACTGCTGTGGCTTTCGAAAGTGTGCAGACCAACAAGGAGGGCAGAGGTGAAGACTGGGTGGAAGATGATGTGGAGGACGATGAGGTCCTTGACCCCACATGGAATCAAGGTCATGCGAGTGACCTGTGTAGTTCGGAGGAAGAGGCCGTGGTCGCACAGAGCCACCAGCACAGAAGAAGAGGGAGCAGGGTGTAAAAGCAGAGCAGCCGTCCCCTAGACAGTACGCCTGCTGCTGCCCACTGCACCAAGGGACCGAGCACACCAAAGCCAGCTCTAAGAAGTTCCCTGGCGTGGCAGTTCTTCAGACAATGTGCTAATGACAAGATACGAGTGATTTGCACGCT
This sequence comes from Bufo bufo, assembly GCF_905171765.1. Lineage (NCBI taxonomy): Eukaryota > Metazoa > Chordata > Amphibia > Anura > Bufonidae > Bufo > Bufo bufo. The sequence goes on along the minus strand of NC_053389.1, from coordinate 462,812,536 downwards.
GTGCAATCAGAGCCTGAAGTAAGGCATAAACGTTCTCAACCTGAGCACAACCTGCATGACCAGGTATCTAAGTGCAAAGCACGAGCTGCAGTGGAGTAGACACCTCAAAAACCAAGAAAGGTCTCTGGCTCCTCCTGCTTCCTCTTCTGTTGCAGTCTCGGCCTCTTCATCCACCTCTGGAGTGACAGTGGCACCTGCCACCCCGCAAATAGAGGATCAGCCAGCAAGACCACCACCTGGGTCACCAAGCATCTCCACAATGTCCCATGGAAGCGTTCAGCTCTCAAACTCCCAAACACGAGCGGAAGAGGAAATACCCCCCTACCCCCACTGATCACATGTCCCTGAATGCCAGCATTTCAAAATTACTGGCCTTTGAAATGCTGTCATTCCATCTGGTGGAGACGGAGAATTTTAAAAGCCTTATGGCAGTGGCTGTGCCACAGTACGTCGTGCCCAGCTGCCACTACTTTTCCAGGCGTGCCATCCCTTCCCTGCACAACCAAGTGGGGGACAGAATCAGGTGTGCACTGTGCAACGCCATCTGTGGCAAGGTGCACCTGACTACGGATACGTGGACCAGTAAGCACGGTCAGGGCCGTTATATCTCCCTAACAGCACACTGGGTAAATGCAGTGGCAGCTGGGCCTGAGGCAGATAGCAGTTTGCCGAATGTCCTTCTACCACCGATGATTGCAGGGCGCTTCAGTTTTGCCTCCTCCTCCTACTCCTCTTTCTCATTCTCTACCGGCTCCTCATCCGGTCAGCGTAACACCTTCACCACCAAATTCAGCACAGCCAGGGGTAAACGACAGCAGGCAGTTTTAAAACTTATCTGTTTGGGAAACAAACCCCACACTGTGCAGGAGCTGTGGACGGGCCTTGAACAACAGACCGATGAGTGGTTGGTGCCAGTGAACCTCAAGGCCGGCCTGGTGGTGTGCGATCATGGACGAAATCTCATAGCAGCTCTGGGACTAGCTGGTTTGACGACCTCCCTTGCCTGTCGCATGTGCTGAATTTGGTGGTGCAGAGATTTCTTAAAAATCACCCCGATATGTCAGAGCTGCTGTATAAAGTCTGTGTGCGCTTTAGGCATTCTCAACCTGCTGCTGCTCGCCTGTCAGCGCTGCAGCGTAACTTTGGCCTTCCCGCTTACCGCCTCATATGCGACGTGCCCACAAGGTGGAACTCCACCTTGCACATGCTGGCCAGACTGTGCGAGCAGCAGCAGGCGATAGTGGAGTTTCAGCTTCAGCACACAAGGGTGAGTCGCTCTGCGGTACAGCACCACTTCACCACCAATGAGTGGGCCTCCATGCGAGACCTGTGTGCTTTGTTGCGCTGTTTAGAGTACTCCACCAACATGGCCAGAGCCGATAATGCCGTTCTCAGCGTTACTATCCTACTTCTATGCCTTTTTGAAAAAAATGCTTCGGGCGATGATGAAAGAGGATGTGGCACAGGAGGAGGAGGAGGAGGAAGAGGGATCATTTCCTAGGGTTTTAGGCCAGTCATTCACTAGTGGCTCCGAAGGTGGGTTCCTGCACCCATAAATGCCAGGTACACAATTGTTCAGCCAGGGCACAGTTCTGGAGGATGACGAGGTGGAGGATGAGGAGGAGGAGATGGAGGAGGAGGAACCATGTTCACAGCAGGGTGGCACCCAGACCAGCTCATGGCCATCACTGGTGCATGGCTGGGGGGATACAGAGGACACAGACGATACACCTCCCACAGAGGACAGCTTGTTGTTGCCTCTGGGCAGCCTGGCACACATGAGCGATTGCATGCTGCAGTGTCTCCACAACGACCGCCGAGTTGCCCACATTCTAACTTGTGCTGATTACTGGGTGGCTGCTGGATCCCCATTACAAGGACAACGTACCGTCCTTAATTCCCTCACTGGAGCGTGATTGTAAGATGAGCGAGTACAAGTGCTCACTGGTAGACGCGCTGCTGGTGGCATTCCCACCTGACAGTGGGGGCACAGTGGAAGCACAAGGCAAAGGCAGAGGAGGAGGAAGAGGTGGCCAACGCGGCTGGGGCACCACCAGCCCCTCAGAAGGCAGGGTTTGCATGGCCGTAATGTGGAAAAGCTTTGTCAGCACGCCACAACAACCAGCACCACCAGCTGATATGGAACGTCTTAGTAGGAGGCAACATTTCAGCAACATGGTGGAGCATTATGTTTGCACACGCCTACATATACTGAATGACGGGTCTGCCCCCTTCAACTTCTGGGTCTCCAAATTGGACACATGGCCTGAGCTTGCCCTTTACGCCTTGGAGGTGCTGGCCTGCCCTGCAGCCAGTGTATTGTCTGAACGTGTGTTTGGCACAGCAGGGGGCATTATCACAGACAAGCGCAGCCGCCTGTCCACAGCCAATGTGGACAAGCTCACTGACTTAGGGAGGTAAGACCTTTCCAGACCCTTCACACCACCCACCACCAACCAACCCCATTAACACACGTAGACCGTAATTGTTGGTGTAAAGGCCATAGCAGCCGTTTATTAAACAGCCAAAATACTCCACCATCATTTTAAAATATACATTAATAAATATCAACCAATAAATACAAACATATAAATACAATGTAATAATAACATTCACTTATTGGAAGGATCCTAGAAGGCAACCCTAGCAAGCTGCGATCTTCACTCCACACATCTCCATCCTTACCCTCGGCCGCACTCACCGACCCAAGGGCACCAAATCCTCCAGAACCATATATTCCTCTACCCCTGTAGGCCTTCCAGCCCAACAGGAGCCCCCAGCTTTCAGCTTACCGAACCACATAGATGCACGTTCCAACGTGTCATGCACCTACTAAACATAGTATTGCCTTCCAGGACCCCCGTTAACCAGCCACAGACGCACATCGGAGACACCTCACCTATGGGCGTCCCGCCACACCCTGAACGCTGTCTCCAAACCATCCTGCAGCCCTAGTGCCCACAAATCAATGCCAATCTCATTCAAATGCACCCCGTCCGACCTAAGGAACTGAGGTGACGCCACCTCCAACTCCCTATGTCGAACTACAAAACCACCTTGCCGCCGCACAAAACGCCCCACCTCCTTATTCAACTTCGCCCTAGCCTTGTTGATCCGGTCCACTGACCTCGCAAAACGCCACGAACTCCTAGGTACCACCTCCGACCACACTACCAACAAATCTGGGAATTCCTCCATTAGGCGTAACAAATCCAGCTTGATGTCCCTGATAACATCCCTCGAGCGGCGAACGCCCAAGTCATTCCCGCCTACGTGAAAAACCACAATATCCGGGCACCTATCCAATGAGACAAAAGCATGAAATTCAGGCAACACGCGGCCCCACAACATACCCCGCACACCAATCCACCGGACCTGCAACTCATCCGGCTGGAAACCCAACTGCCGACCACTTCTCCTCACATCCGCTCTCAACGCTCCCCAGTAAACATAAGAATGGCCAAAAATCCACGCCAAACAAGAACGCGAACCTGTAAAAAACGAAAGGAAAACAGTTACCCCAAATGCAAGTAACAAACATCACAACCCAGCTCGCTCCCTCCACCAACCTCACAACAAGTGAGGACGAATATATGAACGAAAACACGCAGACTCCCACCGGCCAATCCGCATAATAGCATCCTCGCCCAAACCCCATCTAGCAGCCTCCGTCGCCGCACCAATGCGAAAAGAATGAGACGCAAACTCACTCGCCACAAAACCCGCCGCTGTCAAACATTTACGAAAAACCGCCACAAACTGATAACGGGACAAGGCAGAGCCATCCCGATGTACCAGCAATCCCGCTCCTCCAAGTGGTCGAAGGGCCACATACTCCTCCAAACAACGAACCGGGCACACCACCGACCCCGACAAAGGTCGCAACAAAATGCACACCCCCTTTCCCACCTGATCCGTCTTGGACCTGCGTAACACACACCGCAAACCCTCTTCACCAAAGCTCACGTCCTCCCGTAATAAACCTCCTCCACGCACCCGACTGACCGCTACCAGCTCCGAAACCCGGAATGCCCCAAAGAAAGCCAAGGAAAAATCTGCTCGAAACAAACACACCTCATACCCTGACTCGCACACACTCCCCACCTGATCCCATAACAACTGCAGCACCAGAAAAGACACCGGACGCCGGGAATCCTTCTTCACCACACTGCGACGATACCCTTTCAAGGCTTGCCTCACCAAAAAACTCCGAGACACATCCGCCAAACCCCGCATCCGTAACCAAAAGGCCACCGCTGCCACCCTCTTAGTAGCAACAGAAAAAGACAGACCATCGCTAAACGACCGACCCACAAAATAAACTAGCAACGCGTGAAAATCCCCAACCCCCTTGCAGCCCCCCACCTGCTCAATCAAACGCTCCCAGTGCGACCACACAGAAAAATAAGCCGACCACGTACCGCTACTCACGGACCGACGAACCAGATCTAATGAGACCCCAAGGCCACGCTCCAGAGCCACTGAGGACACAGCAGACCCGACACCTCCGCTCCCGGCACCAAACTGTGAAAACGATCCCACTGGAAACGAGAAAGAGCGTCAGCAATGGAATTATCAACCCCAGGTACATGAACTGCCACAAAACACGCATTCAACTTCAAACCGTTCAAAACCAAATGACGAAGCAACCGCACCACTGGGGGCAAATTTGCTGACTGACTATTCACCGCCTGCACCACCCCCAAATTGTCACAACAAAAACGTACCCTCTTATTTCTCAACAAATCCCCCCACAACTCGGTAGCCAAAACAATAGGGAACAACTCCAATAAAGCCAAATTCCCCAGCAAACCAGCCACCCTCCATTCCTCCAGCCAAGCCTCAGCGCTCCATTGACCCTGACAAAAGGCCCCATAACCACATGAACCTGACGCATCCGTAAACAACTCTAAATCAACATTACAGATAAGCGCCTCCATCCACACCGACTGACCATTATAGTCCCTCAAAAAACGCTCCCACACCTCCAAATCCGCACGCACCTCAGCAGACAACCGCACAAAATGAAACGGGGCCTTCACTCCCGCCGTGGCCATAGCCAAACGTCTACAAAAAACCCTACCCATAGGTAATATCCTACAGGCAAAATTTAACTTCCCCAAAACGGACTGTACCCGTCTGAGCTGCGCCTTCTTCGCTTTCCGCAACAAGCCCACGTCACCACGCAAATCCTCCACCTTATCCAAAGGCAACCGACACTCAATGGCTACACTATCAATCTCGATCCCCAAAGACTTCATTGTTGTAGACGGGCCTTCTGTCTTCTCCCGTGCTAAAGGTACCCCAAAACTAGCGGACACTCGCTCCATGGTGTGCAACAAAACTGAACACACCCTCGACCCAGCCGGCCCTAAAAACAAAAAATCGTCTAGGTAATGCAAAACAGAACTCCATCCCGCCTCCTGGCGCACAACCCATTCCAGAAAGGAACTAAACGTTTCAAACAGTGAACATGAGATAGCACATCCCATAGGCAAACAACAATCCACAAAAAACTGCCCCTCCCATTTGAAACCCAAGAAAGCAAAGCTATCCGGATGAATCGGCAACAAGCGAAAAGCAGCCTCAATATCCGTCTTAGCTAACAATGCACCCTGCCCAAAAAGACGGACCCACCTCACCCCCTCATCAAATGACGTATAAGAAACCGAGCATAACTCATCATCAATGCCGTCGTTGACAGAACACCCAGCCGGGTAGGACAAATTATGAATTAGCCGAAATTTGTTAGGCTCCTTCTTCGGGACCAACCCCAAAGGTGAAACCCACAAATCTGACAACGGACACTCGCTAAAGGGGCCTACCACCCTTCCAGCTGACACCTCCTTTGCAATTTTTTCCGAAACCACCTCCGGCCGCATCAACGCCGATGACAAATTACGCCCCGCTATTCCCGACCCTACTGCCGAACACGGAATCCTAAAACCATCCCTAAACCCAGCCAACAATAAAGCCGCCGCTTCCTTATTTGGGTACTTCTCTAGAAACGGCTCCATCACGTCCACCCTCACCGGGGTCACCCCTCTTCTGCGCAACCTCAAATCCCCTTCCCCGCTTGAAACACCGCGCAAAGCTATGGGCACCACCACAGCCTGAGCACTCATGCTTGAAGCGACAATCGGATAGGTATTTGCAGTGACCCTCATTGAACTGCCAACAACAACCTTTTCTGACCCCCCCTGCTGACTCCGACGCCCAGGAACCCCCGGCCGCCCCACGAAAGGGCTGGCTCACACCCTTTGGGGCCATCATCAAACGCATCCACAGACCTATATCCTTATGATCCCAACGGATACTAGGCCTGACTGCTTTTCTCTGGTGAAACTGCTCATCATACCTGAGCCACGCCACCCCACCATACGTCCGGTACGCTTCCCCAATGGCATCCATGTAGCAAAACAGAGCCGAACAGTGTTCTGGCGCTGTTTTGCCCACCACACTAGCCAGAATAGCAAACGCCTGCAGCCAATTCAGAAAAGTACGCGGGATCAACCTGTACCTCCGCTTCTCCTCCTCCTCCTTCTTACTCTCGTCCGGCTTCACCCTGTCCAATTGAAACTTATCCAACGGAAGCAGCGAGAATATCTCCACGTACTCATCTTTCCAAATCTTTTCCCTGACCTCAACCTTCAAATGAGCCCCCAACGGCCCTTCAAAGCACACGTAGACCTCACCCTTAGCTGCATCCGCCAACCTGATCTCATCCCCAGCACCCTGACCCCCACTACTTCCAGCGACTGCAACCGCCGCCGCACCCACCCCGACTGCTATAGAGCCCCCTACACCAGCCGCACAACGCCGCTCCGCGTCACCAACCGCAGGCGCAGCAGCCCATACTGCGGCCGGAGACGACTCTGCCCCAGACTTCCATTGAGATAACAAAGTCCGCATACCCGCCATCAAATCCCGTGCTAAACTGTCACCCCCCGACTGCCCTCCCCCCACCCCCCCAACAGGGTCCGGACCCGACATCCTCTCACCTGGCTGTCCCTGGGGCGTCCTCCCAGCAGCCGCCGACCGCACCGTTGCACCTCTCTACGAAGACTCCATCGCCGACCTGGACGTAGCAGGACATGCGCCGACAGCATCGTCCCTCCGGTCCCCGATCTCCCAAGCCTCCTGGCTGATTTCACCATCTTCCAGCGCTTGATCCTCAACGAAACCCCCACCAACATCCCATTGGCGTGGTTGCACCGGAATATCGTCCCTGTTGGCAGACCCACCTCCCGGCGGCCGCGGACCATAGACATCATCCACTTCAGTCCTACCAAAAACCAGCTCCACAGAAGTCCCACTGTGAGCCGCATCCGACCTCCTCACATTCCTACAGTCCACCGGCTGCACTGGGGGCGGAGCCAAGCCCATTCCCCCAGCCAGCGTACTCCTCTGAACATCTCTGCCCGGCACCACAGAGGCACCAGCAGGTGGCGACATCCTGGATCCACTACGCCGCTGCGCACCAGACCCCCGCCGCCGGCCAGCAGACAGAGACCGCAGGGCCGCCCTCCGACTCCTAGACGAATCCCCCGCCGCAGCACCAACGCCAGCTGAACGAGCCGCCTCCAGCTCCGGACTCCACGATGCCTCCTGACTCCTCCTGCGCTCGGCCGCCGCCGCCCAATCCTCACCTGGGGTAAGTGAGACCGCATCACCTAGGCCACCGACACCGCCAGCCGCTCGAGACCTGAGACCCCGTCCGCCTGCACGCGCCTCACACCGATCAACCTCACCGCGCTGCTCACTCCTAGCCAATCTGGATGTATCCTGACCCTGGCCCCTCCGAACCTCAGACGCGTATGCGCGACGCTGTGCCGAACTCCTCCCGCTGCGCCGGCAGGCAGGTACACCTGCCACTCCAGCCGGAGCAAGAGGAGGGTTAACAGGGGGACTCCTAAGCCGGCGCCTTAACCGGGGTGTCACCTCCGGACTCAAGCACTCCGGAGGGACAGATCTCCTAGCCCTCACTCTCCCTGTCACCGCCACCGAAGGAACAGCAGGAGCTTCTACCGCCGCCTGCAAACTACTCACCAGCCAGTCGGAGCCATGCTGCTCCGCTGCTGCACGCACCGCTACCAATAACTCCTCAAGCGCCGACATGCTCCTAAACTTCGCCTGCGCCCGCAACTGCCAACTTCACCAGAACAATAATGGCCTCTGGTGCCGCCCCCACCACCGCCTTGTATATAAACTGCCCGCGAAACTGCAGCACCGCCCCCCCTGCACGTCCCCAGCAACACTCCACCCACCCACTAGATTAACTCTATCCTGGTCTTCCACTTCCCCCCTCAGTCAGTTCTCACTGCGCTACGTCTGCGCCCAGCTCCGTTGTCCTGAGTTCATTAAAATGAACCAGGCATGGATCTCACAGGACTTGTCCGTACCTTGTGCAGAATAGACATGTATACCAGCCTTACCCAGCCATTGTTATACTACAGCGCAATTGCTATAGTGCAATAAAATAATAATTAAAACCAAAACCAGTGTTGGCTACCTCGTCCTCCTCCACCGCCGCTTCCACCTACACCGCTACGCCCACCGCCTCCTCAACCTCCTACTTCATATGGACCTCCACCTCACACATCAAGATTATTTTTTTAATTTGTACGTATTTTATTTAATTTTATGTCATTTCACTAATTTGTCTGTTATATTTTCGGGTGAAATTCACCAATTTTTGGCTGTGATATACCCCTGTTCTACCTAGTAAACAGGTAAACAAATTTCACTAATTTGTCTGTTACATTTTCGGGTGAAATTCACCAATTTTTGGCTGTTATATAACCCTGCTCTACATAGTGGACAAGGAAATACATTTCACTAATTCGTCTGTTACATTGTTGGGTGACAAATGCTCATCTTTTGCGCTAGAAAGTACATTTGCGGCCTACACTGCATTTAGGACAGTACGAATCAGGTGAGGCCAGAACAAGTACAGACTATAGTAGATTGGGGCAGGGGCGTACCTAGAGCATTTGGCACCCGGGGCGAACCCTTTGTTTGGCACCCCCCCCCCCCCCCCCCCCAAGAAAGTTAAGAAAACATGCACAAACTTTTTTCAATGTTTTCAATAATATTTATAAATAAAAATAAAACCCCTTAATAAAATAAACCTCTGCACACCCCCTTAACGAAATAAACCCATTAACCCCCCTTAATAAAACCCATTAACCACCCCTTAATAGACCCCTTAACCCTTCCTTAATAAAATAAAAACCTGCACCCCCTTAAACCCCAGTATAATAAACATTGGTGGCGCAGTGTGCCCCCCCAACATAATAAACATTGGTGGGCAGTGCGCCCCCCCTCCCTAGCATAATAAACATATAAACATTGGTGGCGCAGTGCGCCCCCCCCAACATAATAAACATTGGTGGGCAGTGCCAATGAGGGTTAAAAAAATAAATAAAAATTAACTCACCACCTCCAATTGATCCCGTAGCAGCCGGTCTCATGTACTTTTTCTTCAGGACGCAGGACCTGTGGTGATGTCACTGAGCTCATCACATGATACATCACATGATCCATCACCATGGTAATGTACCATGTGATAGAGGCTGGAGCTCAGTGACGTCACCACAGGTCCTGAAGAAATTACAAGGAGACCGGCAGCAGCTACGCGATCAATTGGAGGAGGTGAGTTAATTTTTTATTTTTTAACCCTCATTGGCACTGCCCACTGCCCACCAATGTTTATTATACTGGGGGGGGGGCGCCGCCGCACTCAATGTTTATTATACTGGGGGGGGGGGGCACTCAATGTTTATTATACTGGGGGGGGCGCCGCAATCAATGTTTATTATACTAGGGGGGGCGCACTCAATGTTTATTATACTGGGGGGGGGGGGCCGCAATCAATGTTTATTATACTGGGGGGGGGGGCGCCGCAATCAATGTTTATTATACTGGGGGGGGGGCACTCTGAAGATAACTGAGCTGTTAATACAAATACAGGAGGCGGGTGCCGGAATCAAATAGCGGCACCCGACCTCTATGACAGGGAGCGGCACCTAAGTGGTTAACTGCAGCTGATCGCAGCTCCCTGTCATAGAGGTCGGGTGCCGCTATTTGATTCCGGCACCCGCCTCCTGTATTTGTATTAACAGCGCTCAGTTATCTTCATTGGTGGCGCAGTGCCCCCCCCCCCCCCCGGCCTGTCCCTCTTCTTATTCGCCGCGGCGGCAGCAGCACAGGGGGAGGGAGAGACCATCTGGAGCCCTGCCCCTATCACAGCGCCACGCCTGGCCCACTCGCCACATATTTTTTTTTATTTTATTTTTTTTATTTTTTTTTTTATCCTCAGTCGCGGCTGGCACCCCCTATTGTGAGTGGCACCCGGGGCGGGCCGCCCCCCCCCCCTTGGTACGCCACTGGATTGGGGGGCTGACAGTGCCTTCAGTTTATTTGCATTGTCTACCACCCAGTCCCCTGCTGAAAGATCAGAGTTGGCACCTACAGCCCATGGCCTTTCAACTCATCCCCTTGCAAATCAGGCAAGCAGTCTGAGCCCCAAGTCATGCAGCAGTCTGTTATGCTTTTTGATGACTCTGCTGGCAGGGTTTCCGTGGGCCATTCACATAGCCCTTCACCAGAAGTGGAAGAGATTGAGTGCACTGATGCCCAACCACTTATGTTTCAGGATGAGGACATTGGAAGACCACCGCAGCACGTCTTTAATGATGACGAAACACAGATGCCAACTGCTGTGGCTTTCTGCAGTATGCAGACTGACAAGGAGGCAGGGGTAAAGAGTGGGTGGAAGATGATGTGGAGGATAATGAGATACTAGACCCCACATGGAATCAAGGTCATGTGAGGGACCTGTCTAGTTCAGAGGAAGAGGTGGTGGTCGCACAGAGGCACTAGCACAGCAAAAGAGGGAGCAGGGTGCAAAGGCGTCTGTTACATTCTTGGGGGACATTTTACAATTTTTGCCGTTAATAAACCCCTGCTCTGCATAGGTGACAAAGACATAAATTTCAAAAAATCATCAGTTACATTGTCAAGTGACATTTTACCAACTTTGCCATATACAAACCCCTGCTCTGCATAGGTGACAGGGACCCAATATTTGTAAAATCGTCTGTTCAATTGGTGGGTGACATGAACCCAGTTTTGCAGTGAATAAACCCCTGCTCTGCATAGTTCACAGGGACCGAAATTTTTTAAAATCGTCTGTTCCATTGGTGGGTGACAACTCATTTTTGGCGATGAAAAACGCCTACTCTGCATAGGTGACAGGGAATTAAATTTCAAAAATCCGTCTTTAATTGACGCGCGCCCCCTCCTTTGATTCGTTGCTTCAACTTTAACAACTTGTCCCACATTTCCGCTCGATCACATTGCAGCCATTGACCTCCCTTGGATGTGGTATCTTTCTCACGCTACCTCTCTGGCTTGGAACCCTGATTCCCCACTACCCGTGATCACCATGGTAGGCGCAGAAAAGAGCATCGAAAGTTGATAGAGAAGATATCCAAATGGATCGTGGACGGGAACGTGCGATCAGGCAGAAGTTATCTAGAGTCAACAAAGCGGCAGCAGGGCATCTCCTGTCTAACGTTTCCAAATCCAAAATACCCCAGTGACATTCCCTATAATTTTTTATTAATCATTCAAATAACAGGGCATCTTAAGAGTCCTGTATTGTTATTTAGCGTCTCTACCTCCCCGAGTCGGGAGTGGGTAATTGCCGCGCGCCCCTTCCTTTTCTTGGAAGCTTCAGCTTCAAAAATTTGTCCACCAATTCCGCTCGATCACATTTAATTTCATACATAGACCTCCCTTGGATGTTGTATTCTTTTCTCACGCTCTCTCTCCGGCGTGGAACCGTGCTCAACATGGTAGGCGCAGAAAAGAACATCGAAAGTTGATAGAACAGATATCCAATTCGATCGTGGACATCACGAGGACGTGTGACATGGTGGAGCAGTATGTGTGCACACGCATACATGTACCGACTGATGGGTCTGCCCCCTTCAACTTCTGGGTCTCCAAATTGGGCACATGGCCTGAGCTTGCCCTTTACGCCCTGGAGGTGCTGGCCTGACTTTCAGCCAGTGTATTGTCTGAACGTTTGTTTAGCATGGCTGGAGGGGGTTATCACAGGTTATATTTCCCAATGTTTTGGGGTGTACCCTAATTAAAAAAAAATTAAATTAAACCAAAAAGCAGTGTAGGCTACCTCCTCCACCGCCGCTTCCACCTACACCGCCCCATCGACCGCCTCCTCAACCTCCTACTCCATATGAACCCCGTCCTCCAACATCAAGATTATTATTTTTTATTTTTACATATTTTATGTTATTTTAAGTCATTTCCATATCCACATTTGTTTGCAGAGCACTTGCCATGCTCTTAACCACATTTTGACATTTGCAGCCCTCTAGCCCTTTCCATGACTTTTTAAGAGCCATTTTAGTGCTCCAAAGTTCGGGTCCCTATTGACTTCAATAGGGTTCGGGTTCGGGGTCATGTTCAGGTCAAGTTCGGGTCCCGAACTCAAACTTTTTTGTGAAGTTCGGCCAAACCCGTCGAACCCGAACATCTGTAACATCCCAGAGTTATGTTACGAAACTCTTTTACCCCGCTACAACCTGTTAAGTGTATCTGCATTGTCATCCTGTGTAATTTAACATCACATCCTCACTTATGTGCATTCAAACCCTTGTTAAATGTATTTGCTGTAATTTTCATGTTCACCAGCAGGTGGCAGCAATGTGTTTACCAGGGACTTAGTTCAGTTTAGCATATCTAGACTGGAATAGTACATTCCAGTTTAGCTCCCCCCTCTGCGAGGAGGTGTGGAATGTTCCCACATCCTGCCTCATGGGTGGGGAAGGAAGTTCAGTTAGTGTGCCAGCCACCCCGGCTAGGGGAAGGCTGCGTGTGTAGGAGCTCCCAGTTCTAGGGATCCAAGCCAGTCTCTTATCTTGGCTGACACGAAAGATCATCATTCCCAGTCTGAGCCCTTCAGCCTCAGCTGGTGGAAAGCAAGCAGCCACCTCCAGAACTCCAGGAAGAACCATACCCTGTGAGCATAACTGTGAGTACCGTCCAGAGACCAGGAGAAGCCAAATTCCTCCTCAGCTAGTCAGTCCCATACACTGCAGAAGATAGAGCAGAAGATAGTAATTCCTGCCATATTCTCCAGGCATATGATAGAAGCAGAAGACAGATTCCTGCCATACATTGCCAATACCTGCTGGGATCAAAGACTATTGCTGTACCTCATATGGATTACTGCTGCATCAGAGTAAAGACAAGTTTGAATTATATTTAAAGTCTGGATCTCATTTACTGCTACCAAATCCCTCAATTACTCCTACTAGCAACACTCATTTTATTGCAAGTGAGCCAGGATCCAGGAGTCCAGCCGTACCAAGGTAGGAGACACCGTTGACACTATTGCCACTATCACACAGAGACATTACACCACTCTGGCATTCTTAACCTGGTACGTGAGTTGCAACACCTTAAAGGGCCCTGTGTTAGTACCTTGCGCACGCTGCAATTGGCGTCACAAACAAAAACTATTGACTATCATTTACACCTGACCCAGTTATTGCATATTATACCGTCAGTGTGCATTATTCCAATCCGGCATATTGCACATCCTGGTGTCCTCTGAACTCTAATCAGGGTGTCTTCAGTTCAGTCACTGAACGGCGTTTTGGACGGAGGAAATACGGCAGCATTGAAATGTATTAGTGCCGGATTTGGCATTAAAAATAGTGCAATGCCGGACCCATAATATATAATGGATCCGTTTCTCCGGATGACATCTGGAGAGACGGATCCGTTCTTGCAATGCATTTATAAGACGGATCCGCATCCGGATACGTCTACAAATGCTGTTCGTTTGCATGCAGATTGTCGGCGACGGAACTGCTTGCCGGATCACTCTGCCGCAAGTGTGAAAGTAGCCTAAGTGAGTCTTTTAGATAGCTTGATCATATGAGTCCCACAGAACTGTCATGCCGGTGACAGGTTTGAGAAGGTCTGAAAGAATATCTGCACATTAGTTATCTGACAGCCTCTTTTGGTTTCACTTTGTCTGTGTGTTGCTGGTATGTCCACACCCCCTGTTCAGGTGTGGATCATGTGACCTTCACCTCCCCCTATTTAGTCCGACTTTACCCATCACTCCTTGCTCTGTATAGCTTCATTTCGTTTTTGGAGGAGCTGGAGTGTGGTTCGTGGTGAAGTCCTGTTCGTCCATCATCCATCAGCTTAAGAAGTTAAGTGTTCTGCTTGTTGTGTTTTGTATGCCCCCCCACCTTTGTTGTTTACTAGGCCTCAGCGAGACGCTGGTTCCTTCACCAGGGAAGGAGCGGGTTGTCTCTGCCCGGTCATTACTATTAGGGCAACTGAGGGCCACCAGGGTTTTCTAGGTTCCTGTTTATGGGCATCTCTACCATTGAGAGGTGCCCATACGGATAGGAGTTAGGGCCAGGAGCAGGGTTTTATAGGTGTGACCATTTTCCTTCCCTGGCGGTGAGGCCTAGTGTCTTTTCCCTTCCTTCTTGTTGTTCTTTGGTGTTCTCCCCTACAACATCCGTGACATTATCCAGAGCCAATACCGCCATTTTTTGTTCTGATCTGTGCAGCTATGGATGCTATGACTGCACTGGTCAAACAGCTGCAAAATTTGACTTTGGAGGTAGCAGACCTCCGTGCGATGGTTTTGCAGATTCAGAGTCCACAGGCTGCTGGTTCCGGTAGTGGGTTCCAGGCCTGCCCTGAACCGAAGGTAGCTCTCCCGGACAGGTTTTCCGGGGGTAGTGACAATTTCATCCGGTTCAGGGAGTCATGTAAATTATACTTTAGGCTGCGTCCATACTCTTCTGGGGATGAGTGTCAACGGGTGGGTATGATTATTTCATTGCTAAAAGAGGATGCCCAATCTTGTTCTTTTTCTCTGCCGACCGGATCACCGTCCCTCCGGTCGGTAGATGAATTCTTTAGAGCCTTGGGTCTTATCTATGATGACCCGGATCGGATCTCTCAGGCCGAGACCAAGTTATGGGGTTTGCGGCAGGGAGAATGTTCTGCGGAGACCTATTGCTCAGAATTTAGGAGATGGGCTACGGATACAGAGTGGAACGATTCTGCTCTCCGTAGCCAATTCTGCCAGGGTCATTCTGAGAGACTGCAGGATGCATTGGCTTTTCATTGGAAGCAGCTATGTCTCTTGCTGTACGTCTTGATAAACTCCTGAGGGAGAGATCTAGGGGTCCTCACCTTCAGGACGTACAGTCCAATAAGGGTACTGCTTCCTTTGACACTGATGGTGGAGAGACACGGGTGGTTGTGCCTTGTGATGAGCCTATGCAGTTAGGAGGATCTACTCCTGGAACTATTGGCAAAAGCTTGGGTCATGTGAAAGGAGTCTGCTTTTGTTGTGGCAAGAAGGGACATTTGATGAATATTTGTCCATTCTTGCAGCATCAAGGTGTAAACAAAAAGAAAAAACTTTTAATTGCCAAATTACTATTGGTAGTATGGGTGGGGAGCAAGAAAACCTACTTTTGTCTTTTACTGGTAGTATCCGTTTTCTCCTGTCTGCCAAGGTGGCGTAAGAGTCCAAAACTGTGAAAATCGAACCATTTATCGACAGTGGGGCAGGAGTTAACTTGAGTGATGGACAGTTTGTACGCATTCACAGGTTGACTACTAATGCATTAGATGAATGGTATTTCTGTCTTTGCAATTGACTCGGCACCTCTCGCCCAAAAATGCCTGTCGCAGGTAGTGAATAACATTCATTTAAGAGTGGGTGATTTGCATCAGAAATCTATCTCCTGTTATGTGTTGGAGGGTCTGCCTGCTCCGTTGGTGTTGGGCTTACCATGGTTAAGCAAACATAACCCTAACATTGATCGGCAAGCGAGACAGATTCTCGATCGGAGTGATTTTTGCATGGACAACTGTCTTAATGCATCGTTCTCTATATACCACTAAAAGTGTACCCTCGTTCATTTCAGAATTCTCTGATGTTTTCTCTGAGAGTGGTAATCAGGAGTTGCCTCCACACCGGGAGTATGACTGTCCTGTCAATCTTATTCCCGGAGCTAAATTGCCTAAATCTCAGTTGTATAATCTTTCGGAACCCGATAGAAAGGCTATGCGAGAATATATCACCGAGAGTTTGGCAAAGGGACATATTAGACCATCCAAGTCCCCAGTGGCTGCTGGATTTTTCTTTGTAAAGAAAAAGGATGGTACCCTGAGACCATGTCTGGACTTCCGTGAGCTCAATCGTATTACCGTCCGTGATCATTACCCCCTTCCTTTGATTCCGGATTTGTTTAGTCAGATTGTAGGTGCCAAGGTGTTCTCTAAATTGGATCTGAGGGGGGCATATAATCTGGTAAGGATCAAGGAGGGGGATGAGTGGAAGACCGTATTTAATACCCCTGAGGGTCATTTTGAAAACCTGGTCATGTCCTTTGGGTTAACCAATGCTCCTGCGGTTTTTCAACACTTTGTCAATGACATCTTTCATCATCTGGTGGGGAGGTTTGTCGTTGTATACTGTAAGAGAGTGTCTGGAGTGGTAGTGGATGGAAGATACGTGCCACCGGGGGGTCGTGGCCCCGGTGGAGTAAGAGCCGGGTCTTTTGTGTTTTATCAGCAGTGAGTGCTGTCACACAGCGGTCCAGGCCGGCTCTTACTGGGGACAGGCAAAGAGCAGGGTGGGTGTCTGTTCCCCACGGACCACCATGGGGGGGATGGGTTTCGGTTGTTGGTGTCAGTCTACACTGATCCTGTCAGGTTGGTTATCTCTGGCCTTAGTTGGGTAGGGAAGGAGTTAATCCTTCTCTATGCTCGGTGGGTGTGGTCTGCCTGCTACACCCAGGGCTGTGACTATAGGTTTGATGCTCACTGACTGTGGGGTGATGAAGTGTGGTCTCACTGCAGGGAGCTGGACGGGAGGCTGACCGCACAATCGGGCTGAGCTCTGTGGTCCGCTCGTCTAACAAAGATTGCCTAATTGCTGCAGGCTCAGCGAAGGACCAAAAGAAGGGATCCTGTGGCCGGAGCCAAACTCTTGTCCAGACCGACACGTGGCCTGTCTAACTTGCATGAACTTGGACAAACCCGCCCCACAACAAGGTGTAGTACTGATCACGGATGTGAGTGACTGTGTGAACAGGCACCAAGACGCCTGCAGCGTGGGGTTTATGAACATTGCTGTTGTGTGAATTGCACAGTTTTGATGTGATGCACTGGAGTGAATAAAAGAGCACGGTTTGGACACAAAGCCTGTCTCCTGAGCCTCTATACTGCCACCGCTACCACCTGCCTACCAGAGCAATCCCCACAATACCTTGATGACATACTAATTTATTCACCTAATATGGAGACTCATCAGGATCATGTGAGATAGGCGTTACAGATCCTAAGAGAGAATAAGTTGTATGCTAAGATGGAAAAGTGTGTATTTGCTATACAGGAAGTGCAATTTCTGGGTTACCTGCTCTCATTCTTAGGTTTTCGTATGGATCCCGAGAAGGTCCGTGCCATGTTGGACTGGGATCGACCCGAAAATCTGAAAGCGCTTATGCGGTTTTTGGGGTTTACCAATAGAGATGTCCCGAACTATTCGCCGGCGAACATAGCTTGTTCGCCGCGGCGGGCGAACATATGCGATGTTTGGTCCGCCCCCTATACATCATCATTGAGCAAACTTTGACCCTGTACCTCACAGTCAGCAGACACATTCCAGCCAATCAGCATACCCTCCCTCCCAGACCCTCCCACCTCCTATCAAAAAGCAAGGACAGCATCCATCTTAGATTCATTCTGAAGCTGCAGTGTCACAAATTTGACTAAGTTGTAATCGCAATGCGATTAATACAGGTTATATTAATCGCATTGCGAATTCAACTTAGAGCTGGGTTCCTAATGGTTGTATTGCTAGAATATAACGAAGATTGAGAATATAGTGCTATATTCGTTATATTCGTCAATTCTAGCAATACAACCATTAGGAACTTAGCTCTAAGTTGAATTCGCAATGCAGGTTATATTAATCGCTTTGCGAATTCAACTTGCCACAGTCTGCGTCAACTACGTAATTTTCCATGGGAGTTTTGCCATGGATCCCCCTCCGGCATGCCACAGGCCAGGTGTTAGTCCCCTTGAAACAACTTTTCCATCACTATTGTGGCCAGAAAGAGTCCCTGTGGGTTTTAACCGCCTCACGTCCGCCCATAGACTATAAACGTCCTATGGGTGGACGTCTATTTCTGACAGCACGTTTTAAAACGTCCTGTCAGAAATAGCAGCTGCACGCTAATCGTGCAGCTGCTGATCGGGTTGCCCGCTGTCAGTGACAGCAGGGCAACCCTAAGACAAGGCAGGGACAGTGCCCAGGTGTCCCTGCCTTCACGATCGCTGCAGACACAGCGCTCACCGAGCGCTGTGTCTGCAGAGCAGGAAGCGCTGTGCGCTTCCTGTTCCGGCCCGGCGGTCATGTGACCGCCGTGACCGGAGTGTGCAGGAGCTGTGTGAGGTCTCTCAGAGACCTCAATCAGCCCTGCTCTGAGGCTGTACAGCGCAGGATTGCTGCTGTACAGCCTCTATAGGGGTGCATTTGTCCTGTAACTGGGGCTACTATCTCAGCCCCAGTTACAGGAGAAATCAACTGTGAAAAAAAAAAGAAAAAGTGAAGCAAATGTCCCCCAGAGGTCTTGTATGACCTTATGGGGGACGAAAAGTGTAAAAAAAAATAAAAAAAATAAAGGGTTGAAAAAATAAAATAAAATAAAGTTTCACATGTAAAAAAAAAAAAAGTTCCCAAGTTAGGAATAAAAAAAAAAAAATTAAAATAGAAAAAATAAAGTAAAATAGACATATTTAGTATTGCCGCGTCCGTAAAAACCAGCTCTATAAAAATATCACATGACCTAACCCCTCGGATGGACACCGTAAAAAATAAATAAAAAAAACTGTGTCAAAACAAGCAATTTTTGTCACCTTGCATCACAAAAGGTGCAACACCAAGTGATCAAAAACGCGTATGTCCCACAAAATGGTACCAATAAAACCGTCACCTCATCCCGCAAAAAATGAGCCCCTACATAAGAAAATCTCTCAAAAAATAAAAAAACTATAGCTCTTAGAACATGGAGACACTAAAACATAATTTTTTTGGTTTCAAAAATGCTATTATTGTGTTAAAGTGAAACAAATAAAAAAAAGTATACATATTAGGTATTGCCGCGTCCGTAAAAACCAGCTCTATAAAAATATCACATGACCTAACCCCTCGGGTGAACACCGTAAAAAAAAAAAAATAAAAACTGTGTCAAAACAAGCAATTTTTGTCACCTTGCATCACAAAAGGTGCAACACCAAGTGATCAAAAACGCGTATGTCCCACAAAATGGTACCAATAAAACCGTCACCTCATCCCGCAAAAAATGAGCCCCTACATAAGAAAATCTCTCAAAAAATAAAAAAACTATAGCTCTCAGAACATGGACACATTAAAACATAATTTTTTGGTTTCAAAAATGCTATTATTGTGTAAAACTTTAATAAATGAGAAAAAGTATACATATTAGGTATCGCCACGTCCGTAACAATCTGCTCTATAAAAATGTCACTTGACTGAACCCCTAAGGTGAACGCTGTAAAAATAAATAAATAGAAACTGTGCTAAAACAACCAATTTTTTGGTCACCTTGCCCCATAAAGTTTTATATTGAATGATCAAAAAATCATATGTACCCAAAAATAGTACTAATAAAACTGGCACCTTATCCCCTAGTTTCCAAAATGGGGTCACTTCTTGGGAGTTTCTACTGTAAGGGTGCATCAGGGGGCTTCAAATGGGACATGGCATCTAAAAACCATGTGGAGTTCCTTTCCTTCTGCGCCCTGCCCATACAGCAGTTTACGACCACATGTGGGGTGTTTCTGTAAACCGCAGAATCTGGGTAATAAATATTGAGTTTTGTTTGGCTGTTAACCATCGATGTGTTAGAGAAAAAAATTGATTAAAATGGAAAATCTGCCAAAAAAGTGAAATTTAAAAATTTGATCTCCATTTTCCTTTAATTCTTGTGGAACGCCTAAAGGGTTAACAAAGTTTGTAAAATCGGTTTTGAATACCTTGAGGGGTGTAGTTTCTACAATGGGGTCATTTATGGGGGTATCCACTATGTAGGCCCCACAAAGTGACTTCAGACCTGAACTGGTCCTTATAAAGTGGGTTTTGGCAATTTTCTTAAAAATTTGAAGAATTGCTTCTAAACTTCTAAGCCTTCTAACGTCCTAAAAAAATAAAATGACATTTCCAAAATGATGCCAACATAAAGTAGACATATGGGGAATGTTAAATAATAAATATTTTATGAGGTATCACTTTCTGTTTTAAAAGCAGAGAAATTGAAATTTAGAAAATTGCGATTTTTTTAAATTTTTGGGTAAATTTGGGATTTTTTCATAAATAAAGGTGAAATATTTTGACTCAAATTTATGACTATCATGAAGTACAATGTGTCACGAGAAAACAATCTCTGAATGACTTGGATAAATAAAGGCGTTCCAAAGTTATTACCACATAAAGTGAGATATGTCCGTTTTGCAAAATTTGGCCTGGTCAGGAAGGGGGCAAAGGGCCCAGATGGGAAGTGGTTAAAATTCGCCTGTCTATTGAAGTCTATGGCTGTTCGCCCGGTTTGCCCGTTCGTCAACATTCGCGGAAGTTCGCGTTCGCCGTTCGCGAACAGAAAATTTTATGTTCGCGACATCTCTATTTACCAGCTACTACCGTAAATTTATCTTGAACTATTCATTGGTGGTTAAACCTTTAACAGACATGACTAGGAAGGGTGCTGATATTTCTATCTGGTCTGATGCGGCATTACAGGCCTTTTCTGCTGTGAAAGAATGTTTTGCTTTGGCCCCTATTCTGGTGCAACCGGACGTGTCTCAGCCATTTATTGTTGAGGTTGACGCGTCTGAGGTTGGGGTAGGAGCAATATTGTCGCAGGGTTCTTCACCCAGTAAATGGCACCCATGTGCATTTTTTTCTAAAAAAACTCTCGACTGCTGAAAGGAATTATGATGTGGGGAATAGGGAATTGCTGGCCATTAAGTTGGCGTTCGAGGAGTGGCGGCATTGGTTGGAAGAAGCAATTCATCCTATTACGGTAATTACGGATCACAAGAATCTGGCCTACTTGTAGTCGGCTAAGCGACTGGCCAGATGCTCATTGTTTTTCACTAGATTTAACTTCGTCGTCACTTACTGCCCTGGGGTTAAGAACGTCAAGGCGGATGCTTTGTCACGTAGCTTTCCTGGGGGGGTGAGTCTAATGACCCTAGTCCCATTTTATCTGAAGTGGTGGTTATATCCGCTATTTATCCTGATCTCGAGGCCAGGGTGTTGGAGGCACAGGAGGATGCTCCGGACTCTTGTCCTCAGGGGAAATTGTTTGTTCCCTCCGAATTACGTCACAAGGTGTTCGAGGAACATCACTGTGCTTGCTGGGCACCCTGGGAGCAGATCGACTGTCGATATCATCTCTCGCAGATTCTGGTGGCCGGGGTTGCGTAAGTGTATTGAGGACTATGTGTCAGCCTGTGGTACCTGTGCACGTGCTAAGGTGACACATACTCGGCCTTCTGGATCTCTGCTTCCATTACCCATCCCGTCCAGACCGTGGACCTATTTGTCCATGGATTTTATCACGGATTTACCGAATTCTTCAGGAAAGACTGTGATTCTGGTGGTTGTCGATCGTTTTAGTAAAATGGCACACTTTATTGCATTACCTAGTCTACCCAATGCTAAAACTCTTGCGCAGGTGTTTGTCGACAACATCATGAAACTACATGGCATTCCCTCTGATGTGGTGTCCGATAGAGGGACTCCGTTTGTTTCCAGATTCTGGAGAGTGTTCTGTACTCGTCTGGGTGTACAATTGTCCTTATCTTCGGCTTTTCATCCTCAGTCGAATGGACAGACGGTGCGCACTAATCAGAATCTGGAGACTTACTTGAGATGTTTTGTTTCAGAGAATCAGGAACAGTGGTCTTCATTTTTGTCCTTAGCTGAGTTTGCTATAAATAACCGTAGACCGGAATCCACTGATAAGTCGCCGTTTTTTGGGGTATATCGGTTCCATCCACAGTTTGGTACATTTTCTGGTGCTCATAATTCCGGCATTCCTGAGGAGGAACGATTTTCCTCTTCTTTGTCTTCGATTTGGCTGAAAATCCAAAATAACCTGGAAAAGATGGGCAACAGGTATAAGCGTGTGGCTGACAGGAGACGTATGAGTGGTCCGGACCTGAGAGTGGGTGATTCTGTGTGGCTGTCTACAAGAAACATTAAACTTAAGGTACCTTCTTGGAAGTTGGGACCAAGATTTATTGGTCCATATAAGATCACTGCCATTGTTAACCCTGTAGCCTTCCGTCTTGAACTTCCTCAGGCATTGAAAATCCATAACGTATTTCATAAATCGTTGTTAAAGTAATGTGTTGACCTGTTGAACTGTCCTCCTTGCCTCCCACTCCCGGTGACAGGTTTGAGAAGGTCTGAAAGAATATCTGCACATTAGTTATCTGACAGCCTTTTTTGGTTTCACTTTGTCTGTGTGTTGCTGGTATGTCCACACCCCCTGTTCAGGTGTGGATCATGTGACCTTCACCTCTCCCTATTTAGTCTGACTTTACCCATCACTCCTTGCTCTGGATAGCTTAATTTAGTTTTTGGAAGAGCTGGAGTGTGGTTCGTGGTGAAGTCCTGTTCATCCATCATCCATCAGCCTCAGAAGTTAAGTGTTCCGCTTGTTGTGTTTTGTATTCCCCCCCCCACCTTTGTTGTTTACTAGGCCTCAGCGAGACGCTGGTTCCTTCACCAGGGAAGGAGCGGGTTGTCTCTGCCCGGTCATTACTATTAGGGCAACTGAGGGCCACCAGGGTTTTCTAGGTTCCTGTGTATGGGCATCTCTACCATCGAGAGGTGCCCATACGGATAGGAGTTAGGGCCAGGAGCAGGGTTTTATTTGTGGTGACCCTTTTCCTTCCCTAGCGGTGAGGCCTAGTGTCTTTTCCCTTCCTTCTTGTTGTCCTTTGGTGTTCTCCCCTACAACATCCGTGACAAGAACAGTGGACAGAACCACCATCTACTCTCAGCATTAGATGTAGGGCTCTGGTGTTAGAAGCTAGTAGGATTTTCTCAGTTGTGAGTGAATAGGATTTATTAAAACCCCTTTCACTAACACTGTACTGTAACTAACGCTGTACTGTACTTTGTTACAGAATTCCTGTGCACATTCTGCAGCAAATACTCACTAGGGAGATTTACTAATCAATATGACCAGAATTCTGGTGCTGTTATAAACTTACCTGACCATGATCTGGCAGTGTCTCTGCTACAGTGGTGGGAGAAACCAGGATTGGCATGGCTGGCTGTCATGCGGATGTCCCAGAGGAGACGGGGGACAGCACATGTGACGATCGCATGGTTGTTCCTTTAAGGTTGCTGTGCTGACCAGTCAAGCTCTGGCTGGGGGATGCACAGGATAGGGGATAACTATTAGATCGGTGGAATCCTAGTGCTTTGACCCCACAATCACAAAAACAGGTGCCCTGTACCCTGTGGAGCCCTCAAAATAAATTGATGAGGGCGGTGATCAGTTTTAAATTATATTGCCACGTTCCTGATTACCACCATAGATTTCATTCCTTGCTATGCAAAGCATTTCCACACTACAATTCACATGAAGATTTCATTCAGATACTCTGTGGATTTTTCTGCACTAGACCCCACAAGTGTGACCATATCCACAAATGGTGTCAAGATGCTGGCAAGTGGGAAGTGGAAACCTGTGTCATAAAGGCTGTGAGTGTGACAATATCAGAGGGATCATTATAGTATCTTCGTAGCAGCTCCAATCAAATATCACTGTACAGCACAAAACACCCTCAGCAGTGACAATCAAATAATGTAGCTGAAGGCAGGATAACATACCTCCTCAACAGTGCCAAATACCACAGTGCAGCACAAAATGCTTTCCTACCAAACACCACAATATAGCACAAAATATCTCCCCAGCAGCACCAAGTACTATAGTGCAAATAAAATAGCAGCACTAATGACCTCCACAGAAGCTGCTCCTCTATGCTGGCCAGTGTTGCATATCACATTCTGTCTTCCCCCTCCAGTTGTCTCCAATTAAGATATGCAGGAAGGGTCTAAGGAGGGGAGACGTGAGCCATAGCACCTAGCAATCCGTACATTCAGCATGCTACTTGGTCTTTCAATGCTACCAAACATACAGGAGAATGCAGCACTATATACCTATTACATTTAGTGATGTCTCTTCTGATTGTAGTATATGGGGGGGAGCTCGTCTGCACTAGGTTTGTGCGGTGAGCGGATGGATACAAGGCGCAATACACAACCCAGTTGAGGATTCGAAATATTTTTAATTTTTTTGGTATGCAAAGACGACGCGTTTCGGGGTACGCAGACCCCTTTATCAAGTCTGTATCCTTGTCACCGTAGGCTAAATGGAGGTCACTCTTGTTGGAGATCCCTTTTGGGGGGTGTATGGCGGTCCGCACTGCTTGATGATGCGGCCGATGAGTGTCCTCCTATGGTAGCGCTTCTGCACGTGTATCAAATCTTCTGATTGTAGACATTCCTTTTCCTGATCTTTTCCATACAGGCCAGACCACAATGAGGACTTCTTCGAGCCACATGTCGTCCCCACAAACATCATCAATTCCTCACCTTTTCATCAGCGTCCCCTTCAATAATCATTGTCACTCAATGCCTTCAAAATTAATAGTGTCCATGACAATTTTATTGCCACAAGCATAATGTACCCCAAAAATTATTGAAGCAGAGTGCCCTAGACAGTTATAGCGCCTCAGTAATAATAATGCCACCATATTGGCCCCAAGTAGTAATATGCTCCCCAGAGTCATTTCAGTAATAATAAAACCCCACTATAGTGCCCTTAGTAGTAATAAGGCCCCCTGTGGTGCCCCAGTAGGAATTATAATATCCTCTATATCATTTTTCCTAAAATGGCGGCTACACGTGTGATGACATGGGACAAGGAACTCTGGGAAGGCGGGCTGACCCATAATGCCATGCATGAAGCCAATCAGCAGCCAGCCCTGTGATGTCACAGCTAGGGTTGAGCGAACCCGAACTGCAAGGTTCAGGTTCGTACACCGAACTTTGCCAGTTCGGGTACCTGGACCCGAACCCGGACTTTTTCACTGAAGTTCGGGTTCGGTGTTCAAGTGATTTTCTTATTTTCCATTATAACATGGTTATAACGGAAAATAATAGCATTATAAGGACTGAATGATAAATTAATGTCCATGGAGGGGTTCAAAATAAATTAAAAAAACTCACCTCATCCACTTGATGGCGCAGCCTTGATCACGCAGGTCTTCTTTATTCAGGACATGCGATGATGTCACCGCAGGTCCTGCTGAATGAAGACCTGTGCAAGGCTGCGCGATCAAGTAGATGAGGTGAGTTTTTTTAAATTATTTTTAACCCCTCCATGGCCATTTTATTTAGCATTCTGTCTTAAAAATGCTATTATTTTCCACTTATAACCATGTTATAACGGAAAATAATAAAGTAAAGTTCGGGTCCCTATTGACTTTAACCCCTTAAGGACACAGCCTTATTACACCTAAGGACCAGGCCATTTTTTGCAAATCTGACCAGTGTCACTTTAAGTGCTGATAACTTTAAAACGCTTTGACTTATCCAGGCCGTTCTGAGATTGTTTTTTCGTCACATATTGTACTTCATGACACTGCTAAAATTGGGTAAAAAAAGTTAATTTTTTTGCATTAAAAAATACCATATTTACCAAAATTTTTGAAACATTTACAAATTTCAAAGTTTCAGTTTCTCTACTTCTGTAATACATAGCAATACCCCCAAAAATTGTGATGACTTTACATTCCCCATATGTCTACTTCATGTTTGAATTATTTTGGGAATAATATTTTATTTTTTGGGGATGTTACAAGACTTAGAAGTTTAGAAGCAAATCTTGAAATTTTTCAGAAATTCACAAAAACCCAATCTTTAGGGATCACTACAGCTCTGAAGTCACTTTGCAAGGCTTACATAATAGAAACCACCCAAAAATGACCCCATTCTATAAACTACACCCCTCAAGGTATTCAAAACTGATTTTACAAACTTTGTTAACCCTTTAGGTGTTGCACAAGAGTTTTTGGCAAATGGGGATGAAATTTTAGAATTTCATTTTTTTGCCTAATTTTCCATTTTAACCCATTTTTTCCACTAACAAAGCAAGGGTTAACAGCCAAACAAGACTGTATCTTTATTGCCCTGACTCTGCCGTTTACAGAAACACCCCATATGTGGCCGTAAACTACTGTACGGCCACACAGCGGGGCGTAGAGTGAAAGGTGCGCCATATGGTTTTTGGAAGGCAGGATTTGCTGGACTGGTTTTTTGACACCATGTCCCATTTGAAGCCACCTGATGCAACCCTAGAGTAGAAACTCCATAAAAGTGACCCCATCTAAGAAACTACACCCCTCAAGGTATTAACAACTGATTTTACAAACCTTGTTAACCCTTTAGGTGCTGCACAAGATTTAATGGAAAATAGAGATACAATTTCAAAATTTCACATTTTTGGCAGATTTTCCATTTTAATATTTTTTTTCCAGTTACAAAGCAAGGGTTAACAGCCAAACAAAACTCATTATTTATGGCCCTGATTCTGTAGTTTACAGAAACACCCCATATGTGGTCGTAAACTGCTGTACGGGCACACGGCAGGGCGCAGAAGGAAAGGATTTTTGGAAGGCAGATTTTGCTGGACTGTTGTTTTTGACACCATGTCCCATTTGAAGCCCCCCTGATGCACCCCTAGAGTAGAAACTCCAAAAAAGTGACCCCATTTTAGAAACTACGGGATAGGGTGGCAGTTTTGTTGGTACTAGTTTAGGGTACATATAATTTTTGGTTGCTCTATATTACACTTTTTGTGCAGCAAGGTAACAAGAAATAGCTTTTTTTGGCACCAATTTTTTTTTTTGTTATTTACAACATTCATCTGACAGGTTAGATCATGTGGTAATTTTATAGAGCAGGTTGTCACGGACGCGGCGATACCTAATATGTATACAATTTTTTTTATTTATGTAAGTTTTACACAATGAATTAATTTTTAAAACAAAAAAAAGTTTTTGTGTCTCCATAGTCTCCAAGAGCCATAGTTTTTTCAGTTTTTGGGCGATTATCTTAAGTAGGGTCTCATTTTTTGCGTGATGAGATGACGGTTTGATTGGCACTATATTGGGGTGCATATGACTTTTTGATTGCTTGCTATTACACTTTTTGTGACGTAAGATGACAAAAAATGGCTTTTTGTACACCGTTTTTATTTTTTTACGGTGGTCACCTGAGGGGTTAGGTCATGTGATATTTTTATAGAGCTGGTCGATACGGACGCGGCGATACCTAATATGTATACTTTTTTTTATTTATGTAAGTTTTACACAATGATTTCATTTTTGAAACAAAGAAAATCATGTTTTAGTGTTTCCATAGTCTAAGAGCCATAGTTTTTTTTTTGTTTTGGGGCGATTATCTTGGGTAGGGTATTATTTTTGCGGGATGAGATGACGGGTTGATTGTTACAATTTTGGCGTACATAAGACTTTTTTGATCACTTTTATTACCTTTTTTGGGAAGTAAGGTGGGCAAAATTTCTATTTCATCATAGTTTTTTATTTATTATTTTTATGGCGTTCAGGTAAAGTAACATAACAGTTTTATAGATCAGGTCGTTACGGACGCGGCGATACCAAACATGTGTAGGGAATTTTATTTTTTTCATTTTTAATCAGTGATAAATGTGTTTTTTGATTTTTACTTTATTTTTTATTTTTTGACCCAGACCCACTTGGTTCTTGAAGATCCAGTGGGTCTGATGTCTGTATAATACAGGACGGGGCTGTCGGGGGGCTGTCTGGAGGCTCTCTCCCTCTCCATCGGGGGGCTGCAAAGGCACAGCAGCCCCCCGATGGGAGAGGGAGGGAGCTCCCTGAGCTGTTAACCTTTTCCATACAGCGGTCCGTATGGTAAAATCTTTATTGACGTATTTCGGTCGAAAAATACATTTTTATTCAGCGTTCAGCGCTGCAGTTATATGTGGTAAAATCTTTATTGATGTATGTGACAAATACCGTACCCTGACTGACGTCGGACGTCAACTATGTAGAGCCAGCGAGATACGGTATGGTCACGGGTTACCAAGGCGGGAAATTACGCCCTCCTGGAGGAGCGGGTAAGGTCAGTCTTGGTACAGTTTCCACAGATTCCTCCTGTCCACACGGGCACAGAGAGGCAACAAGCTGAGAGAGCATTTTCACTGCCCCAGTGAAACAGCGCTTTCTCAGCCCGGGAAGACTGTCACCAGTTTCTTATTTGATATAAGCCCGATCCGCTGACGGGATTATATAGGGTAAGAAACCAACCCGCGGTAGCATATTACTAGGCCGAAACACGGATGTGGGGATTCGTGATCAAGATACAAGACGGCACAAGATTAAATTATATATTTAATCGCCTTAAGGGCTCACTAGAAATAACACTATACACACAAAGAATATATACAGTGGTCTGAGGTTACAAATACAGATGGTATGGTACAAACAGGATTAAACAAAGTAAAAAGTCAGTTTACCGGATGGATGAGTCCTTTTGGGTTGCGATGAGTCCTTTGCTGTAGTCACATGGAGGGCAGTGATGTCAGCAGGTTGCAGGTCCCTCTAAACACATGGCATGATGTGACCATCCTTCAGAGAAAAGACACACCCGCTTGCTGGCACAAGCCTTTTAACCTGTAGCTGGCCCCTCCCCTCCCGGCCTCTGGGAGGGGTCCACCCCTCCTCTGCTGGGCTGGCAGCACATAAGCCACAAAACCGATTTAGGGCTCATGACTCCAGACCAGAATGTCGCAGGGAGGTGGTTCTGGGACCAATGGATCCGCCTGGGTTCCGGATACCAGTTAAGTCCAAGCATGGTACCGTTATTTGGTTTCTGTGTGGAGATATGTATATCTCCCCTCCCTGGCATCCCACCACCAAGCTATGCTCAGGTGGACTGCTAGAGGATCTCTGCCACCTGGCTGGCTTTGAAGCAGGGCCCCACCTGTGGAGCTCACTACCTCTGCTACCTTTCAGCAGATGGTTGGTGTGGGAACATTGCTGACAGTAAATATTAATCCATATTCCTCACAATGTATTTCGGTCGAAAAACAAAATTTATTCAACGTTCAGCACTGCAGTTATACGTGGTTAAACATTTTTGGGACATATTTTGGCTCAAAAAACTAATTTTATTCAACGTTCAGAGCTGTAGTTATATGTGGTAAAATCTTTAGCGACGTATTTTGGTCGAAAAACTAAATTTCTTCAGCTTTCAGTGCTGCAGTTATATGTGGTAAAACCTTTTGGGGCGTATTTTGGCCGAAAAACTAATTTTATTCAGTGTTCAGCGCTGCAGTTTTATGTAGTAAAATCTTTATTGACATATTTCGGTCGAAAAACAAAATTAATTCAGTGGTTAGCGCTGCGGTTATATGCGGTAAACTGTTTAGTGACGTATCTTGATGAACTTCACAACTCTTCCGGGCTCAAAGCTATCTTCAAGCTTTGTCTATAGCTACTAGAGGCCTGTTCATGCCATGCAGGTTCCCCCTGAAGAATCTTGGTCGATGGGCAGCCGATACCGTACTTGCATCAATCTTGATATGATTCGTCTCCAGGTGGAGAGAAATTGTTTTTTGGAATGCTTTCTCCATCATAACCACGTCGTCGAATAAACTGAAGACTGGCGGATTATCTCCTGTCTTAGGCAACACTTGATTTTTATTATTAAATTTATTAAATATTGAATATTAAATTGAACCAAAACTTGATTAAAATGATAAGAAAGTAAACTCAAATTCGCCATTATATATCCCAATCTTCGAGGGAAATTCCTTTTGTGTCGGAGAACGTGTATTATTAAATCGTGTTTTAAGCAACACTTTATAAAGTTGACAGATTTTAACCTTCTGTTCTGTCCCATATTCCCTATAAATGAATAGATGAAGCGGCCACTCTGTGCCCCCCTCATGCTGTTGCCACCTCCGCAATCTCTCATCGTTGTGCCACTCTGTGGCCGCCTCATGCTGTAGACTCCTTATGCTGCTGCCACCTCCACACTGTCACCTTGCCACTCTGTGGCCTCCTGATGCTGCCACCACCTTCAGACTCTGTCCTTGTGCCACTCGGTGGCCTCTTCATACTGCTGCCACCTCCAGACTCTGTCATTGTGCCACTCGGTGGCCTTCTCCTGATGCTGCTACTGCTGCTGCTGCCACCTCCAGACTCTGCCATTGGCCCACTCTGTGGCCTCCTCATGCTGCTGCCACCTCCAGACTCTGCCATTGTGCCACTCTATGGCCTCCTCATGCTGCTGCCACCTCCAGACTCGGTCATTGTGCCACTAGGTGGCCTTCTCCTGATGCTGCTACTGCTTCTGCCGCCACCTCAAGACTCTGTCATTGTGCCACTCAGTGGCCTCCTCATACTGCTGCCACCTCCACATTCTGTCATTGTGCCACTCGGTGGCTTTCTCCTGATGATACTGCTGCTGCCGCCACTTCCAGACATTGTCATTGTGCCACTCGGTGGCTTCCTCATACTGCTGCCACCTCCACACTCGGTCATTGTGCCACTCTGTGGCCTTTTCCTGATGCTGCTACTGCTGCTGCCACCACCTCCAGACTCTGTCATCGTGCCACTGGGAGTCCTTCCCCTTATGCTGCTACTGCTGTTACCGCCACTTCCAGACTCTGTTATTGTGCCACTCTGTGGCCTCCAAATACTGCTGCCAACTCCAGACTCTGTCATTGCGCCACTCTGTAGCCTCCTCATGCTGCTGCCATCTCCACAATCTGTCATTGTGCCACGGTGGCCTTCTCCTGATGCTGCTACTGCTGCTGCCGCCACCTCAAGACTCTGTTATTGTGCCACTCGGTGGCTTCCTCATAATCCTGCCACCTCCACACTGTCATTGTGCCACTCGGTGGTCTCCTCATGCTGCCACCACTTCCAGACTCTGTCATTGTGCCACTATAAGGCCTCCTGATGCTGCCGCAACCTCCAGACCCTGTCATTTTGCCACTCTGTGGTCTCCTCATGCTGTTCCTACCCTCCCCATTTCATGACTGGGCCACTATTTTGTCTTTCGGCCTGGCTGACATCATCATTTGTTTGACCCTTCTTCTGATCTGTCAGAAGGAAGAAAAAATGAGACGCAAAACGGATTCTATCTGTGTAGCAGCTGTAAGGCCTGTATGGTCCTATCAGAATTGGCTTATGATTTGGTAACCAAAAGCAAGAGTGGGTACAAAACACAGAAGAAATGCAAATATTCCATTCACGTGTCATCTCTGTTTTAGATTCACTCCTGTTTTTTTTTGGGCATTAGCAATACTGATGGATTATTGAGCAAATGCTGACCGAGTGAAGGCGTATGCTCCACAGACACGATCCCTTTTTTGTGGGTTATTGTTCTGACGGATCAAAGGAAGGGCAAATTAATCAGTGACGTCAACACAAACTTACTGCTAACACCCTCTCCACTCTGTCGGGGGACTCTACTTGTATAAGCATTTAATAGAACAGGTTCTGTTTACATCTATGTGGAATCAGCTGGCGACGGTGTAAAAGGAGTGCGCTTCTTCTTGGCGCTAACATTGAACTGTAGGGCTGAGTTCATACTTGAGTTATTTTGTCGGTTTTGGCCCCGTGACTGCCCAAATAAGTGAAGTGTGCAGTGATTCTAAGAGCGACGCCTGTCATACTGACTCATAGTATTATTTCACTACGACAGTACACTCCCTATGTGTGTTACTGCAAGGCACAGTGTTCTACACCCCTATAAACATAGAAACATAGAAACATAGAATGTGTCGGCAGATAAGAACCATTTGGCCCATCTAGTCTGCCCAATATATCTGAATACTATGGATAGCCCCTGGCCCTATCTTATATGAAGGATAGCCATATGCCTATCCCATGCACGCTTAAACCCCTTCACTGTATTTGCAGCTACCACTTCTGCAGGAAGGCTATACCATGCATCCACTACTCTCTCAGTAAAGTAATACTTCCTTATATTACTTTTAAACCTTTGCCCCTCTAATTTAAAACTGTGTCCTCTTGTGGTAGTTTTTCTTCTTTTAAATATGCTCTCCTCCTTTACCGAGTTGATTCCCTTTATGTATTTAAAAGTTTCTATCATATCCCCTCTGTCTCTTCTTTCTTCCAAGCTATACATGTTAAGGTCCTTTAACCTTTCCTGGTAAGTTTTATCCTGCAATCCATGTACTAGTTTAGTAGCTCTTCTCTGAACTCTCTCTAGAGTATCTATATCCTTCTGGAGATATGGCCTCCAGTACTGCGCACAATACTCCAAGTGAGGTCTCACCAGTGTTCTGTACAGCGGCATAAGCACTTCACTCTTTCTACTGCTTATACCTCTCCCTATACATCCAAGCATTTCTGCTGGCATTTCGTGCTGCCCTATTACATTGTCTTCCCACCTTTAAGTCTTCTGAAATAATTACTCCTAAATCCCTTTCCTCAGATACTGAGGTCAGGACTGTGTCAAATATTCTATATTCTGCCCTTGGGTTTTTACGCCCCAGGTGCATTATCTTGCACTTATCCACATTAAATTTCAGTTGCCAGAGTTCTGACCATTCTTCTAGTTTTCCTAAATCCTTTTCCATTTGGCGTTTCCCTCCAGGAACATCAACCCTGTTACATATCTTTGTGTCATCAGCAAAAAGACAAACCTTTCCATCGAGGCCTTTTGCAATATCACTTATGAAGATATTAAACAAAATTGGTCCCAGTACAGATCCCTGTGGAACCCCACTGGTAACATGACCTTGTTTTGAATGTTCTCCATTGACTACAACCCTCTGTTGTCTGTCACTCAGCCACTGCCTAATCCACTCAAAAATATGGGAGTCCATGCTCAATGACTGCAGTTTATTGATAAGTCTTCTATGTGGGACAGTGTCAAAAGCCTTACTAAAATCTAGATATGCGATGTCTACTGCACCTCCACCGTCTATTATTTTAGTCACCCAGTCAAAAAAATCTATAAGATTTGTTTGACATGATCTCCCTGAAGTAAACCCATGTTGTTTTTCATCTTGCAATCCATGGGATTTTAGATGTTCCACAATCCTATCCTTTAATAGGGTTTCCATTAATTTGCCTACTATTGATGTCAGACTCACTGGTCTATAGTTGCTCGATTCCTCCCTACTACCTTTCTTGTGAATGGGCACGACATTTGCCAATTTCTAGGGATGAGCGAACCCGAACTGTATAGTTCGGGTTCGTACCCAATTTTGGGGTGTCCGTGACACGGACCCGAACCCGAACATTTTCGTAAAAGTCCGGGTTTGGGTTCGGTGTTCGGCTCTTTCTTGGCGCTTTTTGAAAGGCTGCAAAGCAGCCAATCAACAAGCGTCATACTACTTGCCCCAAGAGGCCATCACAGCCATGCCTACTATTGGCATGGCTGTGATTGGCCAGTGCAGCATGTGACCCAGCCTCTATTTAAGCTGGAGTCACGTAGCGCCGCACGTCACTCTGCTATGATCAGTATAGGGAGAGGTTGCAGCTGCGACGTTAGGGCGAGATTAGGCAGATTAACTCCTCCAAAAGACTTCATTCTGTGATCGATCTGCAGCTGTGGATCATTGAAGTGCTATTATTGACTTGCTCACTTTTTTGAGGCTGCCCAGAGCGTTTTTAGATCACTTTTTTTCTGGGGTGATCGGCGGCCATTTTGTGACTTGTGGTGCGCCAGCACAAGCTATCACCAAGTGTATTTAACCATCGATAGTGTGGTTATTTTGTGCTATATCCTACATCAGCTGCAGGCTGAGCCTGTGTCACCGAAGTGCATTTAACCATCAACAGTCTGGTTATCTTTTGGCCATATACTACATCAGCTGCAGGCTGAGCCTGTGTCACCGAAGTGCATTTAACCATCGACAGTCTGATTATTCTTTG
Source organism: Bufo bufo (assembly GCF_905171765.1). Classification (NCBI taxonomy): domain Eukaryota; kingdom Metazoa; phylum Chordata; class Amphibia; order Anura; family Bufonidae; genus Bufo; species Bufo bufo. Next base: position 462,778,381 of record NC_053389.1, on the reverse strand, counting down.
GCCATATACTACATCTGGTGCAGGCTGAGCCTGTGTCACCCAAGTGCATTTAACCATCAACAGTGTGGTTATTTTTTGGCCATATATTACATCAGGGGCAAGTTGAGCCTGTCACCCAGCGCCTAAAAAATAGACCTGACATTTCTATTCAACCAAATCTGTACTGTTTTAGCTGGTCAAGTTATTTGTAGTGACCGTAAAAGCACACTTTTTTTTCTGGGTTGAAAAACCATTCCCAAATTTGCCATTCTCAAAATAACTAGTTTCTGGTATTTGAGGCCTACTTGAAATCTATCCCAAAAAGAATATCTTACATTGAAGCTAGTGATAGTGTCATTCAGAAAAACCTAAGACACACGCTAGCGTGCTGATAGAAATCTGATTCTGTGATTAAACCTAAACCTGTCACACAGCGCAAAAAAAAACAGGCCTCACATCTCTATTTAACCAAATCTCTACTGTTTTAGCTGGTCAAGTTATTTGTAGTGAACGTAAAAGCACACTTTTTTTTCTGGGTTGAAAAACCATTCCCAAATTTGCCATTCTCAAAATAACTAGTTTCTGGTATTTGAGGCCTACTTGAAATCTATCCCAAAAAGAATATCTTACATTGAAGCTAGTGATAGTGTCATTCAGAAAAACCTAAGACACACGCTAGCGTGCTGATAGAAATCTGATTCTGTGATTAAACCTATACCTGTCACACAGCGCAAAAAAAAACAGGCCTCACATCTCTATTTAACCAAATCTCTACTGTTTTAGCTGGTCAAGTTATTTGTAGTGACCGTAAAAGCAAATTTTTTTTCTGGGTTGAAAAACCATTCCCAAATTTGCCATTCTCAAAATTGTGGTGAACGGGAACAATGAGGAAAACATCTAATAAGGGACGCGGACGTGGACATGGTCGTGGTGGTGTTAGTGGACCCTCTGGTGCTGGGAGAGGACGTGGCCGTTCTGCCACAGCCACACGTCCTAGTGAACCAACTACCTCAGGTCCCAGTAGCCAGCAGAATTTACAGCGATATTTGGTGGGGCCCAATGCCGTTCTAAGGATGGTAAGGCCTGAGCAGGTGCAGGCATTAGTCAATTGGGTGGCCGACAGTGGATCCAGCACGTTCACATTATCTCCCACCCAGTCTTCTGCAGAAAGCGCACAGATGGCACATGAAAACCAAGCCCATCGGTCTGTCACATCACCCCCATGCATATCAGGGAAACTGTCTGAGCCTCAAGTTATGCAGCAGTCTCTTATGCTGTTTGAAGACTCTGCTGCCAGGGTTTCCCAAGGGCATCCACCTAGCCCTTCCCCAGGGGTGGAAGAGATAGAATGCACTAACGCACAACCACTTATTTTTCCTGATGATGAGGACATGGGAATACCACCTAAGCACGTCTCTGATGATGACTAAACACAGGTGCCAACTGCTGCGTCTTTCTGCAGTGTGCAGACTGAACAGGAGGTCAGGGATCAAGACTGGGTGGAAGACGATGCAGGGGACGATGAGGTCCTAGACCCCACATGGAATGAAGGTCGTGCCACTGACTTTCACAGTTCGGAGGAAGAGGCAGTGGTGAGACCGAGCCAACAGCGTAGCAAAAGAGGGAGCAGTGGGCAAAATCAGAACACCCGCCGCCAAGAGACTCCGCCTGCTACTGACCGCCGCCATCTGGGACCGAGCACCCCAAAGGCAGCTTCAAGGAGTTCCCTGGCATGGCACTTCTTCAAACAATGTGCTGACGACAAGACCCGAGTGGTTTGCACGCTGTGCCATCAGAGCCTGAAGCGAGGCATTAACGTTCTGAACCTTAGCACAACCTGCATGACCAGGCACCTGCATGCAAAGCATGAACTGCAGTGGAGTAAACACCTTAAAAACAAAGAAGTCACTCAGGCTCCCCCTGCTACCTCTTCTGCTGCTGCTGCCTCGGCCTCTTCTGCTGCTGCCGCCGCCTCGGCCTCTTCCTCCGCCTCTGGAGGAACGTTGGCACCTGCCGCCCAGCAAACATGGGATATACCACCAACACCACCACCTGCGTCACCAAGCATCTCAACCATGTCACACGGCAGCGTTCAGCTCTCCATCTCACAAACATTTGAGAGAAAGCGTAAATTCCCACCTAGCCACCCTCGATCCCTGGCCCTGAATGCTAGCATTTCTAAACTACTGGCCTATGAAATGCTGTCATTTAGGCTGGACAGAAAAAAATGCGTAGTAGGACAGCACCACTTACTTGTTATAAGCTCAAAAATACTTAGCGGCGGTGCTCGTGGCGTCAGGTCTCGGCCTCAGAGACCCCCAGAGTTTACCAGTAAAAATGAAGATAGTCACGGCACTCCAAAAGCTTCCTTAGTCAGTGTTCTTTATTCCACCAAAAGTACAGCAGCAACGTTTCGACAATAGTCTTTATCAAGCTACATCAGCTACATCAGCTTGATAAAGACTATTGTCGAAACGTTGCTGCTGTACTTTTGGTGGAATAAAGAACACTGACTAAGGAAGCTTTTGGAGTGCCGTCATTTAGGCTGGTGGACACACACAGCTTCAAACAGCTCATGTCACTTGCTGTCCCACAGTATGTCGTTCCCAGCCGCCACTACTTCTCCAAGAGAGCCGTGCCTTCCCTGCACAAACAAGTGTCCGATAAAATCAAGTGTGCACTGCGCAACGCCATCTGTGGCAAGGTCCACCTAACCACAGATACGTGGACCAGTAAGCACGGCCAAGGACGCTATATCTCCCTAACTGCACACTGGGTAAATGTAGTGGCGGCTGGGCCCCAGGCGGAGAGCTGTTTGGCGCACGTCCTTCCGCCGCCAAGGATCGCAGGGCAACATTCTTTGCCTCCTGTCTCCTCCTCCTCCTACTCAGCTTCCTCCTCCTCTTCTTCCACCTGCTCATCCAGTCAGCCACACACCTTCACCACCAACTTCAGCACAGCACGGGGTAAACGTTAGCAGGCCATTCTGAAACTCATATGTTTGGGGGACAGGCCCCACACCGCACAGGAGTTGTGGCGGGGTATAGAACAACAGACCGACGAGTGGTTGCTGCCGGTGAGCCTCAAGCCCAGCCTGGTGGTGTGCGATAATGGGCGAAATCTCGTTGCAGCTCTGGGACTAGCCGGTTTGACGCACATCCCTTGCCTGGCGCATGTGTTGAATTTGGTGGTGCACAAGTTCATTCGCAACTACCCCGACATGTCAGAGCTGCTGCATAAAGTGCGGGCTGTCTGTTCGCGCTTCCGGCGTTCACACCCTGCCGCTGCTCGCCTGTCTGCGCTACAGCGTAACTTCGGCCTTCCCGCTCACCGCCTCATATGCGACGTACCCACCAGGTGGAACTCCACCTTGCATATGCTGGACAGACTGTGCGAGCAGCAGCAGGCCATAGTGGAGTTTCAGCTGCAGCACGCACGGGTCAGTCGCACTGCGGATCAGACACACTTCACCACCAATGACTGGGCCTCCATGCGAGACCTGTGTGCCCTGTTGCGCTGTTTCGAGTACTCCACCAACATGGCCAGTGGCGATGACGCCGTTATCAGCGTTACAATACCACTTCTATGTCTCCTTGAGAAAACACTTAGGGCGATGATGGAAGAGGAGGTGGCCCAGGAGGAAGAGGAGGAAGAGGGGTCATTTTTAGCACTTTCAGGCCAGTCTCTTCAAAGTGACTCAGAGGGAGGTTTTTTGCAACACCAGAGGCCAGGTACAAATGTGGCCAGACAGGGCCCACTACTGGAGGACGAGGAGGACGAGGATGAGGAGGAGGTGGAGGAGGATGAGGATGAAGCATGTTCACAGCGGGGTGGCACCTAAAGCAGCTCGGGCCCATCACTGGTGCGTGGCTGGGGGGAAACACAGGACGATGACGATACGCCTCCCACAGAGGACAGCTTGTCCTTACCTCTGGGCAGCCTGGCACACATGAGCGACTACATGCTGCAGTGCCTGCGCAACGACAGCAGAGTTGCCCACATTTTAACGTGTGCGGAATACTGGGTTGCCACCCTGCTGGATCCCCGGTACAAAGACAATGTGCCCACCTTACTTCCTACACTGGAGCGTGATAGGAAGATGCGCGAGTACAAGCGCACGTTGGTAGACGTGCTACTGAGAGCATTCCCAAATGTCACAGGGGAACCAGTGGAAGCCCAAGGCGAAGGCAGAGGAGGAGCAAAAGGTCGCCAATGCAGCTGTGTCACGGCCAGCTCCTCTGAGGGCAGGGTTAGCATGGCAGAGATGTGGAAAAGTTTTGTCACCACACCACAGCTAACTGCACCACCACCTGATACGGAACGTGTTAGCAGGAGGCAACATTTCACTAACATGGTGGAACAGTACCTGTGCACACCCCTCCACGTACTGACTGATGGTTCGGCCCCATTCAACTTCTGGGTCTCCAAATTGTCCACGTGGCCAGAGCTAGCCTTTTATGCCTTGGAGGTGCTGGCCTGCACGGCGGCCAGCGTTTTGTCTGAACGTGTATTCAGCACGGCAGGGGGCGTCATTACAGACAAACGCAGGCGCCTGTCTACAGCCAATGTGGACAAGCTGACGTTCATAAAAATGAACCAGGCATGGATCCCACAGGACCTGTCCATCCCTTGTGCAGATTAGATATTAACTACCTCCCCTTAACAATATATTATTCTACTCCAGGGCACTTCCTCATTCAATACTATTTTTAATTTCATTTTACCATTATATTGCGGGGCAACCCAAAGTTGAATGAACCTCTCCTCTGTCTGGGTGCCGGGGCCTAAATGTGTGACAGTGGCCTGTTCCAGTGGTGGGTGACGTGAAGCCTGATTCTCTGCTATGACATGAAGACAGATTCTGCGTTGACATAAGGCCAGATTCTCTGTTACGGGACCGCTCTCCTCTGTCTGGGTGCCGGGGCCTAAATGTGTGACAGTGGCCTGTTCCAGTGGTGGGTGACGTGAAGCCTGATTCTCTGCTATGACACGAATACAGATTCTGCGCTGACATAAGGCCAGATTCTCTGTTACGGGACCTCTCTCCTCTGCCTGGGTGCCTGGGCCTAAATGTGTGACAGTGGCCTGTTCCAGTGGTGGGTGACGTGAAGCCTGATTCTCTGCTATGACATGAAGACAGATTCTGCGCTGACATAAGGCCAGATCCTCTGTTACGGGACCGCTCTCCTCTGTCTGGGTGCCGGGGCCTAAATGTGTGACAGTGGCCTGTTCCAGTGGTGGGTGACGTGAAGCCTGATTCTCTGCTATGACATGAATACAGATTCTGCGCTGACATAAGGCCAGATTCTCTGTTACGGGACCTCTCTCCTCTGCCTGGGTCTAAATGTGTGACAGTGGCCTTTTCCAGTGGTGTGTGACGTGAAGCCTGATTCTCTGCTATGACATGAAGACAGATTCTGCGCTGACATAAGGCCAGATTCTTTGTTACGGGACCTCTCTCCTCTGCCTGGGTGCCTGGGACTAAATGTGTGACAGTGGCCTGTTCCAGTGGTGGGTGACGTGAAGCCTGATTCTCTGCTATGACATGAAGACAGATTCTGCGCTGACATAAGGCCAGATTCTCTGTTACGGGACCTCTCTCCTCTGCCTGGGTGCCTGGGCCTAAATGTGTGACAGTGGCCTGTTCCAGTGGTGGGTGACGTGAAGCCTGATTCTCTGCTATGACATGAAGACAGATTCTGCGCTGACATAAGGCCAGATTCTCTGTTACGGGACCTCTCTCCTCTGCCTGGGTGCCTGGGCCTAAATGTGTGACAGTGGCCTGTTCCAGTGGTGGGTGACGTGAAGCCTGATTCTCTGCTATGATATGAAGACTGATTCTGCGCTGACATGAAGCCAGATTCTCTGCTATGGCATGAAGAGACTGATTCTCTGCTGACATGAAGCCAGATTCTTTGCTATGGCATGAAGAGACTGATTCTCTGCTGACGTGAAGCCAGATTCTCTGCTATGGGACCTCTGTCCAATTGATATTGGTTCATTTTTATTTTTTTAATTTTTATTTTAATTCATTTCCCTATCCACATTTGTTTGCAGGGGATTTACCTACATGTTGCTGCCTTTTGCAGCCCTCTAGCTCTTTCCTGGGCTGTTTTACAGCCTTTTTAGTGCCCAAAAGTTCGGGTCCCCATTGACTTCAATGGGGTTCGGGTTCGGGACGAAGTTCGGATCGGGTTCGGATCCCGAACCCGAACATTTCCGGGAAGTTCGGCCGAACTTTTCGAACCCGAACATCCAGGTGTTCGCTCAACTCTACCAATTTCCAATCTTCCGGGACGACTCCTGTTACTGCCAGCTCACCACTAAGCTCTTTTAATAATTTTGGGTGTATCTCATCAGGCCCCTGTGACTTATTTGTCTTCACCTTAGACAGCAAACTTAGAACATCTTCCTCTGTAAAGATACATGCATCAAATGATTTATTAGTCATCCTTTCTAGTGGAGGTCCTTCTCCTTTTTCTTTTGTAAAAACTGAACAGAAGTATTCATTAAGGCAGTCGGCTAGCCCTTTATTCTCTTCTACATACCTTCCGTCCTTTGTTTTTAATTTAGTTATTCCTTGTTTTAATTTCCTTTTTTCATTTATATATCTGAAAAATGTCTTATCCCCTTTTTTCATACACTGAGCTAGTTTTTCTTCTGCCTGCGCTTTAGAAGTTCTTATAACTTGCTTGGCCTCTCTCTGCCTAATCTTGTAGATTTCCTTATCTTCATTGCTCTGGGTTTTTTTATAATTACAAAATGCTAGCTTTTTATTTTTAATGATTTGGGCCACTTCTGCTGAGTACCACAGTGGTCTCTTCCTTTTTTTGCTTTTACTGACAAGTCTAATGCAATTTTCTGTTGCCTTCAATAATGCACCTTTTAAGTAGTCCCATTTCTCCTGGACTCCATGTAATCCGTTCCAGTCTGATAAGGACTCATTTATGACTAATTTCATTTTTGAAAAGTCTGTTTTTCTAAAATCTAAAACTTTTGTTTTTGTGTGGTGGGACTCTTTCACAGTTCTTATATTAAACCACACTGACTGGTGATCACTAGATCCCAAGGTTTCGCCTACAATGACATCATATACCGAATCCCCATTTGTGAATACCAAATCCAAAATGGCCTCCCTCCGGGTTGGCTCCTCAACCTCTTGTTGTAGAGATAACCCCAGTAGGGAATTTAGAATATCTGTACTCCTGGTAGAACTTGCTATTTTGGTTTTCCAGTTTATATCTGGAAGATTGAAATCTCCCATAATGATAACTTCTCCTTTCATTGTCATTTTAGCTATTTCTTCAACTAGTAGATCATCTAATTCTTTAACTTGACCAGGTGGTCTATATATCACACCTACACGAGTTACTGCATGGTTAGCAAACTGCAACGTAACCCAAACTGACTCTATGTTGGCCTCACCAACTTGTATTAGGTTAGATTTAATGCTATCTTTCACATACAGGGCCACTCCTCCTCCTTTCTTGCCTTCTCTGTCTCTTCTGTATAAAGAGTACCCTGGTATGGTTATGTCCCAGTCATTTTTTTCATTAAACCATGTCTCCGTAACAGCCACTAAATCTACATTCTCAGATGCCATTATTGACCCAAGTTCATTGATTTTTTTACCTAAACTGCGAGCATTTGTAGACAGGACTCTGAGCTTATCATTTCTTAACCTCTGTGCTTCTGACCTGTTCTGGCATTGTTTCGGGGGGCAATTGGATCTCTGCAGCCTGGAAATAGCCAGTTTTTAACGCGATTCGCCGCAAATAAATTCTGATCAAAGCAAATCTTTTCGGAAAATCAGGCAAACCAGCCGAATCAAATTTTTTAGAAATTCGCTCATCTCTAGTAATAATGCCCCTTATAGTGCCAAAGGTGAGGACACTCTCCCCTACTACTTGACAGGGCAGGAGATCTCAGTTGAACCTGACAATCTTGCACCCCAAGTAGTGGCGAAAGCAGAGGCCCTGCTTCCGATGCTGGTGCAGCAACTACTTATGTGCCGTTACCCAGAAGCAAATGAGTAGAGAGGACTGCCGAACTGACAAAATAAGTAGGAGGTTATACAGCTGGAGGGCTTTCCTAACCTTTCATTTTAAAAGACATTCTCAATCAGTGCTTCATAGTGCCCCAACTGTCTTCAGAATTTACTAATGCGTCTGTTCTCCGTGCAGTTATTATACACTCTTGCACTTAATGATTCAGTTGGCCTGACCATTGAGTGATGAAATCATGGCTAAACCCTATCTAACCATCTAACCAAGCTGCATCTTATTGACTGAAAAACTTTTATTTTTAGTTAACCTTTTTGTAAAGTATATTGACTTTGGCAACTGAACGAGTTGACAAAAAAAAAAATGAGTACCCAATGAGCACTATTTACTGTATGTCAGAGAGTCCCAGAGACCTTTAATACATTGTGAAAACAAGTAGTTAGGTATCATATAAGAATGGTTGTCTGAGCTAAATGACTCACTTTTAGAAATACAATGTAAAAATAGCACCATTTAGCACCAGAAGCAAACGGAAAACCTTTAAAACGTGCATATACAAGTACGTGAGAATGAACAAAAGGAGCATTAATTAAAATATTAAAGACATGTTCTAGTTTCACACATTTAGTTCTTGCCAAGTCACCTGTGATTTAATTGTACTTAAATGTCAAAGTACACCAAATCCACATACAGTACATTCAAGCAAAAGAAACGCCTACACAGTGCTGAAATGAAATCGAAATAGCAGCTCCAACAATACGATGGAAACTTTATCTATTACCTTACAATGATGAGTGGAACAGGAATATGACTATAATAAAAAGTGCCTGGTTTTAATTAAACGGAAGAACCTTGTCAAAATGAACTCTACCTTCTTAGCTAATACATTTAAGTGGCCTCAGATTAAATTATATAATATTTAATTAAATGAATATAATATCACAATTATGTGACCATACAACTGAAAGGGTAGAAAGAGGTAAATCGACTGAATGAGAAATAATATAGACAAAATAGGATCCTTTATGGAAATTCATTTAAAAAAAAGTCACAAAGGAAATAAACATAGAATAATGAAGTTATCCAAGGTACATTGTTTCATTGTTACATTGAATTACATCCTTCGAATGAGTGCTGTAGTCTGGTGTAATAATCTGGTTAAAAATTCTTGCAAGCTACAGTACAGACCATTACAAAATAATTATTGGATAAAATTCCCAGTCAGTTTTCAAATTATCGTTGTGGAGAAACTTTTTAGGAACAGACAAGTAATAGTTATGTAGTTCATGTAATTTAAAAAAAATCTAAGAGCAAAATGTAAAAAAATAAAAATTAAACAAAGCAAAAATTTAAGTGCACCCTTGTTTATTCCTAAAAGCGAAAGATTCTTCCAGAACCCTATTGATCAGTGGATCAATGTTCAAGTATTTTATATAATCAGATAACTATTTGTAGGAATAAATCCACTTCTTAATTTAGACTATGGGACACTTTCACAATTCTTCTTCTCCGTTTTTTAGAACCTCTTCCCTTTATAGCTTCAGGACTTTTCTCGTGCTGTCCCTATCTTTTGATACTTCCTGTTTCATCCTATCATGCTCACCCTCCTCATTATAAAACAGTTTAGCCTTTAAAACACACCTTTTGAAACCTTCCACTGATGTTGACATAAGTTACATGCTAGTTGAAATGGGCTTAAAAATTACAGAAGTTATTGTTGAGCTCAGAACTAGAATTGAGCGAACACCTGGATGTTCGGGTTCGAGAAGTTCGGCCGAACTTCCCGGAAATGTTCGGGATCCGAACTCGACCCGAAATTCGTCCTGAACCCGAACCCCATTAAAGTCAATGGGGACCCGAACTTTTCGGCACTGAAAAGGCTGTAAAACAGCCCAGGAAAGGGATAGAGGGCTGCAAAAGGCAGCAAAATGTAGGTAAATCCCCTGCAAACAAATGTGGATAGGGAAATGAATAAAAATAAAAATAAAATAAATAAAAATTAACCAATATTAATTGGAGAGAGGTCCCATAGCAGAGAATCAGGCTTCATGTCATAGCAGAGAATCAGGCTTCATGTCACCCACCACTGGAACAGGCCATTGTCAGATATTTTTAGGCCCCGGCACCCAGACAGAGGAGAGAGGTCCCATAGCAGAGATTCAGGCTTCATGTCATAGCAGAGAATCAGGCTTCATGTCACCCACCACTGGAACAGGCCATTGTCAGATATTTTTAGGCCCCGACACCCAGACAGAGGAGAGAGGTCCCATAGCAGAGAATCAGGCTTCATGTCATAGCAGAGAATCGGGCTTCATGTCACCCACCACTGGAACAGGCCACTGTCACACATTTAGGCCCCGGCACCCAGACAGAGGAGAGGTTCATTCAACTTTGGGTTGCCCCGCAATATAATGGTAAAATATAAAAAAGAGGATTGAATGAGGAAGTGCCCTGGAGTACAAGAATATATGGTTAAGGGGAGGTAGTTATAAATGTCTAATCTGCACAAGGGATGGACAGGTCCTGTGGGATCCATGCCTGTTTCATTTTTATGAACGCCAGCTTGTCCACATTGGCTGTAGACAGGCGCCTGCGTTTGTCTGTAATGACGCCCCCTGCCGTGCTGAATACACGTTCAGACAAAACGCTGGCCGCCGGGCAGGCCAGCACCTCCAAGGCATAAAAGGCTAGCTCTGGCCACGTGGACAATTTGGAGACGCAGAAGTTGAATGGGGCCGAACCATCAGTTAGTACGTGGAGGGGTGTGCACACGTACTGTTCCACCATGTTAGTGAAATATTGCCTCCTGCTAACACATTCCGTATCAGGTGGTGGTGCAGTTAGCTGTGGCGTGTTGACAAAACTTTTCCACATCTCTGCCATGCTAACCCTGCCCTCAGAGATGCTGGCCGTGACACCGCTGCATTGGCGACCTCTTGCTCCTCCTCTGCCTTCGCCTTGGGCTTCCACTTGTTCTCCTGTGACATTTGGGAATGCTCTCAGTAGCACGTCTACCAATGTGCGCTTGTACTCGCGCATCTTACTATCACGCTCCAGTGCAGGAAGTAAGGTGGGCACGTTGTTTTTGTACCGGGGATCCAGCAGGGTGGCAACCCAGTATTCCGCACACGTTAAAATGTGGGCAACTCTGCTGTCGTTGCGCAGGCACTTCAGCATGTAGTCGCTCATGTGTGCCAGGCTGCCCAGAGGTAAGGACAAGCTGTCCTCTGTGGGAGGCGTATCGTCATCGTCCTACGTTTCCCCCCAGCCACGCACCAGTGATTGGCCCGAGCTGCGTTGGATGCCACCCCGCTGTGAACATGCTTCATCCTCATCCTCCTCATCCTCGTCCTCCTCGCCCTCCAGTAGTGGGCCCTGTCTGGCCACATTTGTACTTGGCTTCTGCTGTTGCAAAAAACCTCCCTCTGAGTCACTTCTAAGAGACTGGCCTGAAAGTGCTAAAAATGACCCCTCTTCCTCCTCCTCCTCCTGGGCCACCTCCTCTTCCATCATCGCCCTAAGTGTTTTCTCAAGGAGACATAGAAGTGGTATTGTAACGGCGTCATCGCCACTGGCCATGTTGGTGGAGTACTCGAAACAGGGCACACAGGTCTCGCATGGAGATTGGATGCCGAGCTACTCATGTCCCGTTCCTCGTGCTCACTGATGTCATTGAAGGTCTGTTCTTCCCCCCAGCCACGTTTGGGAGATTGCAGTCGATGGCGGTTTTTCAAAGCCTATGGTCGTCCTGAGGTAGTTCAGTGACAGTTAAGTGACCCAGAAATCAATGATTCTGCAGTGTGGGCTCATTGTTGGCCTAGTAGGCTTTAATGATCACCTTAGATGATCACAAAGAAAATTAATGTTTTTTTCTATGCAAAATTATAAATTTGCAATTATGCAAAGCCGATCGCTTTTGGTCTGTTCACAATGAAGCAACGACCTTATCTCATCTAGGGTGTGAAAACATTGCCATTGCCAACACACTCATAGAGGTGATCGCTTCATTGTGATACGCAAGCCCCTTCACCACAACAAGGTAACGATCACGAAGGGGAATTGACACATGTATGTGCCTTTTTTTTTTTTTTTTGCAACCACAGTGCAGCACCAGAGGCCAGAAAAATTAGGCATGTACACATGCTTGAAAAATTACGTATTGTTGCAGCCGAAAAAATTGATGTTTTCCAGGCAGAAAGTGCACTAAAACATTGCGGCTTGAACCCTAGTTGGTGGCGGAGAAGTCACACAAGTCATCCGGCATGCAGAGATTAAATATAGCAGCGTGTGGACCATTTTATAGCCCAAGGCATCTCATCAGGCCTTTTTTAGTCAAATGCATCCCCCACCGTCAGTCCCTTCGGGATCCATGCCTCGTTCATCTTAATAAAGGTGAGGTAATCTAGACTTTTTTGACCTAGGCGACTTATCTTCTCAGTGACAATACCTCCTGCTGTGCTAAAGGTCCTTTCTGACAGGACACTTGAAGCAGCTCAGGCCAGAAGTTCTATCGCAAATTGGGAGAGCTCAGGCCACAGGTCAAGCCTGCACACCCAGTAGTCAAGGGGTTCATCGCTCCTCAGACTGTCGATATCTGCAGTTAAGTCAAGGTAGTTTGCTACCTGTCGGTCGAGTCGTTCTCTGAGGGTGTACTCCGAAGGGCTGTGGCGATGTGTAGGACTTAAAAAGCTCTGCATGTCCTCCATCAACAACACGTCTGTAAAGCGTCCTGTCCTTGCCGGCGTGGTCGTGGTAGGAGGAGGATTACTTTCACATCTTCCCCTGTTAGATTCCCGTTGTGCTGTGACATCACCCTTATACGCTGTGTAAATGTAACGGGGTTCCGAAGGTGCACTCGGGCCCCCATTACCTGCAGACCTGTTGCTTAGCTTTGGGAATGAGGATCTGTGTTTGACCTCATTCCCAGGGCGGCGTTACTAGCTGGGTGGCTCCCTGCTCCTAAGTCTGCCTTGAGCGCCGAGCTGATCACTCGGTGCTCGACTGGTTGGTCTGTCGGTCATGTGACGCTGGCCACGTCACATGACCCTCACTCCCCACTATAAATACAGGCAGCCTGCTGGCCACAGGTTGCCTGTTAATTTAGGTTCCACCTGTGATTTGGTCTTTCCTGGCGTACTTACCTTCTGCTGAATTCCTGACGATCCTCTGCCTGCTCCTTGTGTACTTTGCTGCTCTCCTGGTATTTATGACCCCGGCTTCTCCTGACAATTCTCTGCTTGCTCCCTTTGTACTTTGTAGCTTTCCTGGTATTGACTCGGTCCGTTCACGTCCTGTTGTTTGTCTGTCTGTCATCCCTGCACTTATTCCAAGTTAGGGATTGCCGTCCAGTTGCCCCTTGTCATTAGGACTCGCGAGGCAAGTAGGCAGGGCCAGGGGTAAGGGTGGAGCGCAGTGGTCAATTCCCTTCCCCCTGTGTGTGTGTGTGTGTGTGTGTGTGTGTGTACGCGACCGTTACAGTAAAGCATATTTTTTAACTTGTTTTGTAACTGCTGCATCCTTTCCGACTTCTGGTAATTCGGTAACATTTCAGCCACTTTCTGCTTATACCGGGGGTCTAGTAGCGTGGCCACCCAGTACAGGTTGTTCTCCTTCAGCCTTTTTATACGAGGGTCCCTCAACAGGCATGACAGCATAAAAGACCCCATTTGCACAAGATTGGATGCCGAGCTACTCATGTCCCGTTGCTCGTCCTCACTGATGTCATTGAAGGTCTGTTCTTCCCCCCAGCCACGTACACCACCACGGGTACCAGATAGGTGACAACGAGTGTGGTTGGTCTTCCTCCTCCTCAAAGCCACATTCCTCCTCTGACTCCTCTTCCTCAGACTCCTCTTCCAGCGTTGCCGCAGGTCCAGCAAGCGATGCTGATAAGGCTGTTTCTGGTGGTGATGGTGACCACAACTCTTCCTCTTCCCCTTCACGCTCATCTACGGCCTGATCCAGCACTCTTCGCAGGGCACGCTCCAGGAAGAAAACAAATGGGATGATGTCGCTGATGGTGCCTTCGGTGCGACTGACTAGGTTTGCCACCTCCTCAAAAGGACGCATGAGCCTACAGGCATTGCGCATGAGCGTCCAGTAACATGGCAAAAAAATACCCAGCTCCGCAGAGGCTGTCCTAGCACCCCACTCATGCAAATTCTCGTTGTCGTTAACGGCTTTTTCTTGTTGGGGCAGGCGGTCGAACATTAGGAGTGTTGAATTCCAACATGTCGGGCTGTCGCAAATCAAGCGCCTCACTGGCATGTTGTTTCGCCGCTGAATATCTGAAAAGTGTGCCATGGCCGTGTAGGAATGCCTGAAATGGCCACACACCTTCCTGGCCTGCTTGAGGACGTCCTGTAAGCCTGGGTACTTATGCACAAAGCGTTGTACGATCAGATTCAACACATGTGCCATGCACGGCACATGTGTCAACTTGCCCAAATTCAATGCCGCCAACAAATTGCTTCCGTTGTCACACACCACTTTGCCGATCTCCAGTTGGTGCGGAGTCAGCCACTGATCCACCTGTGCGTTCAGGGCGGACAGGAGTGCTGGTCCGGTGTGACTCTCTGCTTTCAGGCAAGTCAACCCCAGGACGGCGTGACACTGTCGTATCCGGGATGTTGAATAGCCCCTGGGGAGCTGGGGGGGGGGGTGCAGTTGATGTGGAGCAAGATGCAGCAGCAGAAGAGAACTCAGCCGAGGAGGTTAGCGAAGAGGATGGAGTAGGAGAAGTAGAGGAGGTGGCAGCAAGCCTGCCTGCAAGTCGTGGCGGTGTCACCAACTCCTCTGCAGAGCCACGCATTCCATGCTTGGCAGCCGTCAGCAGGTTTACCCAATGAGTAGTGTACGTGATATACCTGCCCTGACCGTGCTTTGCAGACCAGGTATCAGTGGTCAGATGGACCCTTGCCCCAACACTGTGTGCCAGACATGCCATGACTTCCTTTTCCACAATAGAGTGCAGGTTGGGGATTGCCTTTTGTGAAAAGAAATTTCGGCCGGGTACCTTCCACTGCGGTGTCCCAATAGCTACAAATTTTTTGAAGGCCTCAGACTCCACCAGCTAGTATGGTAAAAGCTGGTGGGCTAAGAGTTCCGACAAGCCAGCTGTCAGACACCGGGCAAGGGGGTGACTCTGTGACATTGGCTTCTTACGCTCAAACATTTCCATGACAGACACCTGACTGTGGGCAGATGAGCAGGAACTGCTGAAGGTGAGAGGCGGAGTGGCGGATGTTTGAGAGGGGGCAAGGAGGACAGCAGTAGTTGACGTGGCTGAAGATGCTGGACCAGGAGGAGGATGGTGGCTTTGAGTTTGTGTGCTGCTTGTACTCATCATGTGTTGATCCCATAGGCGTTTGTGATTTTAGATCATGTGCCTTAGCAAAGCAGTTGTACCTAGGTGGGTGTTGGACTTCCCACGACTCAGTTTCTTTTGGCACAAGTTGCAAATGGCATCGCTGTTGTCAGAGGCAGACACACAAAAAAAAATGCCACACTGCTGAGCTTTGCAATGACTGCATTATGGTGGTGGCAACAGCATGCGTTGATTGGCGTGCTGTCTGGCTGACCCCGGGTGCCGATACATGCTGTCTGACTGTGCCACTAGCTCCTTGCGACGACCTCCCCCTGCTTCCAACTCGTCTCCTCCTCCTCCTCCTCCTCCTCCTCCTCTGTCTCCCCATCTGAACTTTCCCCCTGTTCTTCTTCTCTTCGAGCGGGCACCCACGTGACATCCACGGACACATCGTCATCATCAACCGCTTCACTTGTATATGACAACTCAGCAAAGGAAGCAGCAGTGGGTACAACATCATCATCATCATCATCACACTGTACGTCCATGTGTGTAATGCTGCCTGACTGAGACATATCCCTGTTATCTACATCCTCTGGCAATAATGGTTGCACATCACTAATTTCTTCCAACTGATGTGTAAATAACTCCTCTGACAGATCAAGTGAAGCAGCTGTGGTGCTAGTGTTGGTGGTGGCGGCAGGCGGGCGAGTGGTAACTTGAGAGGTGCCCGAAGCTGAGCTGGAGGAGGATGGTGCGTCAAGGTTCCGAGCGGAAGCTGTAGAATATTGGGTGTCCTGTGTAAGCCAGTCAACTATGTCCTCAGAACTTTTCAAGTTCAGGGTACGTGGCCTCTGAACACTGGCCATTATTCTAGGGCCAAAGGAAATCACAGCACCACGACGGCCCCTACGGGGTAGCCTGCCTCTGCCTGTCATTTTTTTTTCGATTAGTTGTACTATGCGTGCAAGCTACTGTGACACCAGATATGAGTGGTGCAACTGGGCACTGGCAGTAGTGGGCACAGTACACGCTGTAGGGCTGACACACACGCTTGCAGGCAACTGCAATTATATTACAGAGAAAAAATTATAATAAAGCAGACTGATGTACTAGCTCTAAAAAGGGCTTTTTGGTGTGCTGTCAGGACGCTGTCCTAACAGCAGATCAGATGAATCTTTGAGGACTGGAGTGGACACTGAATACACTGTCCTAGCTATCGATTTCCCTATTAAATCAGCAGCAGCTGCACTGTCCCTCCTCTCACTAACACTGCAGCTTCCGAATGAATCTAAGATGGATGCTGTCCATGCTTTTTGATAGGAGGTGGGAGGGTCTGGGAGGGAGGGTATGCTGCTGATTGGCTGGAATGTGTCTGCTGACTGTGAGGTACAGGGTCAAAGTTTGCTCAATGATGACGTATAGGGGGCGGACCAAACATTGCATATGTTCGTCCGCCGCGGCGAACGCGAACAAGCGATGTTTGCCGGCGAATAGTTCGGGACATCTCTACTCCTGACCCAGAGACCGTTGAGGAGGACATCAGACAGTACTCGATGATGATGATGATGATGTAGCTGATCGTACTTGGGGGCCAAGTGAATAAGGAGCTTCATCATAATCGGGAGAAGAGGATGGTAGCTTGCCCGTGAGGCAGCGGCAGAGCTAGCGTGGCCGGGAGTCAGCAGGGTGGCAGCAGTGGGAGGTTGGTAGCCAAACGTGCCTGGGGTAGACCACCTACTTCGCAGGAGGCTACCAGCCCTGAAAGAAGTGATCCACGGGTTCACGGAAGCAGCGGTTGTAGCAGTCAGTCAGTGTGTAGTTTTGGGGGTAAAATCACCTACTCGGCGGTGTGGCAGTTTTTTGTTAAGCCGCAGGAGGTGAACATGGCCATATGTAGAATCTGTGGGCAAACGGTAAAGCGTAACCAATGTTGGCACCCAGGTCCTGCGTTAACATATGCAGAGTCAACATAAAGTGGCCTGGAAGAACTATGGTTCCGATATAGTGGTCCAGCCTGCTGCAGCAACGGCTGCATCACCCAGTGGCACGCACCAAGTTTCAGGCAGTCAAGGCTGCACCACCTCACCCGAAGGGAGATCTCTGTCCTTCTCATCATCTGCTGGTCCTGATGCTCCTGCTCATCCTCCTCCTACTCCTCGTCACTCATTCCGTCAGCAATTGATCACCGAAGTGATTGCCAAGAGACAACAGTATGCGTGTACTCATCCGACGGCGCAGAAGCTGAATGTGCTCCTGTCCAAGTTGCTGGTGCTGCAGTCCCTCCCTTTCCAAGTGGTGGATTCTGCACCTTTTAGAGAACTGATGGCTTGTGCCAAGCCGAGGTAGAGAGTCCCAAGCTGTCATTTCTTTGCCAAATAGGCAGTTCCAGCCCTGCACACACATGTAGAACAGAAGGTGGGCCAGTCCTTGAGCCTGTTGGTGTCTGCCAAAGTTTACGGCAGCGCCAATGTGTGGAGCTGTAACTATGGTCAAGGACAATACATGTCTTTTATGGCCCACTGGGTTAATCTGGTTCCTGCATAGCAACTTGGCCAGGTGACGCTGCTTCTGCTTCCACGTTCTCACGCCGCTGGTCCTGCGACAATGTACGACAGAACGTTGGTACAATATTTGCTCAAAGCTTTATCCGGGTGAATTCATATGTGCCAGATTTATAGCAGAACTTTCTGTGACCGAAAATGATGTGTTCCATGGCAAACTGTAGAGAAAGACACAGTTCCCTCATCCACATGCCATGCATTGTTCTTTTGCTACTAATCATAACTTTTAAACATGAATGTTTTGATTGAAATACATAGGCCCAATCACCATGTCACAGTGGTCTCTTTCAATGGGCCCTTACATTAATTTGTCACAGCACCACATTGTGATCACTGCCACTGCAACACAGTACCTGCAGGTGGAGAGACCCAGCAGCACCCCTGCTATTGATCTAAGCCCCCTTGGCATTGGGCCCCACCACCTCACTGGTCCAGCACTACAGCAAAAACAGCCACTATGCAGTACTGTCCCATGTGAACAGAGAAGCTCACCTTTCCATGTAGTCTCAGAAAACTGGCTTAGACCAAATAAAGATTAAGGCTAGCGCTACACGGCACCAGGGTGATCCCACAGAAATGAAAGGGGAGGGGCGTGGCCTAACCGGCATGGAGTAAAGACGTGCGGCAGAGAGCTCTCCCGCAATCCTGATTAATCCTGAACTCCCCAACCTATAATTTGTCCTTCAAATTGCCGATACACTCACCGGAGAGCCTCCTGAGGATTATCCCTTGCTCTGCACTGACGACCATGCCAGGAGAGGAGCTGATTCCGCCGGGCAGACGCTCACATGTGAAGTGGCCATTGCAGGGAGGCAGGAGGAGCGCAAGGCCGGCAGTCAAACTGTCACGCTGCGATCGGCTTGCTGAAGAGACTGACTGGTGGTGAGTCGGCTGGGGAAGACTACGAGCAGGCTATAGGGGGATCCCCGGTGCGGGTCTGCAGCAGACCGGAGAAGGAGGGCAGGGCGGCAGTACCCTGTGAGCGCCAGCAGCCATTTTCCCAGAAAAACCACGTGGCTGCATTCGCGCCGTTCTAAAGCTGAAGAGGGGAAAGTAAATCACCCTGTAATAACAACTATAGAACTGTATGTACTCAGCTCATATCAACCCAGCTC